>NC_136270.1:76919421-77224421 GCF_964187855.1 Myxine glutinosa
AACATAGAGAGTAACCCAGTTTTAGGACCGGCAGAAAAGATAACTGAGAAGGCAGTAGAGGAAGCGATAAAAGCAATGAAGAGTGGAAAAGCTGGAGGGCCGACGGGAGTTGTGGGAGATATGTTGAAGGCAGTGGGAAGTTGGGGTGTGAAGAGAATGACAGAGATCTGTAATCTGGTGGTGAAAGAAGGCCACATTCCATGGATTGGGAACTGAGTACCCTCGTCCCTCTATACAAGGGGAAAGGTGACCCTCTGGACTGTGGCTTGTATGGAGCGATAAAGTTATTAGAGCATGGAATGAAGGTATTGGAAAGGGTGATGGAGAAGAGGATAAGGAAGAAAGTGAAGGTCGACAAAATGCAGTTTGGATTTATGCCAGGAAGAGGAATGACAGACGCACTTTTTATTGTAAGGCAGTTGCAGGAGAAGTACATGGAGAAGAGGAAGAAGTTCTTTCTTGGGTTTGTTAATCTGGAGAAAGCATTCGATAGGGTTCCACACGAAGTAGTGACATGTGCATTGTGGAAGTTAGGAGTGGAGGAATGGTTGATCAGAGTAGTGATGGCAATGTACACGAGAGCGCGCACAGCTGTAAGGACGAAGAATGGGATCAGTGGTGAGTTTGAGGTGAAGGTTGGAGTGCATCAGGGGTCGGTACTAAGTCCACTACTATTTGTAGCTGTGATGGAGGTGCTGGCTCAGAATGTAAAGGAGGGTTTACCATGGGAGTTGTTGAATGCAGATGATCTGGTGTTGATTGGGGAGAGTATGGATGGACTGAGGGAGAAGATGAACAAGTGGAAGGAATGTATGGAGACAAAAGGTCTGAAGGTGAATATCAAAAAAAACGAAGGTGATGGCAGGTGGTAAAGCATGTGGTGAGGTGGAAAGAACTGGGAAGTGGCCGTGTGCTGTGTGCAGGAAGGGTGTCAGAGTGAACTCCATTCAATGTATAATGTGCGCTGAGTGGTTCATCAAAAATGTAGTGGTCTGAGAGGGTCATTAACCAGTGTGGCAGCTACATTCAAGTGTAAGGTGTGCACAGAGGGAGCTGCAGACCAGCCTTGTGGCACACCACCTGGTAAAAAAATTTGTATGATTGAAAACATTATAATTTTCCTTTAAATTTTGATGAATGTGAAGCATCCTTTACTTAATATTTCTTAATACTAGCGTGACTCGGCGTGCTCCGCATGCCTCACCTCATGTTTTTCCAGAGGGGTAGGCATCTTTGAACATTTCGGTGTCTTTTGGGTCTTCGGGGTGTTTTGGGTCTTCAGGGTGTTTTGGCTCTTCGGGGTGTTTTGGGTCTTCGGGGTGTTTTGGGTCTTCGGGGTGTTTTGGGTCTTTGGGGTGTTTTGGGTCTTCGGGGTGTTTTGGGTCTTCGGGGTGTTTTGGGTCTTCGGGGTGTTTTGGTTCTTCGGGGTGTTTTGGGTCTTCGGGGTGTTTTGGGTCTTCGGGGTGTTTTGGGTCTTCGGGGTGTTTTGGGTCTTCGGGGTGTTTGGGGTATTCGGGGTGTTTGGGGTCTTCGGGGTGTTTGGGGTCTTCGGGGGCTTTTGGGTCTTTGGGGTCTTTTGAGTTTTTGGGTATTCAGGGTCTTTTGAGTTTTTGGGTATTCAGGGTCTTTTGAGTTTTTGGGTATTCAGGGTTTTTTTTGAGCCTCAGGGCCTTGAAGGGTATTTTAGGTCTTTGGTGTGTTTTGGGTCTTTGGGGTCTTTGGGGTCTTCAGTGTATTTTGGGTCTTCAGGGGTATTAGTGGTCTGAAGGTTCTTGGGGGAATTAAAGGGTCGTCAAAGGTCTGAGGGGCCTCAGTCTTAACACAATTAAGAGGGTTAATTAAGAGGGTGGTGATTTTAATTGAAGAAGCAGAAGAAGACGTTTTCGTCCCATGTAAACATAACGACATAACGATATGCATAAACATATACGTTTGCTCTATTATAATAAGATTTCGGAGGAGCATGTCTGTGTTTTACGGTGGGACAAACAGCATTAGCCTATTATATATATATTGTTGTTGGGATCTCCAACGTCAGCCTTTCCCCTTACCAATAGGCCTCAAGCTAAGGCCTGAAATAGTGCCAAAAAAAGAGTTTCGTTCCGAACTCGTGGGACTACGATTTCTATGCATTTTTAAAATTGTATATAACATGCCTGACCTTGTGTTAAAAGTTTAACTCTGAAATCCTGCCAGTTTCCGCGAACGGCCACGTCAAACTGGGTCATGTCGAGTCAAAAAGGAGGATTTTTAGCTCCGGTGCCGACTTTGCGGCCTGGTATCTCCGTCAGTACATATAATTCAGCCTAGGAATTTATGCTCGGCATAGACCTCCCATGGTTCTGTGGCCCTGTCAGTTTTGAAGGCTTTTACTTACGCACGCATCATACAGCGGAAATGTAAAAAATGTACTTTTGTCGTACGTACTGACTGTAAAATTCAATGAATTTCTCTGAAATTAACCCAAAATATTTTTGAAACCATCAGAGATATCCTCTCGAAAATGGGTAAGCTTGGCATATGGAAGGGATACTGCTTATTGACGACGTTTGGTGGTTGTCTGAAAAACAACGGATGAAGGGGGCGACACTAAAAATGCCTCCAGATGCATATGGGGACCGCATGATGACCAGGGATAGCAGAGTGAATGTAGAGTAGGGAAGCTTGGTATTATGGTCGGCGGTATGAATCCGATGAATACATGATAATCCATTGATACAATAAGTATCAATCCATATATAATAATAAGGCACACACCTGAAGTAAATCGCATGATAGTTTATTCACCGTCGTGTCAATACGCAAAGATGCAGGCTTCGATGTATGCGAAAATTCTGAATGTCCACGGGCTCAAGTAGCACAAACCTTCTTAAAATTTCAAGGCAATCGGATGAAAATTGAGGATTTTAGAAATTCGACAAAGTTGGTGAACTTTGGCCTATGTTGACCTATTGACCTTTCGATCCCAAAAACAATAAGCTTCTTGCTTATGATCAACTCTACCATTTGGTGAAGTTTCGTGAAGATCGGTTGAAAATTGTGACCTGTAGGCGCCTGACTGACAGACAGACAGACAAACAGACAGACAAACAAACAGACAGATAGACAAACAGACAGACAGAAAAACACAGACAGACAAGCAGACAGAATAACGCACAAGATCAAGCAATGTACTTGAAAAATCTCAGGTAGAATTAATCAGCAATTATTTAGCTCAGGTAGAACAGCAAGGTGATCGTGAGCATTTTATTATTAAAATTAGTATACAGTGCACGTTTTTATGCCTCCGCAGGACGGTTGTTCGTCCGGTTGTCGGTCCGTACCAGACTTTCGTTTCCAGAATAACCGCTTATGGGATTGGCATATTGGTATGAACTGTAATAATTAATTGGTATGATAACAAAATTGGTATGAACTGTAATGCAAAGATGAACTGGTTCGATTTTGGGTTCAAAAGGTCAAAGGGACCATGGTCATGTGACCTTTAATTTAAAATCTTGGTTACCACAACAACTTGTGGACGAGAGAAGGGATTTCAATCAAACTTGACAGTAAATATCGCGGATGCTTCTTCATGGTGGTCGAACCCTTCCCCCTCCTCCCCCCAATGCAATTCGGGGGCAAAATCTTCCCCATTCTGTCCTGCTGCCCGGATTCATCAGGTCAGTTAGGCCATGGGGCATAGGGCTAAAATGTGCTCAATTTGACAATTTCGTGCAACAACGCAGGGGATTACTTAAAATTGCTATAGATGGGTTGGGGATGTGCTCCTGAACAAGAAACACCATGTCCCCAGACACCAGGGGTGCTCATTAATTTTTAACGCGCACTTGATGAAAATGCAAGTAAATATATATTCATCAACTATACGTTACTGCATTTTCTTTTATTTCTGGATAGTTTGAGGAGTAAAATGAAAAAAATTGATTGTGATATTGTTTCTAGACCTCCTTTTCACTAAAATACACCAATAAACATGATATTTTTGTATCTATATAGTCATAGCGATAAGTTGAAAATGAATCCAATCTGAAAATATGGTCCGCCGCAGCTGAAACACATGTTGTGCCGCAAATAAATCATTTTTATTTTACTTTTTTTAAATTAACTTCTCACTTCTACCTTCTATGATCAGTTCATCTTCTTTGATTTGAAGAATGGCAATGAGTGGCAGTTGACGGCTGACTCCTTTTACTTTTTAGAAGATTCATTTTCAACTTATTTATTTAAAACAGTACAACATGTATACATTACGCATGTCATGGAAAGTGCTTGCATGATTAACAGTGTTTAAGAGTACTGTTACTTTTGCTTCGTTTCCATGTTCAATACATAATGTATACATGCCAGGATAAGGCAGACAGACATAAATAATTGAGACAATCAAATTTGTTTATGATATCCATGACATTGTGGCGGACACAAAAGCCCACTGGCGTGGTGACATCATTCCGCGCACCAAGTGGGCGGTGGCCACGCACCAGGGGTAGGCGTGGCCTCATGATATACACCGGGCGCCCAGCCCGGGACAGTACAGTGTTACAGTGTAGTCTTACAATAAAGACGTTTATATGTTACCGCTTGTCCGCTTCCTCCTTGCTCACAAGCAGCGCGCGTAACGCCGCGCTTTACTGGTGACCCTCGACGTTGGATCTGCTGGAGCGATCCTTCCACACGCGACGCCATCGCCATGGCCGACTTCGTCAAACTTCCGGAATTTTGGGAGGCTCAGGCCGAAGTCTGGTTCGTCCAGGCCGAAGCCCAATTTCAGCTTCGGCGCCTCACCGGCGATGACACGCGCTATTGCCACGTCGTCGCCTCCCTCGGGCCCGGCACGGCCGCTCGAGTTGTGTCCGTCCTTCGCCACCCACCGAACGGTCACAAGTACGAGGCACTCAAGCGGCTACTCCTAGCCACGTTCGGCCTTACGGACGACGCACGGGCCGACCGCCTCCTGGATCTCCCCGAGCTCGGTGAGACGCGCCCGTCGGTCCGAATGGACCATATGCTGTCACTGTTGGGCGACGAAGCCCCCGGTTCGCTATTCCGGGCGCTTTTCCGGCGCCAACTTCCAGCGCAGGTCCGCCTCGCGTTGGCCGGGACCGAGCTAACGGAACCCCGAGCATTGGCGGCCGAGGCGGACAGGTACTTCGCCGCTTCGGACATGCGGGCGAGCGTCGGCGTGGCCGTCACGGCCCTCGACGCTGATGTTCAGCAGCATGTTCCACAGCATCAGCTTCTACAGCACGCTGATGTTCAGCAGCATGCTGATACGCACCTCGTGAACGCCGCCACGCCCCGCCCACCGCCGCGGCGAAAACCGCCACCGCGGGGAAACCCGCCAACTCCACCGGCCTGGCGGAGCCAGCCGCGCTCCTCCAGCTCCACCACCTGGTGCTGGTTCCATGCCAAGTTCGGCCACGAAGCTCGGCGGTGTCATCCGCCGTGCTCCTTCAACGGGTCGGGAAACGCCCGGGCCGGCGCTCAATAGTGGCGATGAGCGCCGGCCATTCGAACAGCCTGCTGTTCATAACGGACACCTTCTCCAGGCGCCGTTACCTGTGCGACACGGGAGCGCAGGTGAGTGTCATTCCCGCCGGCACGTCAGACAAGCACGACGCGGGTGGGGGCCCCGCGCTGCTTGCCGCGAACGGGACGCCCATCCGTACGTACGGAAAACGCTGCCTCTCTCTGCGGTTTGGAGGGCAGGTTTTCCGATGGACGTTCGTCACCGCCGACGTGCCCATGGCACTGCTTGGCGCGGACTTCCTGTGCGCTAATGGGCTCCTGGTCGACGTCAAGCGCAGACGGCTTGTCCAGGCCGAGACGTTCAGCTCGCTCGCTTGTGCATTGCCCAGCTCAACGAGCGGCTTGCCAAGCGGCTTGCCGAACGATTCGGTTCCGGCCACGTTGGTCTGTACGCTTCCGGCAGCGGACGCATTCACCTGCCTCCTCGCCGGCTTCCCGGCCCTCACGCGGCCCACCTTCTCGGCGGGGGCCGTCAAGCACGGGGTGGCCCATCACATCCCCACCGTCGGGCCACCGGTCTACGCCCGGGCACGCCGCCTCGAGCCGACGAAGCTGGCGGTGGCAAAAGCGGAGTTCGCTACCCTGGAGCGACTCGGCATCGTTCGGCGCTCAGAGAGCGCTTGGGCGTCGCCGCTGCACATCGTGCCGAAGCCCGGCGGGGGATGGCGACCGTGCGGGGACTATCGCCGTCTCAATGACGCCACGACTCCCGACCGCTACCCCGTCCCCCACATTCAGGACTTTTCCGCCCGTTTGGCGGGCAGGTCCTTCTTCTCGAAGGTGGACCTCATCCGCGGCTACCATCAGGTCCCCGTCAGGCCGGAAGACGTCCCGAAGACGGCGGTCATCACGCCATTCGGACTCTTCGAGTTCTTGCGCATGCCCTTCGGTCTGAAGAATGCGGCTCAGGCGTTCCAGCGACTGATGGACAGCGTCCTGCGCGACTTGGATTTTGTCTACGTTTACCTGGACGATATCCTCGTCGCCAGCGCGTCCCGCGAAGAGCACCTACGCCACCTCCGCACGCTCTTCGAACGCCTGGGCCAGCATGGCCTGATTGTGAACCCCGCAAAGTGCCGGTTCGGCGCCGCCACAATCGATTTTCTGGGGCACCGTGTCACCAGGCACGGAGCCGTCCCCCTACCGGCCAAGGTGGAGGCGGTGAAGGGGTTTCCGCGCCCCCGCACGATCAGAGGGCTGCAGGAGTTCCTGGGCATGGTGAACTTTTACCATCGGTTCCTGCCCCGTATCGCCCAGCTCCTGCGCCCCCTGCACGAAGCTCTCCGAGGTAAGCCGGGCAAAGGCGACGTTACCTGGACCGAGCAGATGGACACGGCGTTCACGGGCGCGAAGCTCGCCTTGGCTAACGCCACCATGCTCGCGCACCCGGCGCCCGATGCACCGATCGCCCTCACCACCGATGCCTCGGACTACGCGGTGGGCGCAGTGCATGAGCAATAGGTGCGTGGAGCTTGGCAACCGCTGGCGTTCTTTAGCCGGCAGCTTCGCCCGCCCGAACGCCGTTACAGTACCTTCGACCGCGAGTTGCTCGGACTTCACTTGGCGGTCAGGCACTTCCGCCATCTGCTCGAGGGCCGGGCGTTCACTGCCTTCGTCGACCACAAGCCGCTGATCTTTGCGATGGGCAAAGTCACCGAGCCGTGGTCGGCCCGGCAGCAGCGTCACCTCTCGGCCGTGTCCGAGTACACGACGGACATCCAGCACGTCGCGGGGAAGGACAACCCGGTGGCGGATTGCCTTTCCCGGGCCGTCGCCCACGCAGTCCACCTCGGCATCGACTATGCCCGGATGGCAGCGGACCAGGCCGCTGACCCCGACGTCCAGGCCTTGCGGACCGCCGTCACGGGCCTCCGCGTCACCGAGGTGCCGTTTGACGGCGCGGGCGCGGCCCTCTTGTGCGACGTCTCCCTCGGGCGTCCTCGCCCCATCGTGCCCGCGGGCTGGCAGCGCCAGGTGTTTGACGCCATCCACGGCCTGTCCCACCCGGGCGCGAGGGCCTCCCAAAGGCTGATCGCCGACAAGTTCGTCTGGCATGGCCTCCGGAAGGCCGTCCGCGGCTGGGCCAGGACGTGCCTCGCGTGCCAGCGCGCCAAGGTGCACCGGCACACCCAGGTCCCGTTGGCCCCGTTCACGGTGCCGGAACGCCGGTTTGACCACGTCCACGTGGACCTGGTGGGACCTCTGCCCCCCTCGCGGGGTTTCACCTACGTCCTCACCATGGTGGACCGCACCACCCGGTGGCCGGAGGCCGTGCCCTTGGCGTCGACAACGGCGGCCGATGTCGCGCAGGCTTTCATCGCCACCTGGGTCGCCCGGTTCGGCGCCCCCTCAGACATCTCATCCGACCGCGGCCCCCAGTTCACCTCGGAGCTCTGGGGGGCGGTTGCGCAGGGGCTCGGGGTCCGGCTGCACCGAACCACGGCCTACCATCCCCAGGCTAACGGCCTGTGTGAGCGATTTCACCGCTCATTGAAGGCCGCGCTCCGGGCCACCCTCCGCGACGGCGGCTGGGTCGACAGGCTCCCCTGGGTCCTGCTGGGCCTCCGGACGGCGCCCAAGGAGGACCTGCGTGCATCCGCGGCGGAATTGGTCTTCGGGCAACCGCTGCGGGTGCCGGGCGAGTTCCTCCCCGACTCCACGGCACCATGGTCCGCGGCACAGCAGCGCTCCGCTCTACAAGAGACCGCCCAGAGGTTCGCCCCGGTGCCAGCGGCATGCCACGGGCACCCACCGACGCACGTCGCCCCGGAGCTTCGCACGGCGGAGTACGTCTTCGTCCGCCACGATGCCCATCGGACACCACTGCGGCCCCCGTACGACGGGCCTTTCCGCGTGCTGGAGACCGGGGCGAAGCACTTCACCCTGGACATCGGCGGTACTCCTGACCGCGTTTCGGTAGACCGCCTCAAGCCGGCCCACCTCGATGTGGACCATCCACCGCCAGTGGCCCGACCCCCACGTCGGGGCCGCCCTCCTGCGGGCGGACCCCCGGCACCGCCCAGCCCCGCCGCCACGCCGCCCCCCGGTCCTGCACCCATCCCAGGGGCAGCCAGGGGCATCCCACCTGGCATCCCTGCACCCCGGACGCCGCCGATCGCCAGGGGGCGCTTCGGCCGGGTCATTCGTCTGCCCCGCAAACTGGCCCTCCAGGTGCGCGGGAATTCTGGGGGGGCGCGTGTGGCGGACACAAAAGCCCACTGGCGTGGTGACATCATTCCGCGCACCAAGTGGGCGGTGGCCACGCACCAGGGGTAGGCGTGGCCTCATGATATACACCGGGCGCCCAGCCCGGGACAGTACAGTGTTACAGTGTAGTCTTACAATAAAGACGTTTATATGTTACCGCTTGTCCGCTTCCTCCTTGCTCACAAGCAGCGCGCGTAACGCCGCGCTTTAACATTATAATTTACATCATTGTTCAATTTACATCTTTCAAGTTTGAGAAATTTGTACTATTAACTATATTCACAGGTATAAGGTCGAAATCATGAACACAGGACTTTCATTTAAAAAATGATTGTACTTAAGAATAAATTAATTTTATTCCTAGGAGGGGCCAGCTTTGCAAATTATGCAGAAGATATTTGTGCACTTGACCTAAAAGTCACTTTAAAAATGAAGATTGATAAATTCATATGACCTCAAAAAAAGGAACTTCACCTCAATATTCTTCTTCATCAGAACCAGCTCCTTCCTCTGGCTCAGCAACTGGTTCATCGGATACAATTTCACCATTCTCGCATCCAGTGCATCTACAGAGTTCTGTACATTGCATACCAAGCTCACTGCAGCATGTTACATCAGCCACTGACTGCACGTCATCTTTGAGTGCACGCTTACATTTTCCCTTCTTGCAGCTACAGTGTACTAGCTCCAGGATGTCATCAGGAGCAGGTGGAAGACTACACCAGTCCACTTCCAGAGAAGGTGTTCCATCAATCTCTTCAACTTTCCATCCTGATTCACTGGGAGCTGGAATTTCTGGCAGCTGTTCTAGGCAACGACGAAATATACCAGCTTGGTAATTAGCACGCATGATGTGTTTGATGAGAGAATCTCTGTTTGGTGGAAGGGATTCTCCAGCATGGACACCAAGTCGAAACTTATCATATCTGGCCTCGTTGACGGTTTCTGCTTTCTCCTGCCCATATACATGGCAAGCAAATCGCTCCAGTCTAGCAATTAGGTCATCTGATGGAGTGAATGACACCCCAAGCTCTTGAAAGGTTTCTTTGTACTTGTCATACTTAATCATTAGCTTGTAAGGTGTGACTTTCCCTTTTCCTCTGAAGGCGCTAACTGAGTCGCAACCAGTAAACGGGTGAAATCCCACAAGCGCAGATGTTACATCAGTTCCCAGCTGGCTCTGTAGAGATGTCATATCAAGAGTTCGTACCTTATCTTTGACACCGGTGTGAAACAGTAGAGGCACAGTAAACTGATGAGCACAACCTAAACTAATTATGAAGACATCAGTGTCCTGGCATTTGATGACAATTGCTGGTGAATGCGTTCTATGCGCTGTGTCAGTTTCTTGTAGCCTTTTCTGTGCATAATCGGCATGCAAGAGGATTCTGGTGTCCGCTTCCTCATGACTGCAACGAAGCTCTGGAATTACTTCTGAGACTACCATGCCATTCTCAATCCCGAGGGCATGACATAGCTCTCCATGTGCGATGTACACCTTCACATTTCTGTAAGAGTCAGGAGGGCACTGTTGCCAAACATGTAGAAGATACTCCACGAATGCTTCCTTGTTCTCACTGGCACTGAGGAACTTCTTCCATTGGATTGGTCGCTTCTGGTTGGTGTTGTCCACCTGAATCCGTATAATCTGAACTCCTGTAGCAGCACGCCGCTTTCTTTCTGCATTCTTGATGCTCATTCTTGGGTAAGTGTCAGTGACAAAATGAATCTCTTTGGAATTCTGACGTACTGCTAGCTTCACCACTTTATCAAACAAATCTTTTGCTAACAGATGAAAGGTAGCTGGTGCAGATGAACGCAATGCCTGTAGCATAGCCATACCATCTATGATCCAAACACTTTCTTGTGGAATGCTGTCCACAATCACTGTTGGCTCAGCAGATTTCTGCAGATGGTGCATGATTGAAGCCTTGTCTGTCTTCACTAAAGTTCCTAGTTCTGTTGCTATAGGTAATGGCAGCGGACCAAGGCAGTAGGTCATCATGTGGCGTAAATCAACTTTACGCACCTTGGAAATAAATATCAGTCTTGCAAAAAGTTTTCTGTCTGCTTTCAAGGTGATAGTTTTCCCCTTCACTGTAGTTGTGGTTGTCTTTTTTGCCGTCTCAAACGTAGCAAGCTTCATTCGCTTTATTGGATCGAAGAAAGAGTCGTTTTCCACCTGTAGACGATCTTTGCAAAACAAAGTAAAGCTCTTAGTACCTTTATCATAAGCTTCCAGTAGGTCTTCTTGTATCTTGTCGGATGCTACAACGCCTGAAGACAGATGAATCAGCTCATTACCGTCAACTTCAAATGGATTGACCATACTTCGTATTGTGTTGACGACAGCTTCAACATCTTGTTCGTCACGTCTGACACGAGTTTGATCAAGGTCTTTCCTGGATCTTGCTTGGTTTTCCTTCCCAACCATTTCCTTACACTTATTGGTGATAGCTGAGCACTCATGTTGTGTAAGTAACCATCGCAGGACAGCCCCATGGTTAGTAGTGAAACCAATCAATCCTCCCTTTGTTTTAGCATCCCTGTTGCATGTCTGCTCAATGCACATGTCGCACTCTATTTGAGCGAAACCATATTCCTCTTGACGTTGGACAGCAAACTCTCCATCAGCTAATGCCACATAAGCCGAGAAGTGAGTTTCAGGCAGATCGCACATTTCAGGGTAGTAAGCTGATAGATACCGTGAATAGTTTGGCCTATCGTAGGCAAACATCCAGGGGAGGATCTTCCTCACAATGCACAAGTGGAGTTCCCAATTCCCTGTCCTTGTAGCTCTAGTGAGAAGCATCACATTCTCAACACAGTCAATATAGTCAGACCAAAATGCAAATGTTGGACACTCCAAGCTCTTCTTCTCAATGAAAGCCTCAAACGATGACACTAGGTCCTTGAAAGAGTCGCTGTCTATGGCATCAGATATCTCCTTCTTGTTGTATCTTAAATGCAGCCTGTTCATGACATCAGTTGCTTTTGTCTGTTCTTCTTCACTAACACTGTCGAAGTAGGCTTCCCACTGCAAATACCTCAGAGCATCATGCATTAATTTATGCGCTCTCATGCTTCGATTGTAGTGATGGCCATTCATTACGCCTACAATTGATCCCTCTGCAATGACACCAGCCTCAATAAGAATATCTGAGAGCCCTGCATCTTTGAACCGCTTGCCTATGCAAGCAAGATACGTCATCTTTGTATGGAACATCCCTAGACGAATGACTATCCTCTTCTTGAATACATCATTGCACCAACGTATTTGTTGGGCCTTTGCATAAATTGCCTGGTCAAAGACGAGTACCACTACATACTGTTCAAGATTATCTGCATACTGGAGAGACCTGATTAGAATAGTCTGGACAGTGTCCATCTCAGTTGGGCTGGCATTTAGAACTGGGAGATATCCGACTACAGACTTGACTGGATACATTGTAGTTAGGAATGTATTAAACCCTGTCCATCCAGGAATGCCATCAAATTTGTACTTCAACATGTTGTATGCCATGTCTTGACTGCTGGCTTGGTCTTTAGCAGGTTCATGATTGTTCTGGTCAACATCTACTGTGGTACCAAGGCAGGGAGGTCCCCTTTTCTTCCCATATCCCATGAATGGACAGATTTCAGTGGGAGGAGCTTGAATTGTTCTTTGCCTGGTCCTTTTCAAAGATGGTGTTGTAGAAATCTCTACAGGTAATTCACTTGGTCTTTGTATCATTATACCATTAGTACTGTGCGTAGTCCCCTTGCCAGACAGTGTTTCTTCCCCGAAATCTATATTATCCCAGACTATAGTGGTGAATTTCCCCCTCTGTATATCAGGTGGTAAGTTCATATCCCCCATGCTGATTTGGCGCTGTGCAAGAGCTGTATTGTACTCCATTAAGGTTGTCTGTGAAATGCAATGCCCTAGCCCATTTATAATCCCTATTACGCTGGCGGAACCTGTCAGGTGGCGGATCGCGGTTGCTACTGCATAATGCTTTGGCATGGGTCGTTTTCCTTTTGAGGCCAAGAAAATTATATCTTGCGAAATTGATAGCAGCCTTCTTTGTTTGTCATCTGGAACTTCTACAAAGTCTGCACCATCCGGCTCACTGGATACACCTATCAGCCAAGCAAGGAAGTTGAACAGTTGAAAAGGAACCTCTGCCTTTACTTTATCTTCTGTTAGGTCGTCAGAAGTAGGTGGCCATGGTGGTGGTGAAGATGGCTTATTGGAGACAGCAGCCTTTATGATAAGTGCAGCGCTATACAGCATGCGTAAGTCGTCATTTGTGGGTGGTACTTTGGATTCTGAAACAGTTGGTATACTCTCCTCTTCATTATCTGTGCTGTCATCTGTTAAACTCCCTGCTGTATCGTCTACCAAGTCCTCGGCCAAATCTTCTGCTGATAGACACTCACTAAACACAATGTCACTCATGTTTCTACTTTTGGCTTTGATGAAGACTAACTGTGGAAAGCTTTTCTGTAGTCGCGTCTTCAGATGCCATGTTCGATATGGTGCATCGATGCCGCTGACATCTTTAATGGCGCGGATAAATATCTTATTGAGTTTACTCAATGTAAGAATTTCTTTGCCTATAATTAGACGCTTTCTGATGGTGTTTTGGCTGAATTTGTCAAAAGCATCAATATAGCCATTTTGAACTGGGGTCAATGGCTTGCCAGGTTTACTCAAAAATCTTGTGTAGTTCTTGTAGCAGCCATGATGGTACTGAAGCTCCCTGGCAACCAAGTCCTCCCCTTCTATTTGATGCAGCATTTGTACATCCTCTTTTGCTTTTGCAGCCTTTAGAAGTTGACCTCCACTGATGAGTTCACATTTTACTAGCCTTACCATTGACCTCTTTCCTGAGATGTGACTGCGCTTGTATTGGTTGCTATGGCAGAAAATGCACTCTTCAGGAAACATATGTCGCCTGCTCCAATCTCTTTGGCTGCTGTTTGCATCTGAGGAACGCAACATTCTCTTTCTGCTGGGCTCTCCACTGCTTTCACTAACTACAACTGGACCATCGTCAAGTTCGTTCATGTCTGTCCTGGCATCTGCATTAAACAGAAGGAAGAAACAAATTTTGAGTGATTAGAATTTAACTTTTTTTCAACAAATATGAAACATGTATTTATTTTCTTCCTACCTACCAACCATTGAATTATTGTCTAAACATAAATATACACAATTGTTTTCATTTTTTTTCTTCCAGTTACTTGTATACCCAATTTTTTCTGACAATATATTTAAAAATATATATTATACAACAATTATATTTTTGTTTGGCCTTTAGGATATCATGGGATGGAACGTGCAATTTGATGCAACAATAAAAACTTGTGCCATCTCACGTTGGTATTTGCCCCAAATAAAGCCGGCAGCATCATCCATGCATTGACAAAATAGCGGTCACACTCAAAGTAACTGTGCAAGTAAACATTTGCACCTTAAAAGTATACATGCACACTGTGCACAAAAAATTGTCGATAGCTCCGCCGTCTTCCTGGATTTTTTGAGAAACTGTTTAGAACAAAGTCCACATGTTATTAACATAAAAGTCCACATGTACATAATCATATTAACTTACCATGAGATGTAGATGTTTCGGTCTTTTTCTCCTTGAGCCTGTTCACTTTACTGATGTCACAAAAGCGACGTGAACAATCATAATGGTAGCCAATGTTGGGATTTTCTGGTTTGGCTTCAATGCAGGATTGTCTATCGGCAAAATCAAGCCCCAGCTTTACCGCACAGTCGGCCAGTAAATCGCGTTCTTTACAGTCATAGAGCAACCATTTACTCGCAAATTCAACAAAGCGGGCCCAGTTTTTATCATTGAATTGAATGAAATTGCTTTTAGTTTTATGGACAACATGCATCACGCAAAATTTGGACGAAAATTGAACAGGTTTTCCTGTCACTGCCGAAGCAATGGGCGTCGCCACCTTGGTTTGTCAGCTACCGAACGGAGCTTAGTATGAGCTGCGTGATTGGCCAATTACGGCACCTGACGTATCTGGAGCGCTCATTCGCTGAATTTATCACGTGAACAACCTTGTCCGCGAATTTTAAACCTGATTTTTTTATCGAAATTCTTTCTTTATTTGTATTTTAATGTGCAGGTATATTTATTGGGGACATTATTATATCGAATGGAACGAATATTTTGCTGATTTTCATGAATAAATCAAGTAATCCCCATTCCTGTTTTTTTTTTTTTTTTTTTTTTTTTTTTTTTGTATACAAGATCGAGGCTCGTGAAAGAGCGAACATTAATCACACAGAAAGACAAACCGACACATAAAACATATAACATAGGGAGCGGTAGACAAGATGGGGAGAGAGGGGGAAGGACACAAACACAACATTTGAGAGCAGGGACCGAGAGACATGGAGACATCGAGAGATCTGAGAGAGGGCGAGGGCTTTGGGGGGGGGGGGCGTGGGAAGGGGGCAGTGGGAGAGGTATAAAACATATGGACACTGCCAGGACTTCCAGGAAAGAAGTTGGAATTTCAAACAAGGTGGATCTGGGGTGAATTAGCGGGGGTAGAAAAGATCAAGGTTTTGGATGGGGGAAGATAAGAGATGGTGGTGAACAGCTGTTTTAAAGACCTGGAGGGAGGAGTGGGATTGAAGGGAGTGAGGGAGTTTGTTCCAGAGGCGGGAGAAAAGAGGAATGAAAGAGTGAAGGTGAGCGGAGAGCCGAGATTTCGGCAGTTTAACCATCAGAGGGTTGCTGGCAGATCTTGTGCGACCTGTAGGAATATTTGGGGGACAGAGCACAGAGAGAGCTGGGGGTGCAAGGCCGGAGAGGAGTCGGTAGAAGACAGAAAGACCACCTACCTGCCTGCGGTGAGTGAGTGAAAGGCCCTCAGAGATAGCTTCATCGCGGGAGATTCCAATAATTCTGAAAGCTTTGGTTTCAACAGCGTGAAGCCGAGCTAGGTGTGAGGCAGGAGCACCGGCCCATAGGGGAGAACAGTATTCCATTGAGCTGCGGATGAAAGCCTTGTATGTGGTGAGGAGCTCAGGTGTGCCGAGGAAGGACTTCGCACGACGGAGGATGCCCAGTCGGCGACTGGCTTTGGAGGCCAGCTTGGAAATGTGGTTTTCCCAAGAAAGATCATGGCAGATAGTGAGACCCAAAATCTTGAGCGACAGAACTTCTTGGAGAGGATTGTTGAGAAAGTAGATGGGAGGGTTGTCCAGTCGATCTTTTCGGAGAGACATACTAAGAGTGTGAGATTTGTCAGGATTGAAAGACATGTTCCACTTGGTTGACCAGTCTGTGATTTTGTCCAGGTCTTCAGAGAGTGAGGAGGCAGCAGACTGCCGATCTGAGGGAAGAGGAATGGAGCGGCAGAGAGTGGAGTCATCAGCAAAGAGATAGAGAGGATTTTCGAGAGAGTCAGAGAGATCATTGATGAAGACCAGAAAAAGCACGGGGCCCAGAACACTGCCTTGGGGAACTCCAGCCTGAACAGGAAGAGGAGATGAGAGAAACCCATTCAGGGCCACACGTTGACGACGACTAGAGAGGAAGTCCGCCAGCCATGCGTGGAGATTTCCATGGATACCAAAGGAGGAGAGTTTGGTGAGCAGAGCGGGGTGCCAGACCGTGTCGAAGGCACGTGATATGTCGAGGGAGACAGCTCTAATTTCCTGTTTGGCATTGAGGACCTCCATCCATTGTTGAGACAGCAGAAGCAGCATGTCCAGAGTGGAGTGACCTGGTCTGAAACCAAATTGATGATCAGAGATCAAGCCATTGGAGAAGAGGAAAGATTTCATATCAGAAGCAATGATGGATTCCATGACTTTGCTGATAATTGGGAGAAGGTTGATTGGTCTGTAGTTGCTAGGATCTGTTTTTGCACCTTTTTTGTGCAAAGCGGTGATGTTGGCTGATTTCCAAGCAGATGGCAGTTGACCTTGAGCAAAAGAGAGGGTGAAGAGAACAGCGAGAGGGTGAGATAGAGCAGCAGAGCAGGATTTTAGGACCCGTGGGCTGATGCCGTCGGGTCCAGTTGCAGAATCAGAGTCGAGGGTTGACAGAAACTTTTCCACCTTGTCAGGAGGAAAGGACACGGAGTCCAGGAGCAGCAGGGTACGACTTGGTATGGTGGGTACAGAGAGGGATGGGTTTGGGACACAAGATTTAGAGGCAAACACAGAGTTGAGGCATTCAGCTTTTTCACGTGCGGAGTCAGCTGTATAGCCGTTTGAGGTAAGGGAGGGGATGGAGGGGGAACAAACACCAGAAACGGATTTGACCAGACACCACCAGGATTTGGAAGAGGGAGACAGATAAGAGAGTTCGGTCTTGAGAACGGAGAGATATTGTTTCCTGGCTCTCCTGAGGGTGGACACACACTTGTTTCGGGCTTTGTGAAAGGAAATGAGATTTCCTTCCGTTGGATTTGCTTTCCAGGAGACGAAGGCAAGTTGTTTCTGGGCAACAGCCTCACCACAAGATTCCGTGTACCATGGACGGGAGGAAGGGTATGACAACTGAAGACGAGATGGGATAAATCTG
This sequence comes from Myxine glutinosa, assembly GCF_964187855.1. Lineage (NCBI taxonomy): Eukaryota > Metazoa > Chordata > Myxini > Myxiniformes > Myxinidae > Myxine > Myxine glutinosa. The sequence goes on from NC_136270.1 coordinate 76,936,710, forward strand.
TGCATGAGAGAGAGCAATTTACTTTGGAAGAATTCCCAGGATGAGTTGATGTCAGAGGTGGTAGAGATGGGAGACCAGTCCAGATGATTGATGGCTGCTTGAAGACCGTGCCAGTTGGCCTGAGTGAAATGCCAGACTCGTCGACGCTGAGCAGGCTCCCTGAGGATGGTCAGAGAGATGTCCACTTTAACAAGGACATGATCAGATGATCCGATCGGAGCAGAAGAAGAGCAGCAGACATTTTCAGGGAAGTTAGTCATAACCAAGTCCAGAAGAGAAGATGTTCCGTTGACTGAGATCCGGGTCGGGAAATTGACAAATTGTGGCAGTCCCAGTGAGTCGCAGAAGTCCTTTGCTGAGGAGCCATGGCTGGTGAGAGAGGTACCCACACCCAGCCAACTGGCATGATGACAGTTGAAATCACCACATATGAGGAAGAGAGAGTTGGGATGAGTAGATAGAAGTTGGTCCATATCATCAGACAGCGAGATGTAGATGGAGTCATCACTGTTTGGTGGACGGTACAACACACATATGAACAAGAGGTGGGAGCGAAGGGGAAGCCGTAGCCAGAGGTATTCCTGGGGGTGAGGTGGAGAGAGTGCAGTGCAGGGCGAGTGAGGAAGAGAGTTTTTGATAAAGATAGCAACCCCGCCTCCAGGACGAGGCTCAGGTCTATCATACCGGAGGAGGGAGTAGCCCGGGAGAGATACTATGGAATCAGAGACATCATAAAGGAGGAAAGTTTCTGTTAAGCAGATCACGTCTGGTTTGACAGAAGCAACCTGTATGGAGAGATCAGTTAAGTTTGAACGAAGGCCCCGGATGTTTGAGGTCCATACCGTTAAAGAAGAGGAAGGGGGAGCATCAGATACAGAACAGGGGGGAGGAGGGGTAGGGTAAGATGTGGAAGAGGTGGAAGAGGTAGGGAGAGCTGTTGAAGGTGTGTCAGAGATTTCAGAATAGCTCGGAGAAAGGGAAGGATGGGGCGGACAAAAGGTTTGATGGTGATTGGGTGAGCCACAATGAGGTGTTATTTGAGGAGGGGGAAGAGCGAGGCAGAAGGTTGGGGGAGATGGAGGTGAGAGTTTGAAGGGGGAAGAAGCGGGGAGGACGCTTTGAGGAGGGGGAGTGAGCGGGGGGAAATTGAGAAGCAATGAGGGTGGGGAGATTTGAAGGGGAGGGGTGAGGGGGGAGTTTGGGAGGGAAGGGACAAGGGGAGGGATTTGAAAGGGATGGGATATGGGGGAGATTTGGAGGGGAGGGGTGAGGCAGGAGTCTAGGAGGGGAGGGGCGAGGGGGCGTCTTGGCGGGGAGGGGTGAGGGAGTAGTTTAGGAGGGAGGGGGCAAGGGGGGAGATTTGAAAGGGATGGGTGATGGGGAAGATTTGGAGGGGAGGGGTGATGGGTAAGATTTGGAGGGGAGGGGTTATGGGGAAGATTTGGAGGGGAGGGGTGAGATTGGATTTTTGAAAGTGTACGATTTATGGGAAACGAACATTTATTGCAAAATGAGTTGCACGAAAAAGTGGATTTTAATGGTATGCCCCATGGCCTAAGTGCTTTATTAGGGTCAGAGTGCCGATTGGTCCCCATGGACCGTCCCTTTCCCTCTTGTCCCTGTTTCTCTCTGACGTGGCCCTGACTTCGTGAAGGTGGGTCACACCATCCTAGATGTGGGGGATCTCTGGGTCGTTTCTGGGACATCGATCCGCTGTCTTTGTGTCACGGGCTTGTTCGAGAGAACTGTCCGAAGTGATACAACAACAACCAAATTTGACACCACAATGGCCTGCTGTGCAAAGATGGACAGATTAAATTTTTGGGTGTAACAGGACTTGTGCCCTTTGAAAATATTTTTGCAGATCATAACTCGAGTTTGAAACATCTGAGGTTTTACCTCTGTCATGTGACCTTTAATCGAGATCAAACGTAAACAGTGGGTTGACCGAACGCAGGCGGACGCATATCCAATATCACCCACCGATGCAGACATTGTACAACAAAGCTCGTTTCGTCCCACCCTGCACAATAACTTGGGGTATAATTAGCAGTGTAGGTAGATCATAGACTCTTGGAGGTAGATCCTAGACTCGTGGAGGTAGATCCTAGACTCGTGGAGGTGTATCCTAGACTCGTGGAGGTAGATCCTAGACTTGTGGAGGTAGATCCTAGACTCGTGGAGGTAGATCCTAGACTCGTGGAAGTAGATCCTAGACCCGTGGAGGTAGATCCTAGACTCATGGAGGTAGATCCTAGACTCGTGGAGGTAGATCCTAGACTCGTGGAGGTAGATCCTAGACTCGTGGAGGTGTATCCTAGACTCGTGGAGGTAGATCCTAGACTTGTGGAGGTAGATCCTAGACTCGTGGAAGTAGATCCTAGACCCGTGGAGGTAGATCCTAGACTCATGGAGGTAGATCCTAGACTCGTGGAGGTAGATCCTAGACTCATGGAGGTAGATCCTAGACTCGTGGAGGTGTATCCTAGACTCGTGGAGGTAGATCCTAGACTTGTGGAGGTAGATCCTAGACTCGTGGAAGTAGATCCTAGACCCGTGGAGGTAGATCCTAGACTCATGGAGGTAGATCCTAGACTCGTGGAGGTAGATCCTAGACTCATGGAGCTAGATCCTAGACTCGTGGAGGTGTTGGTGAACTCGACGTTGACCAGATGCTGGTGTCTGTTGGCAAGATTGTGGCACTCACCGTCCAATTGCAGCCACGTCTGCAGGCATTCACGATATTTACTCCATCTAAGAGGCGTAAACGGCGAAGTTATGTCATTCACGACGTGTTCAAAGTGCATGAAGCACTTTCAACGCGATTTTCCCGAGGCCATGACGAAACATTCAGCGTGACATGGGCGCCGCCATTTTGTATGTCATGTGACCCAAGCAAGTGTTCTGATAGGCCTAGATTCAAAATTAGTGCCTTCGATGCAAGACAAAGTAGTGCGACATAAACGCGTGGAAAACTTTCAAACTGGCAGGATCTGTTAGTTAAACGTTTTGTATGTGCTACAACTCGGCACGTACTCAGATTACCAGTGATTATTTTTTAGTCTCTCTGACCTCGGAACGGGATTGAACGATACACGGTGTCAGCTTGAGGCATACAAGGGGGGATTAATGCCCTTGTCTTTTTACTAGCCGACGGGATCCGGAGATATGACGTTCCTTCCGGACGGCGTTAATTAGGGTTGTAAACCGAATTCTTATTACCTACTTACTTACGCCGCCCAGGAAGCAAGGATATAACTCCCGCCTGAATCACGGATACAGATAGAAATGCCGAGCAGTAGCGATCCGTGATCCGAGCTGTTAACAATGACTAGACCCGATTCTAGCGGTTCCGAATCGTGCCACGTTTATCCAATGGAGAAATCACCAAGACAGTCGAATTAAGAGGAAAAGGAATAACAAGCAATTTATTTACACTTTGTACAATGAAGAAGAAGAAGCAATGTATAGTCAAGAGGAAGAAGCAATGTACAGTGAAGAAGAAGAAGCAATGTACAGTGAAGAAGAAGAAGAATAAGCAGATACATAGGGCAGCCTTATATGGTCTTAACTTATCCCTGGACACGGGCCCGTTCGCACTCAGACTCAGAAAGTGGTATTCGGGTGGTTCCGGTATTTGGGCGCGAAGCTACCCTCTGAGGGATTATGGCTGAACGCCTCTAAGTCAGAATCCCTCCTTTTCCACACTGCGTCGAGAAGCGTGAGTATACCGCGACAAGAAAAAGGTATGTTACGAATTTGTGTGACTTATATTGTCGGAGTTATCGTCGAGTGAAGGAATCGTGTTCGGGCCCTGGTCTTGACTAGAAGTTAGGCCGCACCTCATTTTGTCCAATAAAGTGGTCTTAAAATATTTTTTGATGATCTTTATGCCTGTCATTAGATGCATAACGTTCGTCCCGAGGTGTGAATATATGGATTGACATCGGATGGTTTGGGATTCGGGATTTAGGAGCTTCGAAGTATTTTCATTAGGAATATATGCGATTTGTTTTGGGGGGGCCCATAGAGCTAACGGAGGCTCGGATTTTAATTCTGATTCCGGATTTCGCAGTCGCTAGTACGTCTTAACACTCGACAGAAACAGGCCCCGTGTAATTTCCAGGATTTTCGGTAAAATTACTTCAGGGTAAATTTACATAGGAAAACCCCATGTTAAATTTTCATCGCCGAAGGACTTTATTTTTTGCGAAATTCATCCTGACTTCGCCTCTAGGAGGATACAGGGGTATCTGTGGATAACGGGAACCTTTATTTGGAGAAGATTGGGCAAAGATTGACCGAGTTATTCAAAATATGAACTTATATAAAATAGGTCGTTTAAGTGTAAAGCGCGATGACGTCACCACGTTCCGCGGCACGAATTTCGGTTCCGAGGAGATTTTGTTTCATTGTGCACGCCTTCGTTTTATTTCCAAATTAGAATCTGTTTCCACTTTTGCCGCAAAAATGACATTAGTGCATCGAAGGGGATATTTTATTTGGTAAAAATCCGTCGATTTGAAGTACGTGAAAATAAAATGTGATCATGGCAAATCGTAGCGAGGGGCCATTTTGGAATCGGTTTTCGATTATTGGTATTGCACCGGGTGTGCGAGTTCTATTCTCGTAGTTATCGTGTTCGGGCCGTGGTCTCGACTAGAAGTTAGGCCGCACCTCATTTTGTCCAATAAAGTGGTCTTAAAATATTTTTTGATGGTTTGTATGCCTGTCATTAGATGCATAACGTTCGTCCCGAGGTGTGAATATATGGATTGACATCGGATGGTTTGGGATTCGGGATTTAGGAGCTTCGAAGTTTTTTCATTAGGAATATATGCGATTTGTTTTGGGGGGCCCTTAGAGCTAATGGAGGCTCGGATTTTAATTCTGATTCCGGATTTCGCAGTCGCTAGTACGTCTTAAACACTCGACAGAAACTGGCCCCGCGAAATTTCCAGGATTTTCGGTAAAATTACTTCAGGGTAAATTTACATAGGAAAACCCCATGTTAAATTTTCGTCGCCGAAGAACTTGACTTTTTTATTACGAAATTCATCCTGACTTCGCCTCTAGGAGGATAAAGGGGTATCTGTAGGCAACGGGAACCTTTATTTGGCGAAAATCGGACTGGTATTGACCGAGTTATTCAAAATATTAACTTATATAAAATTGCCGTTTAAGCCTGTAAACGCAGTGACGTCACCACGTTCCGCGGCACGACTTTGGATTCTAAAGAGATTTTGTTTCATTGTGCACGCCTTCGTTTTATTTCCAAATTAGAATCGGTTTCCACTTTTACCGCAAAAATGACATCAGTGCATTGAGTGGGGTATTTTATTTCGTGAGATTAGGTCGATCTGAAGTGGTGAAAATAAAATGTGATCGTGGAAAATCGTAGCGAGGGGCCATTTTGAATCGGGTCTCCGATTATTACACCGGGTTACTTGGGGTGGATAGGAACACCACCAGGTAAGCAAAGACAACCTTTATTTGGCAAAAATCAGACTAATATTGACCAAGTTATTCAAAATATTAATTTATATAAAATTGCCGTTTAAGCCTGTAAACGCAGTGACGTCACCATGTTCCGCGGCACGACTTTGGATTCTGAAGAGATTTTGTTTCATTGTGCACGCCTTCGTTTTATTTCCAAATTAGAATCTGTTTTCACTTCTGCCGCAAAAACGACATCAGTGCATTGAGTGGGGTATTTTATTTGGTAAAAATCCGTCGATTTGAAGTACGTGAAAATAAAATGTGATCGTGGCAAATCGTAGCGAGGGGCCATTTTGGAATCCGTTTTCGATTATTGCACCGGGTTACTTGTGGTGGATAGGAACACCACAAGGTAAGTAAGGACAACCTTTATTTAGCAAAGATTGGGCAAAAATTGACCGACTAATTCAAAATATTAACTTATATCAAATAGGTCTTTTAAGGTGAAAACGCGATGACGTCACCACGTCACGCGGCACGAATGTGCACCTGTGTTGTTGGAGGTATTGACTTATATAGGGTTGGTTTTCTAAGGCTGGGGCGCAGTGGCGTCGTCGCGTCCCCGGCACGAGGGTCGATTCTGAGGAAATCTTGTTTCATTGTGCACGCCTTCGTTTTACTTCCAAATTAGAATCTGTTTCATTAATATTAATTGTTGTTTCCACACTGCGTCGAGAAGCGTAAGTATACCGCGACAAGAAAAAGGTATGCTACGAATTTATGCGAGGTATATTGTGATAGGTAGCGTCGAGTGAAGGGGTCGTGTTCGGGCCGTGGTCTTGCCTAGATGTAGGCCGCACCTCATTTTGTCGAATAAAGTGGTATTCGGGTGGTTCCGGTATTTGGGACCACAGGGACGGAAAGTGCAGGTACGGGGTGCCAGTCACTCCCCAGCCGGCCTGCTCTGAAGGTTCGGATCGGGACACCGGGATTCATTCCGTTCGCCCGGTCGGCCCGGAGGTAGGGGTGCGGGGCCTGTCACGGAACGTCAAAACAAACGGCCTGCCAGGGCCGCCCAAAAGTCGGGCGTGAGGGGCGCGTCCACTAATGGAACGCCTCTCGCTTCCCAGATCGAGGGCCACGTGGTCAGGAGAACCTCGTCCCTTCTGGTTGCCTTGCCGTCCCACCGTGAGCGCTGGTCAGGGTGTACTTCAAACTAAGCTTAAGTGTCAAGTGTTAAGTTCCTCCTTGCCCTCGCAAGGGAAAGGCTAGGGTCAAGCTCTTCCAAATTTCCAAACACTAGAAATTGGACGTCTCAAATTAATTAATTAATTTGTTAATACATCTCAGTCGCCCGCGACCTCTCCAGCGCGGGCGTCGAACCAGTTCATTTCCGGTGCGACCGGGCCGAGTATCGGCCCGGCCGTGGCCGAAGCCGTTGATTCCGCCGTAGCACGCTAACGCGTAGGCTCGCGCGTCCCTGGTCCGCCGGGGCTCCGCGGGTGTCCTACCATGCCTGACGCCGCTATTCTCTCAACTTTCGGGAGTAGGCAGTTCGACGGACCAGGGACGCGCGAGCCTACGCGTTAGCGTGCTACGGCGGAATCAACGGCTTCGGCCACGGCCGGGCCGATACTCGGCCCGGTCGCACCGGAAATGAACTGGTTCGACGCCCGCGCTGGAGAGGTCGCGGGCGACTGAGATGTATTAACAAATTAATTAATTACTTAATTAATCCGCCCGGGGACGGATTTCGCTGTCTAAACATGGTAGCGCTAGGCCAGTGGGACCGCCGGGACCCACGTGCACTCACAAGTTGTTCTGCGCATGGGCGGCAGTATCAGACCGGGGCGCCCAAACGCTCCCCGGCTAAAGTTCATCCTGAAGGCGCCCACATTGTGCGGACAAACTCCACCAAGTCGAGGGCCACGTGGTCAGAAGAACCTCGTCCCTTCTGGTCACACTGTGCCTATCGACCGGCCTCGAAGACCGAAATAGTGTCGGTTACCGATCCTCCGGGTTCGTAACTATGCCACCCTAAAAATCGGGTTAGCAGATGTATTGATCATCAACCTGACATCAACTGTGATGCTTCCAGCATTGGTAAGTTGATCAGCTGGTCAGAAGGTGTGTCAGAGCCACCTCTCACCTGCTCCCTAAGCACCTCGGAGGTGAAGAACTTCATCAACACCCCCATGGAGGTGCTCAACTGGCCTTTCCACGGTCACCCAATCACCATCAAACCTTTTGTCCGCCCCATTCTTCCCTTTCTCCAAGCTATTCTGAAATCTCTGACACACCTTCAACAGCTCTCCCTACCACTTCCTCCTCTTCCACATCTTAACCTAACTCCCCCCCCCCCCCCTTTCTGTATCCGATGCTCCCCCTTCCTCTTCATTAACGGTATGGACCTCAAACATCCGGGGCCTTCGCTCAAACTTGACTGATCTCTCCATACAGGTTGCTTCTGACAAACCAGACGTGATCTGCTTAACAGAAACTTTCCTCCTTCATGATGTCTCTGATTCCTTGGTATCTCTCCCAGGTTACTCCCTCCTCCGGTATGATAGACCTGAGCCTCGTCCTGGAGGTGGGGTTGCTATCTTTACAAAAAAACTCTCTTCCTCACTCGCCCTGCTCTGCCCTCTCTCCACCTCACCCCCAGGAATACCTTTGGCTACGGCTTCCCCTTCGCTCCCACCTTTTGTTCATATGTGTGTTGTACCGTCCACCAAACAGTGATGACTCCATCTACATCTCGCTGTCTGATAATATGGGCCAACTTCTATCGACCCATCCCAACTCTCTCTTCCTCATATGTGGTGATTTCAATTGTCACCATGCCAGTTGGCTGGGTGTGGGTACCTCTCTCACCAGCCATGGCTCTTCAGCAAAGGACTTCTGCGACTCACTGGGACTGACACAATCTGTCAATTTCCCGACCCGGATCTCAGTCAACGGAGCATCTTCCCTTCTGGACTTGGTTATGACTAACTTCCCTGAAAATGTCTGCTGCTCTTCTTCTGCTCCAATCGGCTCATCTGATCATGTGCTTGTTAAAACGGACATCTCTCTGACCATTCTCAGAGAGCCTCCTCAGCGTTGATGAGTCTGGCATTTCACTCAGGCGAACTGGCACATTGTTCAAGCAGCCAGCAATCATCTGGACTGGTCTCCCATCTCTACCGCCTCTGACATCAACTCATCCTGGCAATTCTTCCAAAGTAAATTGCTCTCTCTCATGCACAGATTTATCCCATCTTGTCTTCAGTTGTTATACCCTTCCTCCCGTCCATGGTACACGGAATCTTGTGGTGAGGCTGTTGCCCAGAAACAACTTGCTTTCGTCTCCTGGAAAGCAAATCCAATGGAGGGAAATCTCAGTTCCTTTCACAAAGCCCGAAACAAGTGTGTGTCCACCCTCAGGAGAGCCAGGAAACAATATCTCTCCGTTCTCAAGACCGAACTCTCTTATCTGTCTCCCTCTTCCAAATCCTGGTGGCGTCTGGTCAAATCTGTTTCTGGTGTTTGTTCCCCCTCCAACCCCTCCCTCACCTCAAACGGCTACACGGCTGACTCCACACGTGAAAAAGCTGAATGCATCAACTCTGTGTTTGCCTCTAAATCTTGTGTCCCAAACCCATCCCTCTCTGTACCCACCGTACCCAGTCGTACCCAGCTGCTCCTGGACTCTGTGTCCTTTCCTCCTGACAAGGTGGAAAAGTTTCTGTCAACCCTCGACTCTGATTCTGCAACTGGACCTGACGGCATCAGCCCAGGGGTCCTAAAATCATGTTCTTCCGCTCTTTCACTCCCTCTCTCTGTTCTCTTCACCCTCTCTTTTGCTCAAGGTCATCTGCCATCTGCTTGGAAATCAGCCAACATCACTGCTTTGCACAAAAAAGGTGCAAAAACAGATCCCAGCAACTACAGACCAATCAGCCTTCTCCCAATTATCAGCAAAATCATGGAATCCATCATTGCTTCGGATATGAAATCTTTCCTCTTCTCCAATGGCTTGATCTCTGATCATCAATTTGGTTTCAGACCTGGTCACTCTACTCTGGACATGCTGCTTCTGCTTTCTCAACAATGGATGGAGGTCCTCAATGCCAAACAGGAAATTAGAGCTGTCTCCCTTGACATATCACGTGCCTTCGATACGGTCTGGCACCCCCTCTGCTCACCAATCTCTCCTCCTTTGGTATCCATGGAAATTTCCACGCATGGCTGGCGGATTTCCTCTCTAGTCGTAGTCAACATGTGGCCCTGAATGGGTTTCTCTCATCTCCTCTTCCTGTTCAGGCTGGAGTTCCCCAAGGCAGTGTTCTGGGCCCTGTGCTTTTTCTGGTCTTCATCAATGATCTCTCTGACTCTCTTGAAAATCCTTTCTATCTCTTTGCTGATAACTCTACTCTCTGTCGCTCCATTCCTCATCCCTCAGATCGGCAGTCTGCAGCCTCCTCACTCTCTGCAGACCTGGACAAAATTACAGACTGGGCAAACAAGTGGAACATGTCTTTCAGTCCTGACAAATCTCACACTCTTACGATGTCTCTCCGAAAAGACCGACTGGACAACCCTCCCATCCACTTTCTGAATCATCCTCTCCAAGAAGTTCTGTCACTCAAGCTTTTGGGTCTCACTATCTGCCATGACCTTTCCTGGGAAAACCACATTTCAAATCTGGCCTCCAAAGCGAGTCGCCGACTGGGCATCCTCCGTCGTGCGAAGTCCTTCCTTGGCACACCTGAGCTCCTCACCACATACAAGGCTTTCATCCACAGCTCAATGGAATACTACTCTCCCCTCTGGGCTGGTGCTCCTGCCTCACACATAGCTCGTCTTCACGCTGTTGAAACCAAAGCGTTCAGAATCATTGGAATCTCCCGCGATGAAGCTAACTCCAAGGGCCTTTCACTCACTCACCGCAGGCAGGTTGGTGGTCTTTCCATCTTCTACCGTCTCCTCTCTGGCCTTTCCCCCCCCCCCCCCCCCCCAGCTCTCCGGGCTCTGTCCCCCAAATATTCCTACAGGTCGCACAAGATCTTCCTGCAACCCTCTTATGGTTAAACTGCCAAAATCAAGACTCTCTGCTCACCTTCACTCCTTCATTCCTCTTTTCTGCCGCCTCTGGAACAAACTCCCTCACTCTCTTCAATCCCATTCCACCCTCCAGGTCTTTAAAACAGCTGTTCACCACCATCTCTTATCTTCCCCCATCCAAAACCTTGATCTTTTCTACCCCCGCTAATTTCCCCCCAAATCCACTTTTTTGAAATACCAACTTCTGTCCAGGAAGTCCTTGGTGTCCTTGTGTTTTGTACCTCTCCCACCCCCCCCCCAACCCTTCCCACGGGGGGGGGGGGTGTCCCCCTTCCCATGCCTCCCCCCCCCAAGCCCTCTCCCTCCCACACATCTCCCTGCTCTCAAAGATTGTGTTTGTGTGCTTCCCCTTCTCTCCCCATCTTGTCTTCCGCTCCCTCTTTTTATATATTTTGTTTGTCTGTTTGATTTGTTTGTGAAATAAATGTTAGCTCTTTCACGAGCCTCGATTCTGTAGACTAAAAAAAAAGAAAAAAGAAAAAAGTGTGTGGCGTCACCATGCCTCGATCAAAAGAGCTCTCTGAGGCCTTCAGAAAGAAGGTTATAGATGCCTACGAGTCTGGGAAGGGATTTAAAAAGATCTCCAAACAATTTGAAATCAATCATTCGACTGTCCGGAAGATCATCTACAAGTGGAGAAGATTCCAAACAACTGCCAACTTGTTCAGGCCAGGCCGATCTGCATGGGAGGTGTGCCAGGAGGAAACCTTTTCTGTCCAGAAAGAACATCAGGGCAAGACTAAAGTTTGCCAATGAACACCCAGGTAAAGACCAGCACTTCTGGAACAATGTGCTCTGGACAGATGAGTCAAAGGTAGAGCTATTTGGCCACAGTACCAGAAGACATGTTTGGCAAAAACCAGAGACAGCATTTTACCACAAGAACCTGATACCAACTGTAAAGCATGGTTGTGGAAATATTATGGTTTGGGGCAGCTTTGCTGCATCAGGGTCTGGGAAGCTCACCATCATAGATTCCACTATGAAATCTTCATTGTACCAGAGGGCAGAGGGTGCTTGAGGATAATGTGAGGCCATCTGTCGGAAAGTTGAAGCTCAACCGAAGGTGGACCTTGCAACATGACAATGACCCTGAACATACCAGTAAATCCACCAAGGAATGGCTGAAAAGAAAGAAATGGAGGGTTCTGGAATGGCCAAGTCATTTAGGTTGAATGAAGATTTTGGTTGAATGTTTTTTTTTTCAAGAAAGAACCCCATAGCACATACATAGGGGAGGGGTAGGTGCAGACTGGCAATTTGGTACGATTACACGTCACCACCAAGTAATTCAAAACACCTCACCACCAAGTAATTGAAAACACCTCACAGCTATAAAACACGTAATAAAAACACCTCACCACCACGAATTTAAAAACACCTCACCACCACGAAATTGAAAACACCTCACAGCCATAAAACTCGTAATAAAAAAACCTCAGCACCACGAAATTAAAACACCTCACAGCCATAAAATAAAAAACACCTCACAGCCACGAAATTAAAAACACATCACAGCCATAAAACACGTAATAAAAACAACTCACCACCACGAGATTAAAAACACCTCACAGCCATAAAACACGGAATAAAAACACCTCACAGCCACTAAATTAAAAACACCTCACCACCACGTCATTTAAAAACACCTCACCACCACGTCATTAAAAACACCTCACCACCACAAAATTCAAAATACCTCACCACCACGTGATTCAAAACCACCACAACGTCATTAAAAACACTTCACAACCACGGAACCAAAAGTTTGAGGGAGTCGTTAAGTGACAACACAGACACTGCCCAGATGTGTAGATATATCGATAAATGACTGCACCTGAGTTGCCATTTTGTCATGGTTTCAACCAATCATAATTCAAACAATTATTTTGCACAAATGTATTTGTAATATACGTGATATCACATTTTATAAACCATTGAAGTTGAAAAAAATAAAAATTCCCGAAAAAATTCCCCCAAAAAAAACAATTGGAAAATTTTCAAATAAAATACCCTTAGGACATACCGACGGGAGAGATATGTGCATACCAGAAGTTTGGTACGATTTCACAAAAGTTTGAGAAAGTAGTTCAGTGACAAGACAAGACAGGACGACACAACTCAGACACTGCACAGATTTCTATATATATATATATACCAGCTTGACTCGACTCGCACGTCGTTACTGAGGAACGGGCTTATTTTAGCTGAGGATAATGACTGTACCTGAGTTGCTGTGTTGTCATGATTTACACCAATCATAATACAAACAATTATTTTGCACAAATGTATTTGTAGTGTTTGTGAAATTAGATTTTTATTATTCAGGTTCACTATGTCAATAAATTATATTTCGTTCAAAATCATGGTAGATTAGCAAACCTATACATTTTTGGAAATGTTACGAATTCCGGGTTTATGGGGGTTACAATTCAGGTCATTTCTTATTAATGTATATTCTATTAAAGGTTGTTGTGATTAAAGGGTCAGGAGCCCTTCTGGGAAAAACGAGACCGGAAACGGGATCGTGAAGAAGAGGAGGAGGAGAAGGAAGGGCGGCCATCTTAAGCTGGGAGAGCTCTGACGCGAGCGGAGGCGATCGTTACCTACCTTGGAACGGAGTTGGAAAAGCCCGTCTGGCGAGAGGAGTTACCTGCGCGGGGTGATTGATTGCCGGTTACGTGTCAAGGTGCCGTGTGGTCCTGGAAGGAACCAAGCGCCCGGCGCTGTTCGCCTCGACGCCTACGAGGGCGTGTACGGGTCGCACCTTGGGCCTGGCGCGCGAAAGAGATTGGAAGGAGACGGTTGAGAGTTGAGACTGCAGCTCGAGACCGAGCCGCCGAACGTGAAGGACAAGGGAACCGTGCCTCTGTGAACCGAAGTCCGCGCGTCAGGAGAGCGCCGGATTACTGCGGAACCTGCGAAGTCGGGTATCCTCGCTGAGGTTGTCGAGTATCCTCACTCCCAGCCCCGGATTGGAATCGGACCTAGATTCCCCGATCGCTGGATCGACTCGACGTCACCTGGGAGGCGTGCAGGAACCGGACATTGCTTCCCCGATCGCTGGATCGACTCGACGTCACCTGGGAGGCGTGCAGAGACATTGGGGGCAAGGGCCGTGAGTGTTGCCAACACTGTTGTGGGTTAAGGTGGCGCCACCTATACAATAGATAAGGATTGTATGGAAGTGATGTAAACGCATTGTGATTCCTGTGCGGGATTTGGGAATATATTGGGGTTTGTTCGTAACCCTTGGTGTGGACTCGTTATTGATTGACTTATTTTCACCCAAGGACCATACATCTTTCTGCCGGGGCTCCCCTCGAGGTTGACCCCGTAACATAATACAAACAATTATTTTGCACAAATGTATTTGTTGTGTTTGTGATATTACATTTTTATTAGTCAGGTTCACTATGTCAATAAATTATATTTCGTTCAAAATCATGGTAGACTAGCAAACCTATACATTTTTGGAAAGGTTATAGCATAAGGAAACTAAAAATCGATGTTTACATTTGGAGAGATACCTGTATGGCGGCCATTTTGGATTTTCAAAATGGCCACTGTAAAATACATATTTTCTTCTATTTCTGCCTCTAATTACCCTATAAACTTTTTAAAATATACTAAACCTATATTTTCAGGGACAAGGAATCCAATGAAAAATTGTACTATGAGGACTGTATATATTTTTTTTGATTGTGTGCTTTATTATTATTATTATTGTTATTCTGCGCCTCCTGCCTCCGGAGCTGTGTAAAGGTCAAAGGGGCATCCCATAATTAGTCCATAAAGCATCCACACCACAGCCAATCATAGAATACCCCTGTTCAATAGTTATATCTTATTCTGTGTTTTAGGGTAAGGCTGTGTCTCCCATTAATTGAAATACTCCATTGCACCAGTGAAAGAGATAGATTCCCTTCATTCCCACTCCCAACACTTCCATTCCCCCCCTTTTTCGTCAATTGCAATTCGCATTGCCAACTGCATGTTGGGCGGTTTTCCCTTCATCCGCCATTGACCACGAGGCAGGGTTGGGGAAGAAAGGCGGGTCCCCACCTCGTCATAGAGGGGAGGAGTGAGTCAGCCCCACTCAACCAACCACGAACAAGGGGTTGGACTTGGAGAGGGTGTGGAGAGAAACATCGAGGAGGTTCGCGAAGGTTGAGGGGCGGGGCCTATATAACCCGCAGGCAGGGCGTGTCCAAGGCAGAGGAGCTTTTACCGGCAGGTGAGGAAGCACATAGAGACGACTCACACGGGGAATTGCAGAGTGGATTGGCTGGAAGGAGGTGTGTGGCTGGAGGGGGAGGACGGCACGGAGCTGGCTGGAGCTTGATCCCGCACGGGACGTCGGGCTGGACCTCGACGGCCGCTGATGCCACTGATCCTGTCGTGTGCGCGGGATCACGGGTCGGATCACGGGTCGGATCACGGGTCGGATCACGGGTCGGATCACGGTCAGAGCCGACGCGCTCGTGGGGGGTCTGGCGTGACGGGTTCTCTTCTCTCTCTTTTGTTTGTCCAACCACTCTTTCTCCAACGCAACCACTCAATGCAATCACTGAACGCAACCACTGAACGCAACCACTGAACGCAACCACTGACCACCCCTGACGACCAACTCAGCTCTTGTCATGGACCTCTCTACGCGCTCTTGCTCTGACGACCCAGCTCTTTCCTTTGTACTCGTCTCTCCTCTGTAAAAGCTCCTCTGCCTTGGACCTCCTCTCGTCTCAACGGCTTGGGCTCCCTTTCGTCTGCCGGTAAAAGCTCCTCTGCCTTGGACACGCCCTGCCTGCGGGTTATATAGGCCCCGCCCCTCAACCTTCGCGAACCTCCTCGATGTTTCTCTCCACACCCTCTCCAAGTCCAACCCCTTGTTCGTGGTTGGTTGAGTGGGGCTGACTCACTCCTCCCCTCTATGACGAGGTGGGGACCCGCCTTTCTTCCCCAACCCTGCCTCGTGGTCAATGGCGGATGAAGGGAAAACCGCCCAACATGCAGTTGGCAATGCGAATTGCAATTGACGAAAAAGGGGGGAATGGAAGTGTTGGGAGTGGGAATGAAGGGAATCTATCTCTTTCACTGGTGCAATGGAGTATTTCAATTAATGGGAGACACAGCCTTACCCTAAAACACAGAATAAGATATAACTATTGAACAGGGGTATTCTATGATTGGCTGTGGTGTGGATGCTTTATGGACTAATTATGGGATGCCCCTTTGACCTTTACACAGCTCCGGAGGCAGGAGGCGCAGAATAACAATAATAATAATAATAAAGCACACAATCAAAAAAAATATATGCAGTCCTCATATCCGCAACACTGCACCCTCCTCCTCTTAGGCACGTCCCGGGCCTACAACTTTTATTTAGTGTGACACGTAGGTGTAGTTCCCTCTACTTTTAACCTGACCCTGAGTGCGACAGTTTTAAAACATAAATAAATGTGTCCCGCTGCTCCATTGCACCCTGCCTAACAGACTTACGCCCACAGTTAACCGAATTGCGGAATTGTCTTCAAACTATACACTGACGGTGGGGAGCATTATTTACAATGACGCTATTTTTATTTACAAAACTAACCCAGGACCTGTGATTGTTCTTTCTGGGGGGGGGAGACAGTCTGCTCTGCATCGACGCACCATTAAAGCACCCAAAAATGCACCAATACACACCCAAGCACCAATCGGTGCAGTCATCACTGTTCATCACTGTTCAACAATAAAAAAAATAAATCAACAACCCCTAACCCTGCAGGTGATCTCTTGCTCTTCGGCTCCCTCTGCTGGTTATTATTATTGTCTTCCAGTTGTTGTCTTTCTTTCATTTTCTTACTGGCGGCCTATTTGCAATAAAGCTTGCCCAAACGTGTCCATTTTATTTATTTTATTTATGGCCCACAGGGCCGACTACGTGTGGTTCACCTGTGGGGCATCGGTGCCCTGTGGCCAAGGTCCGCCAGCATGATTTCGGGCCCTCATGGCTGGTTCCAGCAGAGGGGCCATGTCCCAACCCATGGGGTCCATAAGTGGTGCTCGGCCACAGACATGTGGTCCATAATGTGGTGCATCGATGCAGACAGCTGGTTTTTCGAGTTCCGGGCGCACAATGGCCGACTCACGCACGCTCCCCTCGGCGCCCCATGGCGCACAGGTCATGTGGGAGAGAAAAGGGGGACAAGAGAAATGAGCGAGGGGTAAGGTCACAAGGGTACACGTCAATAAGGCAATGCAAGGCGAAATGCGCACGGAGAGCGAAATGAGAAAGCTCGTCCCTACCGTACGTCACCCCCCTGTCACCTACACTACCCTTGCCCTTACCCCATATGTACAAAAATCTACACATTTACAAATTCGTCGCTAATGTCTCGTCTCCCCATATTTCTCCAATACCAAATTCGTCACCACAATCCCTCTAACCACAATTTGCCATCACCCAATTCATCATCAACCCTCATAAGGAGGAAGAGATGGAACATCAAGCACAATGTCACACCCACGTCATGATGCGTCTCACAATCCAAAACATTTGCACATAAAAATAATTAAACATGGCATGGTGTGGAGTACCTGTCACCTCAGGTGAGTGGATGCAGATGGTGCGAGGAGACTTCAATCCTAACTATCCTCTAAATGACTTTAACACACTTTACTCTACCCGGGGTCTTTCCCTGCCAATCCATTGGCCACTTACACTATGGGTTCTAAAAACCAATTCCCATTGACCAAACTGTGGTGCTTCTCAATTTGGGGTCTCACTCCCCCGATTCATCTCCCGGTGCCCTTGCACAATTTCTGGGCTGTGAGGTGTAGCTCTCCCAGCAGGTCTACCCACCTGCACACCTCCACCACTGTAGTTGCCACCCGAGCTTACCTGCTCCTTACCTAACCTATCTAATTTGGGAAGGCCCCTCCTGGCTCTGTCACCCCTTGGTGCCCTCTGGCACTGGGCTACCCGGGTCCGTCCTCCGGATCCTCGGGCCCCATCCACAACAACTACCGGCTCCCTGAGCCCACCTGCGGCCTCACCTGGCCGACATCCTCACAGTGGTGGAGTGCCCAATCCAACTACACACACTAACAGGCTACACGCCCAGCCATTTCCACAACACTAATGCACCCATACAATCACCATTCTTCCACCCGCACCACAGATGCCAATATCCAACCACAATTTACCTATACCCTCTACCTAACACTTACACTACCCGCCCCGGGTATTCGTGATGGGGGTCCACTCTTCCCCCATTCACACCTTCGCACCATCCACTCCACTCCACAATTTCCACCATACTCACTCCACGACCATCCATTCCAATACTCCATTTATTCCACACTACCATTCTCCATACCTGTTGTTGCACACCTGTGCACTCACACCTGGTGCCACCTGCACACTCCTCCTCTTCCTGGACCATTTGGTCAACACAACACGCAATCACCACTACTCCCTCATACACTGCTCCATCCACCTGTTCAGTTGCACACCTGTGCAATCACACCTGTTCAATCCTCAAACACACGGCATCATCTCATCTAACTACTCCCCTCTGAAACTTGCGCTTCCCAGTCGCCCCTTTAAACTATTGCGCTCCCACGTCATTATCATCCACGCTAATCTACCTGCGTCCCCACTACAGGTATCCTTGTCACTAACTAACCTTAACGTTACCTAATGTCATCTTCGCTAGATCCCTACACACAATATCCTAACCCACCCGGGCTAGTTTTCACTGCCATCAACCCCATAAGCTAGTGCTCCTTTGCCCCCCACTGTGAGGGATGACAGAGTTGCCATCCCACCACATGGGGGGCGTTCCCACTATCATCCCCCCCAGTCCTCTGACGCTACGAGCCCCCGTCGCAAGAGGTACTGGGTCCTGCCTCGGCATCTAGAGCCGAGGCGATCCATGAGGGCGCCTGCTCGCCGGCATAAGGTCTTATCCGGTCGGCATGGACGATCCGAGGGGGGGGGCCCGTGGCCCCATTTTGATTTTAATGACCACGTCACAGATTTGCGACAGGACGACTCCCGGGCCTTGCCAGGGGGAGGTGAGTTTTTGGCACCTGCACTTCCGCCTCCGGGGATTAAAGAACCAAATCTTCATCCCCGGAGCGTATTGACTCCCCTGGCTCCGGTCGTCGTACCTACGCTTCATCTTGGCCCCCGCCAGATGGAGCTGGCGGCGGGCGAAGGCATGGACCCGCTCCATGCCTTCCTCCAGGTGACGTGCGTAACCCTCCCTCGGCGGTGTATCCGTGGTGTCTGGCACGGGACTGCATAGCAAGTCGGCGGGAGCCCATAACTCCCGCCCATACATAAGCAACGCTGGACTGCATGCGGTGGCCCCGTGCTGGCTAGTTCGGTAGGCCATCAACAGGTACGGGAGATGTTCGTCCCAGTCATCCTCACGGGTGGTGGTGAACAATGCCAGTTGTTGGATCAATGTTCGATTGAACCTTTCCACCATCCCGTCAGATTGTGGCCGCAAGGGCGTGGTCCTGGTTTTCCGAATTGACAGGAGCCTGCACACATCTTTTAGCAATTGACTTTCAAAATTTCGACCCTGATCGGTGTGCAGCTCCTGTGGAATCCTGTGCCGACATACAAATCCTTCTACGAAGGCCTGTGCTACCACCCCTGCTTCTTGGTTGGGGAGGGCATAGGCCTCCGGCCACTTGGTGAAATAGTCCATTACAACGAGGATATACTTATTACCTTGGCGGGTGCGGGGCAGCGGTCCTAGAATATCCATAGCCACCCGCTCAAGGGGGGCCCCCACCTGATGTAATTGGAGGGGGGCCCTCATCCTCCGTGCTGGTCCCTTTTTGGCAGAACAGGCGTCGCATCTCCGACACCAGTCCTGTATGTCGCGCCCCATATTCACCCAATAGAACCTCCGGCGGACCCGAGATATTGTCTTTGTCCTGCCCAAATGGCCGCCGGAGCGGGTACCATGCACCTGTTGCAATATGACGTTCTTGAATTTGTCAGGGACTATCACCAGCCAGGAAGTTCTATCAGAGGGAACCTCCACCCACTTGCGATACAAGATGTTGCCTTTCAATTCCAGGGTCTGCCACTGAGCCCAATACGCCTTTGTTTGCGCCCCGATGGGGGTGACCTCTTCCCCCTTTGGTCTTTGCCCCAATTTGACCCATTGGAACACCGGCCCCAGAACAGGATCCTCCTGCTGGGCCGTGCTCCAAGCCAACTCTCCAAATTCCTCGTCCGCGGTTAGTGGCAAAATTGGCCCTCTCACCCGGGTTGCCCGGACGACGAGAATCGGGGCGGAATCGCCCAATTGCTCCCTCTGCTCGTGTCTCGCACAAAATTTACAGTTTTCCCCCAGACAAGGACGCCGAGAGAGTGCGTTCGCATTACCATGGGCCTTCCCGGCCCTATGGGCCACATCAAAATCGTACTGCTGCAACTTTTCCAACCACCTTGCAATTTGGCCCTCCGGTTCCTTGAACCGAAGGAGCCATTGCAAGGAGGAATGGTCAGTTCTAACCAAAAATTTCCGCCCGTACAGGTATGGGTGGAAATGGTTCATGGCAGCCAGCATAGCCAATAACTCTTTGCGAGTGACACAATAATTTCGCTCGGGCCTACTTAAGGCCCGACTATAGTAACCAATCACTCTCTCCACGCCCTCCTGTGTCTGAGACAAAACTGCGCCCAATCCTTCCTGGCTCGCATCCATGTCCAGGGTAAATGCCCCGTTGCTAGTGGGGTAAGCTAGAAGGGGTGCGGATGTTAGACACCCCTTCAATTTTTGGAAGGCCTCGTGGCACTCCCGTGTCCAATTAAATCGCGTCCCCTTCTCCGTAAGCCGGTGGAGGGGACGGGCCAACTCCGCAAATTTCGCCACAAAGCGCCGGTAGTAGGAGCAGAGTCCCAAAAATCCCCGCACCTCCTTGATGGTACGTGGTGCGGGCCACTCCTCTACCGCTTTAATTTTGTCTGGGTCCGTTTTTACCCCCTCGCGGCCGATCACGTGACCTAGATAGGCCACCTCTCTTGCAAACAAAGTGCACTTACTCGGGTTCAGCTTCAACCCTGCCTGTCTGAGGCACCCGAACACCTGGTCCAAATTAGCTACTGCCTGGGGGAACGTTTTGGCATGTACTAGGACGTCATCCAGGTACACCAAGCATGATTGCCATGGCATGCCGCCTAGTACATGTTCCATCAATCTTTCAAAGGTGGCGGGGGCGTTACACAAACCAAACGGCATCACAGTAAACTGATACAGTCCCTTACCTGTGGAAAATGCCGTTTTCTCCTTCCCTGCCCTATCCATCTCCACCTGCCAATACCCACTCTTGAGGTCCAAAGTTGAGAACCAATTTGAGCCCGCAACGGCATCGAGAGTGTCATCAATCCTTGGCAGGGGATATGAGTCCTTGAGTGTCACGTTGTTTAGCTGGCGATAGTCCACGCAGAACCGCGTGGTCCCATCCTTCTTTTTGACCAGCACAACAGGTGACATCCAAGGACTTCCCGAGGGCTCGATCACTCCTGCGTCGAGCATTTTTTCAACCTGCTCGTCAGCTTCCGCCCTCTTGCTCCAAGGGAGCCGTCGGGCGGCCTGACGAATAGGCCGGGCCTCACCGGTGTGGATCTGATGTTTCACCAGGCCCGTACGTCCAATATCCTCGGTGGACAAGGAGAAGAGGTCCAAATGGGACCCAACCAGTTTGGGTAAGGCCTCCCTCTGGGTACCTCCCAACTCTACACTACTACGATTTACCATCTCGCAAATGGGATCGGGCCAATTCCTAGAACTTATTGAAGGCTCCCCCTGGGGCCGGCTCGGCTGGACGTTCTCGCCCCTCACTGACGCGACTTCTCTAACTGGGGTGCAGCCAGCTACCTTCGTGCCCCTCACTATAGTGCGTGGTTCTGTGCTAATATTAATTACTCGGACGGCCACCACCGGCCCGTCCGTTTTTACAAGGGTACGGCCCACGATTAAACCAGGTATGGATAGCGCTGCCACCGGTTCGACCAGGCCGCAGGATTCCTGCCATGTCGGGCGAGCTGACCATCGGGCCGGCACTATGGCCTCGGCCCCCGGAGGGATGGTCACGGCCTCAGGAGCCTCCAGCTCCACCCTCTCGGCCGTGTTCACCCCCTCCAATGGTAGCTCTTCCACTCCCCATCGCAGGATCCCCCGACTCAAGTCGATTTTACAACCGCTGGCAGTCAACAAATCCAACCCTATTAAGCATGGGTCGCACACCTCCGCCACCCAAACCTCTATCTCTTGCTTTACCGATCCCAACTTGAGGGTCACAAAACCACGCCCTATGATCGGAGCCGTTGCCCCGGTAGCCAACTGCAAACTATGATTTTCCAGACGCTGGATTTTACCCCAGCCGTCTGCACTCGAATTAAGGACCACGGGGCTAATGATCGTGGCACTGGCTCCCATGTCCACCACGGCGTCTACCCCCACGCCGGCAATTTTGCACCGAATTGTCAAACTACCCGTCCCAATTCGGCCACAATGAATGACCTGTCGCGTCAACGAGGGCTTCTCCCCATCCCCTACTGCCGAACACCGCCCTGCATGCCCGGCACGTTCTAGTTTCCCGGGCCCTGGCGGGGGGGTGTCTGAGGTCGGCTAGGCCGATCTATACGGGGCGGAGTTGAGGGCATCGGTTGGCGGGAAACGTCCCGGCGCGGAGCTCGACACTCCCATGCACGGTGACCCATCCGAGCACAATTATAGCACCTCACCTGGTAAGGTGCTTGCCTCCGGTATTCCAAATTCCCCCCCCTGTATGTCCGAATTGGGGTACTCTGTCGGGGACTACCGGGTGCCACCGCTGGGGCCGCCTGCCATCGTCCAGGTCCCGCCAGGCGCCGATCCACTAACCTCCGGACCATGCTCTCCAGGTCAGGGCCCCCATCACGGGCCCCATCTGACGCACCGCCACTGCGTGGCACTCGCCTCCCCGGGCCAGGGGCCTCGCTGCTTCCCAACGGGCTGCAGCGTCGGCCGCCTGACTCATGGTTTGCGGGCGCCACATGGCGAGCTGTTGCCGGAGCTCCAGATCCGGAAGGGCCTGAATAAAGTGATCCAGAGCCAGGCTTTCCTGGGAACTCGCTGCCATGTCCGCGTGTGCAATCCCGACCGCGCGGCGAATATCGTGAGCAAGTTCCCCGATGGTCTCCTGGGGCTTGCGTTTTCGCTGCGCAAGTTGAGCTTTAACAAGCTCGCTTTGCTGTTCAATGCCGAACCGATTAATTAATGCCGCACGGAGAGCTGGCAGGGTGAGAGCACCCGGTGGTAAAGCCGTCAGCACCTCCGCCGCCGCACCGCGCAGTGCCCCCACCAGGTGTACTCCACCTTCGTCCGGATTCCAACCGTTGCCTTTACACACGTACTCAAACTGCGCCAGGTACGCCCTCAAATCACTCTTGCCGTCATACGGCGCGAGTGGGACCTTGTGGGCGCCCGAAGGTCGGACCCCGCGCGTCACTCCTTGCGGGATCAACGCGGGACCAACCCGTTCGGGCTCCCACAGTACGCTATTCCCGGGGGGCTCCCGCGCGTCCCCCGTCCCTCCAAACACTACCCCTCCTGGTGTCGATGCCTGGGTCGCCCCTCCGCAACCCGCTACCCACGCCATACCCCCACATCCTTGCTCACCAGCACCCCCCTCACTCCCCATAGCCAAACCTCCTTGCACACCTCCCCTGTCCATCCACTCCGGACCAGTCATACATCTTACCATTGGTCCCTCACGAACACCCGGCTCTACACCACCCCCCAAGCCGACTGACTCTCCCCTCACATCATATACATTGCCACTCACCTCCGTACCTCATCGTCGCACCTCCTCTGCCACCTGCAAACTTTTTATTTGGTTAGTGAGAACCTCATCATGATTTGAACACAGACCTTGTACATATTCCATGACTTCCTCCTTTATCTCCCTCTTAGTTTCCCTCCGTCTCTTCTTAATTTCACTCACCCCCTCTTCCACCTCCTCTAATTTTTCCTTTACCTCCTTCATCTCCCGGTGCGCCCCCTCTATCTCTTCCTCTAACGCCACCTTAACCGTTTCTATGTGCGTCCTCACCTCTCGGTCCTTCGTCTCCATTACTTCTGTCACCTCCTCCAACTTCTTCGTCAACCCCTCATGTACCATCTGACATTCCTTTTGTGTTGCTATTAATTCGTTTTTAATGTCCTTTTGTGTCGCTTTTAAACCCCCGATGATTGCAGTGTTCTTTTCCACTTGGTCCGCTAGTTCCCTTTGTCCGACTGTCAGCTGTTCTACTCCCTTCGTCAGACCCTCTATTCCCCCCTGTAACCTAGCTGTATTATTCCTCACCTCTTTCTCCATACGCTTCTCACCTCGCTTTACCTCCTCGCGTAGCCCCGAAACCTCCTCACCTACACCTCGTCGTATCCCCTCTTTCATCTCCTCCATCTCTTTTGTAGATGCCACCCTCATCTGTCCCAATTCATCCCTCTGAGCATCCAGTTTACTTTCTAACCCGATTTGCACCTCCTCTATCTGGTTCCCCATTCGTTTGATTTCCCTGGCAGATTGTTCCCCTATTTCCCGCAATTTGTCCTCCATCCTATTTTCTGACCCCATTAACCCATTTTTCACCTCTTTTATCCCGTTGTCTAACCCCTCACCGGTACCCCTCGCTTCGTCCCTCATTACCCCCATTTGGCCCTCCAATCGCTCCCCCTGAGCATCCATTTTTGCCATCATTTGAATCATAAAGACTCGCATGTACTCTGGCATCTCTGGCTCGGCTGCCACGACCACGGGCGCAGCGCAATTTGGTGCCGCTACACCCACGTGCGCGAGGACGCCATCTTGTGCGTCTGATACTCCCTCAACCGCCTCCTCATTGCTCCCCTCCATTTGATCCTGGGTTACTCCTAACCCCTCCTCTAGCTCACCCACCGGCATTCG
Organism: Myxine glutinosa; assembly: GCF_964187855.1. Lineage (NCBI taxonomy): Eukaryota > Metazoa > Chordata > Myxini > Myxiniformes > Myxinidae > Myxine > Myxine glutinosa. The sequence continues at coordinate 76,961,220 of NC_136270.1, forward strand.
ATCGCCTTGACCAGCCATGGCGCGATTTCAAAATTCGGGTTTTTCTTTAAAACAAAATCAAATTTCGGTACTTTATAATTTTGACCAAATTTTTTCCTAGATGTTTTTTTTAAACAAAATTTGGTTCGGGCCTCGAATCCCACTCCTGACACCAATTGTTACGGACACGGCTGAAGATGTTGCTTGACCGAGCGGAATGGCCGCCGTGTTCGTACAGTTCCCCCGATTCTTCCCCAACTCACCCGATTCACCCCAAACTTTGGCCATATCGCACCGCAGCTGCCCAATCTGGAAAACTCTAAAACGACCGAATGCAAAGAGGAAAAGGAATAAGACGAGAAGACGGACAGAAGAGTAATGAGATTTATTATTTACACATATAATCAAGAAGGAGCAGTCACGATTATGTACAGGGACACGAGACGCAGGTGACACAGTGAATTCCTTATACAAGCTTAATTACCTACCCAGGACAGAACAAACAAAGACGACTCACACGGGGAATTGCAGAGTGGATTGGCTGGAAGGAGGTGTGTGGCTGGAGGGGGAGGACGGCACGGAGCTGGCTGGAGCTTGATCCCGCACGGGACGTCGGGCTGGACCTCGACGGCCGCTGATGCCACCGATCCTGTCGTGTGCGCGGGATCACGGGTCGGATCATGGGTCGGATCACGGGTCGGATCACGGGTCGGATCACGGTCAGAGCCGACGCGCTCGTGGGGGGTCTGGCATGACGGGTTCTCTTCTCTCTCTTTTGTTTGTCCAACCACTCTTTCTCCAACGCAACCACTCAACGCAATCACTGAACGCAACCACTGAACGCAACCACTGAACGCAACCACTGACCACCCCTGACGACCAACTCAGCTCTTGTCATGGACCTCTCTACGCGCTCTTGCTCTGACGACCCAGCTCTTTCCTTTGTACTCGTCTCTCCTCTGTAAAAGCTCCTCTGCCTTGGACCTCCTCTCGTCTCAACGGCTTGGGCTCCCTTTCGTCTGCCGGTAAAAGCTCCTCTGCCTTGGACACGCCCTGCCTGCGGGTTATATAGGCCCCGCCCCTCAACCTTCGCGAACCTCCTCGATGTTTCTCTCCACACCCTCTCCAAGTCCAACCCCTTGTTCGTGGTTGGTTGAGTGGGGCTGACTCACTCCTCCCCTCTATGACGAGGTGGGGACCCGCCTTTCTTCCCCAACCCTGCCTCGTGGTCAATGGCGGATGAAGGGAAAACCGCCCAACATGCAGTTGGCAATGCGAATTGCAATTGACGAAAAAGGGGGGAATGGAAGTGTTGGGAGTGGGAATGAAGGGAATCTATCTCTTTCACTGGTGCAATGGAGTATTTCAATTAATGGGAGACACAGCCTTACCCTAAAACACAGAATAAGATATAACTATTGAACAGGGGTATTCTATGATTGGCTGTGGTGTGGATGCTTTATGGACTAATTATGGGATGCCCCTTTGACCTTTACACAGCTCCGGAGGCAGGAGGCGCAGAATAATAATAATAATAAAGCACACAATCAAAAAATATATATACAGTCCTCATATCCGCAACACTATTTTAGGGGTCGTGGACGGCGAGAGAACGAGGCCATTTGGTTGAGTTCAAAGCATGTTTATTCGTACAGAACCCGGCACACTCTGTAAAGCCCGTTTATCGGGCAGCAATATATATACACATCATGCCGGAGCATTTGCCCGGGAAAGGCGAGACCGGGCGTACCCGGGCGTCCTGGGCGAGCCCTGGAAAGGCGAGTCTGGACATGCCCGGGCGTCCTGAGCGAGCCCTGGAAAGGCGAGAGCGGGCATGCCCGGGCGTCCTAGGCGAGCCCTGGAAAGGCGAGGCTGGGCGTGCCCGGGCGTCCTGGGCGAGTCCTGGAAAGGTGAGTCTGGACATGCCCGGGCATCCTGGGCGAGTCCTGGAAAGGCAAGAGCGGGCATGCCCGGGTGTCCTGGGCGAGCCCTGGAACGGCGAGTCTGGGCATGCCCGGGAAAGACGAGACCGGGCGTGCCCGGGCGGCTCGGACGAGCCTGGGAACGGCGAGTCCGGGCATGGTGATCGCTCCCTGGCCGCGTCCTCGGTAGGTGCAAGGCGATTGTGTATACCCAGTGGTAACCGCTACACACGCCCCTCCAGAATCGTCTTGCACCGGCAGGGTCAATTTAAGGGGGGTCCTGATGACCCGGCCGAAGCGACCCCTGGAGGGTCGTGGGGGGAGGGGGTCCGTGTGGTGGTGGGTGGTCGAGCGGGGGGAACTGTGGACGGGGGGGGGGCGGCCTCGCCGCGACGTACTCCGCTATGCGAAGCGCTGGGGGGACGTAGGACCGGGGTTGAACCGACCGAGGGGCTGGTCAAGTCCTCGGGGGAGGCTGCCGAGGTACCTTGCAGGCCTCCCGAGGTTGCAGTTCGCGGGTGCAGTGCCGAGAGGCTCGAGCAGTGCTCGGCGTCGGTGCACGCGAAAAGCGGTTGAGCCAACCGAGGGGCTGGTCAAGGCCTCGGGGGAAGCTGCCGAGGTTCCTCGCGGGCCTCCCGAGGATGCAGGATCGGAGAAGTAGTTGCGGCTGTAGTTGTAGAGTGAAGTTGAGTGAAGGTGACGAACAGCAGTGCGCGCGAAGGTAACGAAGCAGCCGTTCCGGGCACGTCAGAGTGCGCGCAAGAGATGAGCAGCAGTGCCACCCACATTGCGTAACTGCGTTCCTTCGGAGGGTCCTCGAGCGGGGTCGCCCCTCCGGTCATAGAGGAGGAGCCGAGCGCTGTGCGCGAACCACATGGCCGCTCGCCGGTTCCAAAACTCCGGCAGCGCGATCGAAACCGCCGTGTTCGTAGTTGAAGTCACCAGTTTAGGGGTCGTGGACGGCGAGAGAACGAGGCCATTTGGTTGAGTTCAAAGCATGTTTATTCGTACAGAACCCGGCACACTCTGTAAAGCCCGTTTATCTGGCAGCAATATATATATACACATCATGCCGGAGCGTTTGCCCGGGAAAGGCGAGACCGGGCATGCCCGGGCGTCCTGGGCGAGCCCTGGAAAGGCGAGTCTGGACATGCCCGGGCGTCCTGGGCGAGCCCTGGAAAGGCGAGAGCGGGCATGCCCGGGCGTCCTAGGCGAGCCCTGGAAAGGCGAGGCTGGGCGTGCCTGGGCGTCCTGGGCGAGTCCTGGAAAGGCGAGTCTGGACATGCCCGGGCGTCCTGGGCGAGTCCTGGAAAGACGAGACCGGGCATGCCCGGGCGGCTCGGGCGAGCCTGGGAACGGCGAGTCCGGGCATGGTGATCGCTCCCTGGCCGCGTCCTCGGTAGGTGTAAGGCGATTGTGTATACTCAGCGGTAACCGCTACAGTATCAAATTAGTGCTATGGGGAATGGTAAGACACGAATCAAAGGTTTTGAATTGCAAAATACTGTCTTTATATTCGCGATAAGTTGCGTAATCAAATACATGTTATCATTTTGTACAGGCAGTTAATAACATCAAAATGTGTCACAATAATTCATATCACCAAACATACACAGGCAGTCAGCAAAATCATATATACACATGCGTCATGCAGTCAGTATAACTTCACATCTACACAGGCAGTCAATGACAAAATATACACAGGCAGTCAATGGCATCAAACATACACGATTACAGAATATGCCATTTAGAGTTCGTCATCACTGTCCTGTGTGTCGTATCCGACAATATAGTCCGCATCGTTTTCACAGTCCGTTCCACACAAGCAAAGGTCGGTCAAATTGATTGGCAAATCGAATTGGTCGAATGGTCGATCGAATCGAATTCGATGAATCGAATCGAATCGAATCGATCGAATTTGTCGAATGGTCGTATGGTCGATCGAAGCGATTGGTCGAATGGTCGAATTGGTCGAATGGAATTGGTCGATTTGGTCGAATTGGTCGAATCGAATTGGTCGGAATTGGCAAATGTAAACATTGATTTTCAGATTTTCCATGTAATAACGTTTCCAAAAATGTATAGGTTTGCTAATCTACCATGATTTTGAACGAAAAAACATCGTGAACCTGACTATATAGGCAATTTAGGTTGAATATTTAGGTTGAATGTTTTTTTTTCAAGAAAGAATCCCTCAGCACATACCTAGGGGAGGGGTATATGCAGACTGGAAGTTTGGGATGATGACACCTCACCACCACATAATTCAAAACACCTCACCACCAAGTAATTTAAAACACCTCACAGCCATAAAACACGTAATAAAAACACCTCACCACCACGAAATTAAAAACACTTCACAGCCATAAAACACGGAATAAAAACACCTCACAGCCACTAAATTAAAAACACCTCATCACCAACGAATTCAAAACACCTCACCACCACATAATTAAAAACACCTCACCACCACATAATTATAAATACCTCACCACCACGTAATTCAAAACACCTCACCACCACATAATTAAAAACACCTCACCACCACATAATTATAAATACCTCACCACCACATAATTATAAATACCTCACCACCACGTAATTCAAAAACACCTCACCACCACGTAATTCAATACACCTCACTACCATGTGATTTAAAAACATCTCACCACCACGTCATTTAAAAACACCTCATCACCACATAATTCAAAATACCTCACCACCACGTCATTCAAAACCAACACAACGTTATTAAAAACACTTCACAACCACGGAAACAAAAGTTTGAGGGAGTCGTTAAGTGACAACACAGACACTGCCCAGATGTGTAGATATATAGATAAATGACTGTAGCCGAGTTGCCGTTTTGTCATGGTTTAAACCAATCATAATTCAAACAATTATTTGCACAAATGTATTTGTAATATACGTGATATCACATTTTCTAAACAATTGAAGTGGAAAACCTTAGTTGAAAAAAAAGATTTTCCCGAAAAAATTCCAAAAATAAAAAATAAAAAAAAATAGGAAATTTTTTCAAAAAATAATACCCTTAGGACATACCGACGGGAGAGATATGTGCATATCAGAGGTTTGGTGCGATTTCACAAAAGTTTGAGAAAGTAGTTCAGTGACAAGACAAGACAAGACAAGACAACACAAGACAACACAACACAACACAGACACTGCACAGATATATATTGTTGCGGTTTTGAGATTGTAAATATGACATCATTAAAGGCTAAAGGTTTGCCCCCCATAGTTAGTCCACAAGCAACACGTAGGCCCACTTCGATTATTAGTTATGTCATAGTATGTGTAAGAGAAGGCCATTCCCCTAGTAACATCTGCGTTGTGTAAAGAAATGAGCTGAGGTCCTTTCATTTTTGCACCACCCCCCAATTACATCAGTGGGCCTAATCGATCCCGTGCCCCATTTGGCATCCCTCAAGTTTGTTACGCTTTGGCTACCCGCAATTTGTTATGCTTTGGCTGCCAGCAGCGTTCACTGCCCTTTGTTGGCTCGAAACTAGCCAAGTGACACGAGGTAGGCCTGAAAAGAGGGAGGAGCGCGAGGTCGGGGTGTGGCAGAGTCGAGGAGCATGTCAGAGGCGGTGACGGTAAGGGCTCCCAGCCAACCAGGGCTCGGAGGGCATGGCGTGATAGGGCGTGGTGAAGAACGTCTGGTAAGTTCCAGAGAGTTCGCTGAGCAGGGCTATATAAGCCTTCGCAAAAGCCCTTAAACAGGACTCGCGAGAGGAGGGCTGCCCTTAAAGGGACTGGCTGGAAAAGGACTTGTTGGAGAGCACTGATGAGGATTGGTTGTTGGAGAACTCACGAAGTCGCGCGTGCGCCGTGCACACGCCAGTATCGAGGACTTGGAAGCGCATTGTTCGCATTTACTGAACTATTACATACGTGGTCGCAGCCACGAGTGATTAACCGCCAAAACCAGCCCTACCGTTCGCGCTGTAATAATCCCGTGCGCGCCAACGACCCGCGGAGAGCTCCTGGCCGCTGCATTCATCTACTTCGCGGTGCGAGCTGGGGACCGGAGGAAGAGCTGCCCGGACGCCATCCCTGGACGTGGTGACCATCAAACTGTTCGTCTGCAATCCCCGTGTGAGTGTGTCTGAGTGGGAACGGACCCGTTTGTCTGGGTAGTTTGTAAGACTGCTTAAGGACTGCACTGTGTCTTCTTTTGCTGATCATTGTACATTGTGTAAATAAATCTTGTTATTCCTTTTCTTCCAAATTCAACCGTTTCTGTGATTTCCATCATTGGGTAAGCATGGCATGATTAAGGACCGCTTGGATCGGGTTTAGTCATTGATAACGGCTCAGGTCACGGGTTCGCTACCGCTCGGCATATCCACCAACACCCGTGATTCGGGCGGGGCTTATTTCCTCGTTTCGGGGCGGCGCGAGTACTTAGGCATTAGTGATTAGTCCTACGACCCTACTTCGCGCTGTCCGGGAGGGACGTCATAGGTCCCAAGTCCCGTCGGCTAGTCAAAGACAAGGGGACTAATCCCCCCTTGGTAAGGGGAAAAGGCCGGCGCTGAGATCCGCAACAATATATATATATATATATATATATATATATATATATATATATATATATATATATATATATATTGTTACAGACGCGGCTTAGATGTTATTTACCGAGCGGTTTGGTATGACCACGTCTGCACAAGTTACCCGATTATACCCGAACGTTGACTAATCGCGCTACGCTAGATCAATGAAGGAAAAGACACACGGCTGGGATTAAAATGACACGACACCAGGGATACGGTTCTCAAGACCTCCGGAGGAGATTATATTAAGGCGGAAGGTTAGATTACAACTACAAGAGGGACATCATAGAAAGGCAGGCACTTAGACACACTCTTATATTAACCCCAACAGACGACAGATAAACGGGACAAGGCTGACTCACACGGGGATTGATGGCAAGGAAAGCGGGTATCGATGGCTCAAGGTGCACTCTTGGCTCAAGGACAGGGTACTGTACGGTCCAGTAGATGCAGGGAGGTCACAGCGCTCGGAGGTCACGACTGGTTCTTCCTCTTCAAGCTCGGGGCGCATCTGACGTCACATCCGGTAAGTCGCCGCGTATATCCGGCGGGGAGGGACACGCCCTCGGCTCGTTAGCTCCGCCCCAGATGGAATCGGCACGTCGCTTCTCATTGGGTGCGTGCGGGGGGGTTACCGGCTCCGCCCTTGACGAGGAGCTGACAGCCAGCCCCTTCGTGGTAACCCCGTGGAGCGCATGGTCATGGCGGCTAACCGAGCCGGTGTGAGGACGCACACTCCCCCCCTCGCCGCGCCGCGCCCCTCTGTTGTTGTAGTTGTTGTTGTTGTTGTTGTTGTTGTTGTTGTTTGGGGAAGAAGATGGGAGGAGGTATGGGAAGGTCCTAAACTCACTACTGGTGCCATGTAATCACATTCTGGTGCAACGAAGAGTCAGAATTAATGGAAACGAGTCCTTAACTGACATAGACTAAGAATAACTAGCAAGATGTCCGAAAGTTGTCTACGTGTGATGCGGTGGACCTGGGCACGACATTTAATGGGGGAAAAAGGGGAAGGTCGGTTCTACAGAGTGTTGTTTACAGACAATGGGACTAGGGAATGGGGGATTGGGGATAGTTGGGGAGTATTGGGGAAATAGGGGAATATTTACAAGCGGATATGGAGGCCAAATTCCATATTCGCAACATTGCACCCTTCTCTACCCTCGGGGCGTCCCGACCCGATAAATTTTTACCTATTTTAGTGTGGCACTCAGATGTAGTTCCCTCTACTATTAACTCTACCCTGAGTGCGACAGTTTTACAAATATTCACAAATGAGTAAATATGTCCCCCTGCGACGTTGCACCCTTCTCCTCTCAGAAACACACCCACAGGATAACCGAATCCGGAAAGAATTCGCAAACTAAACATACAGCCGGTAGGGAGCATTATTTACACGACTACGCTGCTATTTACACTACGATCCAGGACCTGTTTCTGGAGGAACACATGCAGATGTTATGCATAGAGAGAGCACGCATGCCAGCATCGATACACCAACCCATGAGTGCTCTGTGGCCTACGGCCTTTAATAACGTGCAGAGCACCCTTTCCCAGCACGAAAAGCACCACCCCATAACACAGTCAGCACCATCCGGTGCACCAATAAAGTGTTTATGAATCACCGGTGGTGTCACAGCCGGCCGATGTTCTGCCGCTGGTCTTGCCTTCGTGTGGTGCACTTGGCCTTCTTACTTCTTTCAAAAAAATAAAGAAAGGCGCCAACCGCGTCCATTTCTTTATTGTGGCCGTCAGGGGGCCAACTGTTAGTGGTTCACCTTGTATGGCATAGGTGCCACGTTGACCCATAGGTCCATCCATGGGTGGTGCTTGGCCGCAAAAGAACTGCGGTCCATTGTGGGTGGCCACAAACATTGCGGTCCATATGGTGTATCGATCCAAGCAGCAAGCAGCGAAAGTGCAGGCCCACAACTGCGGAGCCAGCACCTCTCTCTCCTCTCTCTCTGCCCCAAAGCCAGATCCTCGGAGGTGGGAGACAAAAGAAGCAGACAAGTGAGTAAGGTGGTAAGGGCGCAAAAGTGCACGCAATGCAAGGTAATGCACACTGGGGGCACATGGGAACCAGGTGAGACAGGTACGTTCCTACCGTACGCCCCCCCCCCCACCAGGTAACCTACATGGCCCCTCCCTTACCCCTTACTGTACCCACAAAACACAACACTACCCATAAACATCTACTTTACAAATCAACAAACGTCCCTACTGTCTTCCCCGTTCCTCCCATAAACCAAATTCGTCTTCTCTCCCTCCTAACCAATCAAATTTGCCATTTTCAACTCTCATCAAAATTTGCCATCTCCAACTCAACATCATAATTTGCCATCACCAATTCATCATCAGTCCCTCCTAGGGAGGGAGAGATGGAATCACCCCAATGTCTCATCCACGTCGTGATGCGTCTCACAAATCCTCACAGCAATTCTTACTTCCTGCAACACAAAACAAAGAAAACACAGGTGTGGAGTCATCATCATCACCACAGGTAAGTGGCTGCGTATGGTGCGACAGGTTCATCAATCCTAACTATTTCCTAAATGACTTTAACAACTTTACACTACCCGGGGTCTTTCTCCGGCCAAACCATTGGCCCTCTTACACTCTGGGTTCTAAAAACCAATTCCCATTGGCCAAACTGTGGTGCTCTTCAATTTGGGGTCTCACTCCCCCGATTCATCTCCCGGTGCCCTCGCACAATTTCTGGGCTGTGGCGTGTACCTCTCCCAGCGGGTCTACCCACCTGCACACCTCCACCACTGCAGTTGCCTCCGAGCTTACCTGCTCCTTACCCTAACCTAACTACCTGGGGAAGGCCCTCTGGCGCTCTCCCCACTCGGTGCCCTCTCTGGCACTGGGCTACCCGATCCACACCCGGGATCCTCAGGCACCCACCCACAACTCTACCGGCTCCCAGAGCCCACCTGCGGCCTCACCTGGCCGACATCCTCACAGTGGTGGAGTGCCCAACCAACTACACGCACTAACAGGCTACACGCCCAGCCATTTCCACAACACTAATGCACCCATCCTCAATACCATTCTGTCACCCGCACCACAGATGCCAATATCCAACCACAATTTACCTGTACCCTCTACCTAACACTTACACTACCCGCCCCGGGTATTCGTGAAAGGGGTCCACTCTTCCCCCATCCACACCTTCGCACCATGCACACCACTCCGTACCACTTACTCCAACTCTCTCCACACACCTGTACCTGCACACCTGTGCTCTCACACCTGGTGCCACCTGCACCCTTCTCTCCCCAAGCGCATTCGCGCTGATCCACAACACTCACTACTCATACACTGCTCCACACACCTGTCCAGTTGCACACCTGTGCAATCACACCTGTTCAATTCTCACACACACGGCATCATCTCAGCTAACTACTCCCTTCTGAAACTTGCGCTTCCCAGTCGTCCCTTTAAACTATTGCGCTCCCTCGTCATTATAATCCACACTAATCTACCTGCGTCCCCACTACAGGTATCAGTCACTAACTAACCTTAACGTTACCTAATGTCAATCTCTTCTAGATCCCTACAATATAACCTAACCCACCCGGGCTAGTTTTCACTGCCATACACCCCATAATCTATTGCTCCTTTGCCCCCACTGGGAAGGGTGGCAGGGATGCCCCCCTTACCCACCGGGCCCATCGCTCACTACCAATTTTGCACATCAAATTTCAACAAATTAAAAATTTGCCAATCACTCCCCATCATCTGCCAATCACTACTGCCAATCCCTTGCCAATCATCAAATTTTGTTTTTCTCTAATTTTGGGGCCAAAACACTAACCTCATCACACAGTCTACTCACTAATGCCTCTCGGTGCGCCAATTCACTTCTAAAGCTCGGCTTTGTAAAGCCAAGCCATGAATGCGGGTTGCTCTGTGCCAGCGGCTGGATACGTCCCGCATTCGGTGCAGGGGAGGAGGTTTACCCGGGCCGAGATCCCACGCACCATCTCGGCACGGAGCCATCCCATGGCTCGATCTCGACCTGCCGGAATGCCTCAACAAAAAGTGGTCGCCATGACGACCCTTTCTATCAGGCTGCCAGCTCCGCCTAGTGGAGCACGGACGCGGCCGTTCAAAGCGAGGCCCGGCACGCACCGAGGGCCCGCTTCGGCTAAAAGTCGACCTAACCTCTAACCTGGTTACCGTCGATGCTTCACCTGGACGCTTACACCCCGCAGCCCGTTCCTTGCTCACACATCCAGCCGTCTCCATGCTCCTCGTACCTTTCCTTACACACCCAGGTACACCCATTCCACTCACAGCCTTGGTCACACACCTGACCACCGAGCACTTTGGCACACATTCGTTGGTCGCACACCTCACCAACACACCTCTTCGCGCCCCCTCCTCTGTCACCTCCTCTGTGACAATCACAGGTGTGCTCTCATTCGCACACCCAACCACGAGCCTCACCACCAACTCCAGCGTGCATTCCCACTCACGCTCTACCATTCCAGGTGTGCATCCTTCCATCCCAGGTGTACATCCTCGCTCACCTGTCACAACCAACTCACTCTCCTTGTCACTCTCAATACTCTCACCTCCATTCTTGACAGCGCACTCACCCTTACTCTTGACAGCGCACTCTTTCCTCGTGCACCTGTCCGTCACACACCTTTCTCGCGCACACTCTCCCGTTACACCCTCTGTAACACTCACCACAGGTGGACACTCTTCCTTACTTCTGACAGCGCACTCTTTCCTCATGCACCTGTCCGTCACACACCTTTCTCGTGCACACTCCTGCGCACACTCTCCCGTCACACCCTCTGTAACACTCACCACACCGCGCTTCCATGTGCTCCCTCGCACACGCGCTACGACCGACTCATTCTCGCCAGCACCCTCACTCCTTGGCACACACTTTTTCCTCACACACCCCAGAGTCGGACTTTCTCGCACACCTCCTCTTTCGCACACCAGACCTGTCGCACACTTCACCAACGGCCTCTCACGAACACCCGGGTCCATCTCGACCCCCAAGCTTCTTAAATCCCCTGGCGCATCATACGCATGACCATATTGGTCACCACTTACACCGGGTCCTCTTCCTCTTCGCTTCTCCTCCATCACCTGCGAATCCCTCATCCGGTTAATGAGCACATCATCACGATCCAAACACAGACTTTGGACCAATTCTTTTATCTCCTCTTTTATCTCTTTGTTATCCCCTCTCCGTCGCTTCTTAATTTCGCTCATCCCTTCTTCCACTTCTTCTAGTTTCTGCTTCACCTCTTTTATTCCCCGGTACGTCTCCTCCAGCTCGTCCTCCAAGGCTACCTTGACCGTTTCCATGTGCGTCCTCACCTGCCGGTCCTTCGTCTCCATTACCTCTATCACCTCGTCCAGCCTCGTTGTCAGTCCCTCACGTACCATCTGACATTCCCTCTTCGTCGCTACCAAGTCATCTTTTAGTTCTTTCTGTGTCGCTTTTAACCCTCCTATTACCGCAGTGTTCCTTTGAACCTGCTCTGTTGCTTCTTTTTGTCCCTCCGTCAGCCGTTCCACCTCCTGCGTCAGGTCCACTATGCCCCCTTGTAACTTTACAGTCCCCTTTCTCACCTCCTTCTCCATGTGCTCCTTACAGTGCCTCACCTCCTCGCGCACTCCTCCGACCTCCTCACTCACTCCTCTTCTGATCTCCTCTCCCATCACTTGCATCTCCTGCCCAGATGCCACCCTCATCTGCTCCATTTCCTCCCTGTGAGCATCCAGTTTGGCTTCTACCCCCATTCTGACCCCCTCTATCTGCTGCCCCATTTGGTTAACTTCCCTTTCCGCTTGGTCCCTCATGTCCCTCAATTTGCCTTCCATACTGTTTTCTAACCCTATTAACCCATTTCTCACCTCTTTTATCCCGTTGTCTAACCCCTCAAAATTATTGTCTAACTTCCCAAATTTCTTGTCTAACTCCTTAAAATTATTGTCTAATCCCTCACCAGTACCCCTCGCTTCGTCCCTCATTACCCCCATTTCGTTTCCCATTACCCCCATTTGGTTTCCCATTACCCCCAATTGCTCACTCTGAGCATTCATCCGGTTCCCCATTACCCCCATTTGGCCCTCCAATCGCTCACTATTCTGGGCCATAAGGGCCTTTATTTGTATTAAAAAAAGGTTCAAATCCACCAGGGGCGCTGCCACGGTCGCGGGCGTGGACGCCGTGGCCATCTGCGAGGCGCCATTTTGCGCGCCCGCTACTTCGTGCGTGACGGCGCTACTTTGCGAACCTGCTACCCTCACTGCTTCGCTCTCCTCGCGTCCCTCAATTTGGTCCTGGACCGACCCTGCCTCACTCTCCACTACCGGACCCCAGCTGTCTTGGTCTGCCATAGCGCGACTTTCAAAATTCGGGTTTTTATTTTCGTATAACAAAATCAAATTTCGCCGTTATAATTTCGCGCGGGAAACGCGCTCCGAATCGATTCTACAACAAATTTGGGCCTAATAAATTTAGTCCCGGGTCCGAATTCCACTCCTCGACACCAATTGTTACAGACGCGGCTTAGATGTTATTTACCGAGCGGTTTGGTATGACCACGTCTGCACAAGTTACCCGATTATACCCGAACGTTGACTAATCGCGCTACGCTAGATCAATGAAGGAAAAGACACACGGCTGGGATTAAAATGACACGACACCAGGGATACGGTTCTCAAGACCTCCGGAGGAGATTATATTAAGGCGGAAGGTTAGATTACAACTACAAGAGGGACATCATAGAAAGACAGGCACTTAGACACACTCTTATATTAACCCCAACAGACGACAGATAAACGGGACAAGGCTGACTCACACGGGGATTGATGGCAAGGAAAGCGGGTATCGATGGCTCAAGGTGCACTCTTGGCTCAAGGACAGGGTACTGTACGGTCCAGTAGATGCAGGGAGGTCACAGCGCTCGGAGGTCACGACTGGTTCTTCCTCTTCAAGCTCGGGGCGCATCTGACGTCACATCCGGTAAGTCGCCGCGTATATCCGGCGGGGAGGGACACGCCCTCGGCTCGTTAGCTCCGCCCCAGATGGAATCGGCACGTTGCTTCTCATTGGGTGCGTGCGGGGGGGTTACCGGCTCCGCCCTTGACGAGGAGCTGACAGCCAGCCCCTTCGTGGTAACCCCATGGAGCGCATGGTCATGGTGGCTAACCGAGCCGGTGTGAGGACGCACACTCCCCCCCTCGCCGCGCCGCGCCCCTCTGTTGTTGTAGTTGTTGTTGTTGTTGTTGTTGTTGTTGTTTGGGGAAGAAGATGGGAGGAGGTATGGGAAGGTCCTAAACTCACTACTGGTGCCATATAATCACATTCTGGTGCAACGAAGAGTCAGAATTAATGGAAACGAGTCCTTAACTGACATAGACTAAGAATAACTAGCAAGATGTCCGAAAGTTGTCTACGTGTGATGCGGTGGACCTGGGCACGACATTTAATGGGGGAAAAAGGGGAAGGTCGGTTCTACAGAGTGTTGTTTACAGACAATGGGACTAGGGAATGGGGGATTGGGGATAGTTGGGGAGTATTGGGGAAATAGGGGAATATTTACAAGCGGATATGGAGGCCAAATTCCATATTCGCAACAATATATATATATATATATGTATATATATATATATATATATATATATATATATATATATATATACATATATATATATATATATATATATATATATATATATATTGTTGGGGATTTGGGAATTGTGTGTGTAATTTGATGTAAATTTTCCCCTTTTTGTTTGCTGTAAATATTCCCTGTAAATATCACCCTCCAATTGTAGTGTCAAAGATCAAAGGTCGTCTGTAGTTAGGCCATCGCACACACGTAGCAAATCTATGATTTCCCTCATTAGTTATGTCCTTAGTAAATGTAGTTGAAGGTTCTGTGATCCATTAGTTCATTACGTTGCATCAATTAAATAAGATAGATCCCCCCGACATGGTATCTTCAAAGTGCCAGGTTTAGCCACTTTGCTGCATTTTGACTCCTTTAGCCACTTTGCTGCATTTTGACTCCCTTAGCCACTTTGCTGCATTTGACTCCATTACGCACGAGGTAACCTCGGAGAAGAAAGGCGTGTCTCCACCTCGTCATAGAGGGGAGGAGTGAGTCAGCCCCACTCAACCAACCAATAACAAGGGGTTGGGCATGGAGAGGATGTGGAGAGAAACATCGAGGAGCTTCGCGAAGGTTCAAGGGAGGGGCATATATAACCCGCGGTGGCACGGCCCCCAGGAGAGAAAAGAGACGGAGAGAGATCGAGGGAGATCGGGAAGAGAGAGCTGCGGGATCGGAGAAAGGACCGAAGTGATTTGGAGAGCACGCGACGCAGCGGTGCACAGGAGGAGCTTTGGCCGCGCAGCTTCGGAGCCGCGGCGGTTTTGCACGATCGCAGCTCGGGTTTTGACGGCGGCTGTTCGCTTCCAGCCCGACCGTGCCCCGGTCCCCGCTGAACCTTCCTCTCCCTCCAAGCCATCCACCTCCTACCATTCGTTCCTGCTTTCATCCCCCGTGTAAGTCTGGCCGTTTGTCTGTCTTTCATGTTGTCTTGGGGTATTAATTAAGACTGTTTATAGATAAGTTAATAATTGCACTGTCTCCTGATTCTTCCATTGCCTTGTATATTACTTTGATAGCTTTTCTTCCTTTCGTTGTGTGTAAATAATAATAAATCCTGTTATTCCTACGTTCTTCTTCTTCTTAATTCTTCATGCTCTTTCGGTCGCTTTAGAGGTTTCCACATTGAGTGTACGTGGCGGGATTTGGCCGACGCACATAAATCGGGTCTAGTCTTGGTAAACGGCTCACGCTGCGGTTCGCTTCGCTCGGCGTTATCCATCCATTACGCTGCGGCCGTGAGCGGGGAGTATTTCCTTGCGTACCGGGAAGCGCTGGTATTTAGGTCATAGGACGGTTGGGCCTACTACCCTACCCAGCGCCGACCGGGCATGGCGTCATACCCCCGGGACCACGTCGGTCAGTAACAAACGAGGGGATTAATCCCCCCTTGGTAAGTGGGAAAGGCCGACGTCGGGGTCCGTAACAATATATATATATTGTGTAATCTCTGTCTCTAATTTTCTCTCTAAATTCTCTAATACAAGTCTCTAAACTCTAATCTCTAATCTAATCTAATCTCTAATCTCTAATTAGAAAGTCTCTAATTTTGCACCATCTCTCTGGCTCCGACCTCACTCTCTCTGACCACCTAGCCATCACTCTGACCATCAACATCCCCACCCCAGCACCAAGGCATTATCGCACTATCAACTTCCGTAAGCTAAACGCTCTTTCACCTACCTCATTCTCATCGACCCTCTCTGAAAAAATGTCCACTTCTCCCTTCGTTGACCTCCACACCCCTTCTGACCTCACTGACTACTACAACCACACTCTCTCCTCCTGCCTTGACCAACTTGCACCTATAAAAACCAAAACAGTTTCTTTCACCCATTCTGCTCCCTGGTTTACCCCTGAACTCTGCCTGATGAAAACTCGTGCTCGCCAACTTGAAAGACTCCGCAATAAAACAGGTCTCACAGTTCACTCCCAGGCCTACAAGGACCACATACAACACTATAAAGATGCCCTCTCCCACGCCCGCTCCGCCTACTACTCTCAAATTATCCACTCTGGCTCCGGAAACCCAAAAGCACTCTTCTCTACAATAAACAAACTCCTCAGCCCCCTGAACACCACCACCCAGTCATTCACAATAGACAACTGCATCTCCTTCCTTTCATTCTTCCAACGCAAAATTGAAAACATCTACAACAGCTTGACCACCGCCGCACCCGCTCCCCCTCAAACCACCTGCCTCCCCCTTATCCTGCCATCCCCTGTCTCAATTCTCCCCAGTCTCCCCTACTGACCTCTCTCAACTCCTCATCGGAATGAAAACTGCCACCTGCACTCTTGACCCCATCCCCTCCAGCTCCAGCTTTGTCAAGGCCTCCCTTCCTGCTCTCTCTCCACTTATCATTGCAACAATAAACTCCTCCCTGTCTACAGGCATCGTCCCACCATCCCTCAAAATTGCTGCTGTTACCCCCATTCTGAAAAAACCTGGACTAAACCCTGACACCCTAAATAACTTCAGACCCATCTCCAACCTACCCTTTCTGTCAAAGGTTTTGGAACGCGCTGTAGCCACTCAACTCAAACATCACCTCTCTGCCAATAACCTGTATGAAACATTCCAATCCGGAATCCGCTCCAACCACAGTACTGAAACTGCTCTCCTCAAAATCACCAACGACCTTCTCCTCTCCTCTGACGCTGGCAACCTCAACATTCTCATCCTCCTCGACCTCAGTGCCGCCTTTGACACCATCGATCACACCATCCTCCTCACCCGACTTGAAACCACCTTTAACATTACCGGCACTGCCCTCTCTTGGATTAAATCATACCTCTCTGACAGACGTCAGTTCATCTCCATCAATAACTGCAAATCCCCCACTGCTCCCCTCCCCCAAGGTGTCCCCCAAGGTTCAGTTCTTGGCCCCCTCCTCTTCATCCTTTACGTGTCCCCCCTCGGTCACTTAATCCGCCGTCATGGTCTCCAATTCCACTGCTTCGCCGATGACATCCAGCTTTTCATCTCCACCAAGTCCATCTCCACCGCCACCCACTCTATCCTGACAAACTGCATCACTGAAATAAAATCCTGGCTTCAAATCAACTTCCTCAAACTTAACTGTGATAAATCTGAAATAATCATCATTGGCCCAAAAACGCTCACCAAGTCCACCCATAACTTTGCCCTCAACATCGACAGTTTCCCAGTATCCACCTCCCCTCACATCCGGAATCTTGGCATCATCTTTGACCAAACCCTCTCCTTCGACAAATACACTAAACAGATCACAAAGACAGCCTTCTTTCACCTGAAAAACATCGCCCGTCTCTGTCCATCCCTCTCCTCCGTGGCTGCAGAAACCCTCATCCACGCCTTCATCACTTCCCGTCTGGACTACTGCAATAGCCTCCTTTATGGTTCACCCTCAACAATCACCAATAAACTCCAATACATTCAGAACTCCGCTGCCCGTCTACTCACCCATTCCCGGACCCGTGACCACATCACCCCCGTCCTTTACAAGCTTCACTGGCTCCCCATCTC
This sequence comes from Myxine glutinosa, assembly GCF_964187855.1. Lineage (NCBI taxonomy): Eukaryota > Metazoa > Chordata > Myxini > Myxiniformes > Myxinidae > Myxine > Myxine glutinosa. The sequence goes on from NC_136270.1 coordinate 76,978,870, forward strand.
CCAGAGAATCCAGTACAAAATCCTCCTCTTGACCTACAAAGCCCTCCATAACCTGGCCCCATCCTACCTGGCTGACCTCCTCTCCAGACACACTCCCACCCGCAACCTCCGCTCTGCTGGTACCAACCTCCTGACCCCCCCCCCCCCCCCATCCGGACCAAATTTAGATCCTGGGGGGACAGGGCCTTCTCCATCGCTGCTCCCACCCTCTGGAACTCGCTACCTCACACCATCAGAGACTCCTCCTCACTCACCACATTCAAAACATCACTCAAGACCCACCTCTTCAACACTGCATTCAACATTTAACCCACAGCATCTAACCCCTGACTATCTCCTCTCCTTCTCCCTCCTTTGTGCTTTGAATATTTCCCTATTGATTCTTCTTTTTTTGCAATTGTTTTTATGTTTTGCTATGCATTATGTTTTGCACTCTGTCAAAGCGTCTTTGGGCTTCCTGAAAAGCGCTATATAAAATAAATGCATTATTATTATTATTATATATATATATATATATATATATATATATATATATATATATATATATATATATATATGTATGTATGTATGTATGTATGTATGTATGTATGTATGTATGTATGTATGTATATATATATATATATATATATATATATATATATATATATATATATATATTATGTATATATATATGCATATATATATGTATATGCATATGTATAGATATATATATATGTGAATGAATGAATGAATGATCGTTTTAAGGCCATTTTCCCCACTAGAGCAGGGGTTAGCCATATATATATATGTATGTATATATATATATATATATATATATATATATATATATATATATATGTATGTATATATATATTTGTATATATATATTTTTATATATATATATATATATATATATATATATATATATATATATATATATATATACATATATATATATATATGTATATATATATTTGTATATATATATATATATATATATATGTATATATATATGTATGTATATGTATATATATATGTATGTATATATATATGTGTGTATATATATATTGTTGTGGATTTGAGAATTGGGGTGTTTTTTTTGTATTGTTGTAAGTGTAATGAATTGTTGTAAATATCACCCTCCGTGTTGTGTGTAAAGGTCAAAGGTCGTCCTCCTTAGTTACTCCATATACATACACGTAGCCAATCATATACCCTCGTAAGTAGTTATCTCCTTATTCTATGTACATGAAGGCTCTGTTCCCACTAGTTGACACTGCATTGCATCAGATGACATAAGGTAGTTCCCTACCATTCCCAAAGCCCCCCATTCCCAAAGCCTCAATTGCCAACTGCATTTGTCCTCCATTACGCACGCGGTCGCTTCGGGGAAGAAAGGCGTGGCCCCCACGTCATCATCAAGGGTGGAGCCCCGAATGACCAACCACAGGCTCGGTGGGTATGGCTTGGTAAGGCGTGGCATAAAACCCGCGGCGGGACGCCCCCACCAGAGATGAGATGAGATGAGACGAGACGAGCTTCGAGAGGCGATTTTGAGAGGAGTCCTTGGAGAGCACGTGACGCACCAGCACGCAGGAGCTTTGGAACCATCGCAGCTTTGAACGATCGCAGCTTGAACCACCACAGCTTCGGGGCTTTGACGGCAGTTTCGACCGTGGCCACGAAGGAATGGCGGCTGCTGAATGTGCCGATCGAGAAAGGGCGGCGGCTGCTCATTCCCGGCCCGACCATGCTCCGGTTCCAGCTGAACCTTCCTCTCCCTCCAGCCATTCCTGTCATCATCCCCCGTGTAAGTGTGCTTGTAGTCTGTCTTTTGTCTTGTCCCTGGGTTTAAGTAAGACTGTTTATAGGTAAGCTAATATTTGCAATGTGTCTTCTGGTTCTTCCCTCCTTCGGTATTTATTTTATTATCCTTCCTCCTCCTTGATTCTTTTGATGGTGTAAATAATAGTTGGTAATAAATAATATTTGTATTTCCTACCTTTGTTCTTCTTTCCTTTACATCCGTTTCGTCCTTGTCTTTTCCCCCATTGAAAACCTGTGGCACGATTTGGCCAACGTACAAGAATCGGGTATAGTTCTTGTTAATAGTTCATGCCGCGGTTGCTAAACCGCTCGGCAATTAACATCTAGCCACGGACGCGAACGGGGTTGCACACCTGCCTTTCTGTAGGTAGCTGTGCAGCGTCAGGAGCGGAAACGGCCAGTGAAAATAGAATGGGGATTAACCCCCCCCCCCCCCACCCCCCTAAGGGGAGTGCTGTACTCCGTTTCCGTAACCATATATATGTATATATATATATACAGTCACGTGAAAAAGTAAGTACACCCCATGTAAAGTTTTGAGTTTTTCAACATATTTCAACATACAGCTATTTGATCTTCATTTCAACAATATTGATAGGTAAAGGTGACAAAATAGAACAAATATCATGAAACATTTACATTTTGGAGTCCATTGTATAATTTAACTAAACATAAATGCAAATTTCGCATGTGGAAAAAGTAAGTACACCCCTACATTTATCACTACTTTAAATACCTAAAATTAGAATCAGGTGCACCAGCTCAGGTGCAAATGATTAGAAAATCGTTATAGAGGATCTTGGAGGAACCTGTCTTATTTAAACCTCAGACATTTCGTTTGGTTTGCTCTTTGTTGTTGAAGTGTGCAGCATCACCATGCCTAGATCAAAAGAGCTCTCTGAGGCCTTCAGAAAGAAGGTTATAGATGCCTATGAGTCTGGGAAGGGATTTTAAAAGATATCCAAACAATTTGAAATCAATCATTCGTCTGTCCGGAAGATCATCTACAAGTGGAGTAGATTCCAAACAAATGCCAACTTGTTCAGGCCAGGCCGCCCCAGCAAGTTCAGTCTGAGAGCAGACTGCAAGATGCTGAAAGAAGTCTCTAAGAACCCCAGAATGTCATCACGGGACCTACAGGTAGCTCCTGCCACTGTTGATGTCAAAGTGCACGAGTCTACCATTAGAAAGAGGCTGCACAAATTTGATCTGCATGGGAGGTGTGCCAGGAGGAAACCTTCGCTGTCCAGAAAGAACATCAGGGCAAGACTAAAGTTTGCCAATGAACACCTCGGCAAAGACCAGCACTTCTGGAACAATGTGCTCTGGACAGATGAGTCAAAGGTAGAGCTATTTGGACACAGTACCAGAAGACATGTTTGGCGAAAACCAAACACATCATTTGACCAAAAGAACCTGATACCAACTGTAATGCATGTTGGTGGAAATATTATGTTTTGGGCCAGCTTTGCTGCATCAGGGCCTGGGCAGCTCACCATCATAGAATACATTATGAATTCTACATTGTACCAGAGGGTGCATGAGGATAATGTGAGGCCATCTGTCGGAAAGTTGAAGCTCAACCGAAGGTGGACCTTGCAACATGACAATGACCCTAAACATACCAGTAAATCCACCAAGGAATGGCTGAAAAGAAAGAAATGGAGGGTTCTGGAATGGCCAAGTCAAAGCCCGGATCTAAATCCTATCGAGATGTTGTGGGGGGATTTGAAACGAGCTGTGCATGCAAGAAACCCCTCAAACATCGCACAGCTGAAAGAATTCTGCATGGAGGGTTGGGCAAAAATTTCTCCCAGTCGATGTCAGAGACTGGTAGATAGTTATAAGAAACGCATACTTGAGGTTGTTTCTGCCAAAGGGGGCAATACCACCTCTTAGAGCCAAGGGTGTACTTACTTTTTCCACATGCGAAATTTGCATTTATGTTTATTTATCTCTCTATAATGCAAGCAATCTCTGTGTGTCTGTCTGTGTGTATGTCTTTGACCGCTGTTTCTCGACAACCACTGGTCCGATCTAAGTGAAATTTGCCAGGTATATTGCTGGGGACCTGAGGATGTGCCTTTTCAAGGTTTGCTATTAATCGGACAAGTGGTTACCAAGTTATGGGTATTTATTTAGCAAACACATATGTTTTGTACGTGAACGAAGGAACAGCAAAGGACGAGAGCGAAGGAACGACGAAGGACGAGAGCAAAGACCGAAGGAACGATGAAAGTTTTAATTTTTCTTTGCACGTACGGTCAAGCTACAGCGAAGGAACCGCGTGTGTTTGTTGTTTCTGCCTCGCGGTTTGAAAAATTGAATAATTGACCATTAAAACTAATTTGCGATTAATCATAACTGTGATATGCGAACTTCCGGACAGTGAGGCCTTATTTATGGTACGTACGTCAACGTAAGTATGTCCACGTATTTACCTCCCCGCATGTACGGGCACGCACTAGTATTATACAATGGACTACAAAATGTACATGTTTCATGATATTTGTTATATTATATCACCTTTATCTGTCAATAATGTTGAAATGAAGATGAAATAGCTGTATGTTGAAATATGTTGAAAAAGTCAAAACTTTACATGGGGTGTACTTACTTTTTCACGTGACTGTATACCTCACCTCACTACCACCATCAAACATACATGTCCAATGAAAAATGAGGTGCTGACAGAAAGAAGAGTGGAGAAGGAGACTGATGGGGGAGAGGTGTGGTTTGTCAAAGATGGCCAAGTGGTAAGAGGTGGAAAGAGGAGGAGGTGGAAAGCAAGAGGGCTGTCAGATGCTTGTGATTGGCAGGTGGTGGCGGACCTGAAGCCACAATTGGTATTCCCAGAGGAGATCTGTGTGACAAGGTTGCGGCCTGACATTGTCATTTGGTCAGGTGCAACAAGACAGGTCATCTTAGGGGAATTGTCGGTACCTTGGGAAGAGAATATGGAGGAGGTGCACGAGATGAAGAGAGGAAAGTACACTGAGCTGGAGGCAGAGTGCCGGGAGAAGGGTTGGCGAGTTTTGTGTCAGCCATTTGAGGTGGGGTGTAGAAGGTATATTGGCAATTCCTTTTCTGCATTTCTTGCTCGGCTGGGAGTGTGTGGGACAGAAAGAAGGAGGATGTGTGACAAGGTGGGCCAGGTTGCCTTGAAAGGCTCATTTTGGATATTGTTACGTGGTCCTCCCGGTAACTACCTGGTCTTGGTGACCCCCGGACCGTGGGAGGGACCCCGCCAGAAAGATATATGGTTTATACGCTTTCGTAACGCAATCAATATATGAATTCCGGTCAAGAAGAAACCCCACACCAAGGATCCGGAATAATCAATAATATATTCACTGAGCCATCAACAACCATCAACAATGCACAATCAATATTACAACCATGTGAACTCATCTACACAAACTCTAAGATGGCCATCTTAATCTTATACATTCCTCACGTGAGCCCCACTCCTGACTCCCTCCGTGGTCAATGTCTCTCCTCTCCGCACGCGGGCGGTTGAACGAGCCCCGGGCGGACGTGCTCTAAACGTGCCGTCTCGGACAGGGGCCGCGGCTGCAGCGCACCTCCTTGCCAAGCCACGGGGCAAACCCAGCGCGGCGTCCAACGTGCGCGAGGCCCCAAGTGCGACTCTTACGCGTCCTTGTAGATGGGCAAAAACCCAGCGCGGCTTCCGACGCGAGCGAGGCCCAACGTGCGGACCCGTACGCGTCTTTGTAGACGGGGCAAAACCCAGCGCGGCTTCCGACGCGAGCGAGGCCCAACGTGCGGACCCGTACGCGTCTTTGTAGACGGGGCAAACTGTCCCGGACGCTTGGTTTCGTGCACGAACTCACAGTGACTGGACGTGTCCAAAGGTATTTACCGCCCAGGTAACTCCTCTCCGCACACGTTTCGCAACGGCGCGTTTTCCGCGCAGCGTAAGGTCGATTCCACCTTCTCGTCGTCGCGGGGCGAGGAAGAAGAAGCACCTTTCCCTCGTGTCTTTTTCCTCCCTTCCCCGTCACTTCCGCTTCCGGCCACTTCCGTTTCCTGCCACTCTTTCAGAAGGGCTCCTGACCCTCCAACCACAACAACTACACAACAACTTAATATACTACACACGGAAGCAAAGACCTGCATGGTACTTCACATACATTCACATAAATAGGTAACACTCCCCCCCTTCAAGAAAGAAAGTTTGAACCCAGCGAAAACTTTCTTTGCCGGCCAATTTGGAGAAACAAACCAGATAACTCAACCCCCCCCACATTATCAGTTCCCCCCGGGCACAGTTATCACTTAAAAATAAAGCCAGTTAAGCCACTCGATAGCACTTTTCCGGGAGGCCAAGCCGAGTATTCACTACATGGATGCCTTTAGGAACGCGGAGTTCACGGTTAGTCCGTGCAGGAAAGTTCTCTACATGGGCGCCTTGAGGAACGTGGAGTTCACGGTTAGTCCGTGCAGGAAAGTTCACTACCTGGACGCCTTTAGGAACGGCGTTCACGGTTAATTCGTGTAGGAATCTTGGCTCGGCGGCTCCGCCGCCTTCAGTGCTTCAACTTCTCAGAACGTCCCTAATAATTAGGGTGGGACCACTGGTCCCTGTAGTCCCCTGAATACCGGTCTTCTTCTCGGCCACTACTTTGCCCATTCTTCCTTCGGGAGCGGCCGTAACTCAGGGAGCCTCCATAATAATATTGACTGCGGCCACCACCAAAACTACCGCCCAGTTGTCCTCTCCTGTAGACCTCTCGACGCCTACGAAATGCCTTCCCTACTGTTATGGTCCGACCCTCCAAATCCTTGCCATTCCAATTCTTCTCTGCCTCTCTGGCGTCTTTTGTGCTGGCAAACGTGACAAAGCCGAACCCTCTTGACTGTTGCGTTTCCCAGTCTCTTACCAACCGCACTTCCACCAGCGGCCCATATCTGTTGAAGACAGAGGTCAGAACTTTTTCCTCTGTTTTGAAGTTCAGTCCCCCTACAAATAACTTGGCACTTTTGTCACCATCCCGAGCTGGTGTGGTGTTATTTTCCCTGCTGGGCTCTTTATCAACCCTCAGGTTACCATAAATTTGACCCCCGGCCAAATCATTCCCGAGAACCACAGATACACCCTCTACAGGAAACGTGGCTTGTAAACCGACGGTGACCGGTCCTGACACCAAATCGGACTCCAACTGGATGACCTGAAGGGGAGCACTAACACCGCCCCCGATCCCCTGTAAACGAACACTATCCCCCGTTGCCGTCTCCTCGGACCATGGCAAAATGCCTTCAAGCATTAAAGATTGATGGGCCCCTGTGTCTCTCAATATCCTAACCGGTCTCCGGTTAGTCGAGGCTCCATCCAGTGACACAAACCCCTCGGAAATAAATGGTTGGTAACCCTCTTGATGGCGATTTCTTACGCTAGCCATCGCATTCGGAGTTGTAATAGTCGGACTCCGCTCTGGGTTGTCCCTTTTCATGAGGTAACAACTGGACATCAAGTGTCCAGGTTTTTTGCAAAACGCGCAAGTAGGCCCGGAGGAAAAACTCGGGGTCTGCCTCGGGCCCCCCGAACTATAAGTTTGTCTTGGGCCCGCATCCCTCTGATTTCGAACCGGTGGGGTATCATAGTTGTCCCCATAATCATCTCGAGGCCGCCGCCATGTATGGTCGTTCTCCGCACCTGCTGTTCCCCACCTCCCCTGCGGAGATCTAGGCGAGGAGTTAGGTTCGTGGACCCCTATTCGGTGGGTTAAGGCATAATCATCTGCCATGGTGGCTGCGTCCCACAACTTTGGTACCTTCTTTTCCTGCAGGTACACTTTGATGTCCTCGTGGACACACTGCTGGAATTCCTCCACCAGGATCAAGTCCCGCAATGTCTCGAAGTCTTTCCCGACTCCTTTTGACTCACACCACCGATCAAACATGTTTTCTTTCACTCTGGCAAACTCCACATGGGTCTCACTCTCCCTCTTCCTGGCATTCCTGAATTTTTGCCTGTAAGCTTCCGGAACCAACTCATAGGCCTTGAGGATGTGCTTCTTCAGTACCTCATAATCTGCACATTGGTCCATTGGTAGCGCCGAATAAATTTCCTGAGCTTTCCCCACCAGCACACTTTGTACGAGTATGGTCCAGGCCTCCTCCGGCCAGTTTAATTGTCGAGCCACTTTCTCAAAGTGTGGGAAGAATTTCGCGACTTCCTTTTCACTGAACGGTGGAACCAGCCTCACATGTCTGCCCACATCCCAGGTTTTCTGGTTAGGTGTCGACCCCGTCAGCAAGGGTGGTGCCTCTCCCCGTTCTCTCATTAACTCCAGCTCCTTGAATTTGATTTCTTGCTGAAGCTGCATGTCACGTTCCTTTAATTCCCTTTCCGCTTTTCTCTCCTCTGCTTCGAGGTCCCTTGCAGCTCTCCTTTCCTCTGCTTGTTCCTTTTCTCTTCTTTCCTGGAGTTCTCTTTCCACTCTCCTTTCCTCTGCTTGTTTCTCTTCTCTCCTCTCCTCTGCTTTCCTTTCTTCTTCTGCTCTTTCCTTTTCTGCTTTCCTTTCTTCTTCTGCTCTTTCCTTTTCTGCTTTCCTTTCTTCTTCTGCTCTTTCCTTTTCTGCTTTCCTTTCTTCTTCTGCTCTTTCCTTTTCTGCTTTCCTTTCTTCTTCTGCTCTTTCCTTTTCTGCTTTCCTTTCTTCTTCTGCTAACCTTTCCTGGAGTTCTCGTTCCACTCTCCTTTCCTCTGCTTGCTTCTCTTCTCTTCTCTCTTCTGCTTTCCTTTCTTCTTCTTTGATCCGTTCCTGGCTCCGTAATTGCAACTCCAGTTTCCGGAGCTCCACGTCTTCTGGTTCTTCGGGTAGCCACTCCCAGGCTAACTCGTCCCATGTTCCTAATCCCACCATAGATTGTATCACCGTGGCCTGCAACTCTGCCTTCCTCAAATTAGTTCGGACCTCCAAGTTAAAATGTTTGGCCAATTTCAAGAGATCCGACTTTAGCAACGCTCGGAACTGTGCCTCACTCGGGGTTACCCCAAAGTTCTGTGCCACAAACGCCATGGTGCCTATCGTTAACACCTGTTAACCTTCACCCCAAGACTTTCCCCAATTTCTCAAAAAAATATTACCAATTAATAATTAATTAATAAATTTTAATTACCAAAAATATTATTATTTATTATTTTATACACTTTAGATCCCGGACGTAGACCCAATTGCGAAACCGCAAATCGTAATTTGGACGAGCCCCCAATTCTGTTACGTGGTCCTCCCGGTAACTACCTGGTCTTGGTGACCCCCGGACCGTGGGAGGGACCCCGCCAGAAAGATATATGGTTTATACGCTTTCGTAACGCAATCAATATATGAATTCCGGTCAAGAAGAAACCCCACACCAAGGATCCGGAATAATCAATAATATATTCACTGAGCCATCAACAACCATCAACAATGCACAATCAATATTACAACCATGTGAACTCATCTACACAAACTCTAAGATGGCCATCTTAATCTTATACATTCCTCACGTGAGCCCCACTCCTGACTCCCTCCGTGGTCAATGTCTCTCCTCTCCGCACGCGGGCGGTTGAACGAGCCCCGGGCGGACGTGCTCTAAACGTGCCGTCTCGGACAGGGGCCGCGGCTGCAGCGCACCTCCTTGCCAAGCCACGGGGCAAACCCAGCGCGGCGTCCAACGTGCGCGAGGCCCCAAGTGCGACTCTTACGCGTCCTTGTAGATGGGCAAAAACCCAGCGCGGCTTCCGACGCGAGCGAGGCCCAACGTGCGGACCCGTACGCGTCTTTGTAGACGGGGCAAAACCCAGCGCGGCTTCCGACGCGAGCGAGGCCCAACGTGCGGACCCGTACGCGTCTTTGTAGACGGGGCAAACTGTCCCGGACGCTTGGTTTCGTGCACGAACTCACAGTGACTGGACGTGTCCAAAGGTATTTACCGCCCAGGTAACTCCTCTCCGCACACGTTTCGCAACGGCGCGTTTTCCGCGCAGCGTAAGGTCGATTCCACCTTCTCGTCGTCGCGGGGCGAGGAAGAAGAAGCACCTTTCCCTCGTGTCTTTTTCCTCCCTTCCCCGTCACTTCCGCTTCCGGCCACTTCCGTTTCCTGCCACTCTTTCAGAAGGGCTCCTGACCCTCCAACCACAACAACTACACAACAACTTAATATACTACACACGGAAGCAAAGACCTGCATGGTACTTCACATACATTCACATAAATATGTAACAATATGGAGGAAGTTTATGGAGGCACCTCGAACGGTGTCGGTTGGTTGTGTGTGGTTTTTTTTGTTTTTTTTTGTTACGATTATTATTTCTTATTTTGTGTATACTAGTGCGTGCCCGTACGTGTGGGGAGGTAGGTACGTGGACATACGTACGTTGACGTACGTACCAAAAATAAGGCCTCACTGTCTGGAAGTTCGCATATCACAGTTACGATTAATCGCAAATTAGTTTTAATGGCCAATTCTTCAATTAGCGCCAACATATTTTGCCATTTTGCAATTTCATCGCAAGGAAAAGCACAAAGAGAAGAGAACAACAAACACACATGCGGTTCCTTTGCTGTAGCTTGACCGTACATGCAAAAAAAAATTAAAACTTTCCTCGTTCCTTCGGTCTTCGCTCTCGTCCTTCGCCGTTCCTTCGCTCTCGTCCTTCGCTGTTCCTTCGTTCACGTGCGTGGCCGTACGTGCACACAAAAAACGTATGTGTTTGCTCAATAAATGGTCATAACTTGGTAACCACTTGTCCGATTAATATCAAACCATGAAAAGGCACATCCTCAGGTCCCCAGCAATATACCTGGCAAGTATCAAAAGAAGCAGCGGTCACAGACACACACACAGACAGACATACAGACACACACACACACAGAGATGTATTTCGTTGGCAAGCAAGTTGAGTAGACCTTCAGGCCACTGTTTGAGGCGTGGGCACGATGATAATCCAGCTCATGGGCTGGATCGTGAAAGTAGATCTGAGCAAAGCGTGGGGGTACAACCCAGATCGGCAAGAGGAGCACCAATGAAATGGTAAACCTTACCTTGTATGCGCACTCCAGGATTGAAGCCAGGCACACCTATCTCTCGGACACTGATACTTGCCATTGCCAGCGCGTTGTTGTACTGTTTCGCGTGCTTCACAAAGTCCTGGTTAAGGAAAAGGTTTTTAATAGCATCTGGAGGTTGTGATGGAATTGAACCGGGTGTGGGATTCGTAGGATTATGCTTAAGGTCGACTTTGCCGTGGTTGCAGCAAAATCCTCTTCCCTCCTCGTTCCACACCAAAGCAGCACAATGCGCGCATTTTGTGCATTGAAATACTGAGGTCATGCTCAACGCGTGCCTATAGTCAACATGAAGTTCCTCTCGGAAGAAATCGGTATCATCGTATCGATCAAGGTTGCGATTGTCACAGTGAGCCTGCTCAAGTCTCGCATGGTGTACGTCCGCATGGCGCAGGGCATCCCTTATGTGCCGGTCTTCTCGCTGGTGAGGGATTTCTTCTGCACGACGCCGTGCCTCGCGTTCAGTGTTGTCTGCCAAGCGAGCAGCTCGTTCTTCATCCGTTTCAGCTGCACGACGCCTTATCACGCCCGTAGACGCTGCACGACGCCTTATCACGATCTCTCGAAGCCCGTAGACGTACAGAGGGGGGGGGGTTAAACCCCCTTTCCCCCTCGGGTCTTCGTGTCCACGAGGCCGAGTCGCCACTCCCGTAGCGGGCGTGGGAATGGGTATCGGGTCGATTCCACATGTACCTTTGGTACCCACGCTACCACGAGAACGGGGACTGAACCTCGCACAAGCCACGCTAATCGAATACGCAGAGCGGTTTGCGTATCACGTGACTCGTGCCGTTACTTTTATTGAACCCGATTTGAGCGGTTTTATTCGTGTGATGCTAGGCCAATAGATAGAAAGGACGGGAATGATCAAAGAGAAGAAAGAACACAGGTTTATTTATAATGTACAGCGATCCGGATAAAATGGAAGGGATACAGAGCAGATGCTTAACAGTCTTAACTAAAGCCCAGACAAAGGGCCCACTCACTCATGCAGGGGAAAAGAAGGAAGAACAACTTCGCGTGCCCAAACGCGTCCTGGCGCCGTCCACTCCGGACAGCTCGCCCGGCGTGGCCCTCGGTTGTTCACGGCACGTGTGTTGGGAGCGCAGGCAAGGAGATCGCGCGTCTGTGGCCCGGAATGGGTCGTCTTCACACAGCGCGATTAATACAGCGACAGCAGAGCACAGGGCACGGGGAGAGTTGGTGTACAGAGGGCTATGACAATCAACTCAATCCAGTCCTGGCTACAATGTCTCTTTGATCTCCGATTTAACCACCACGACTTTCCCAGCTCTGACGCGACTCTCACTGCTCCGGTTCTGACGATTCTGCTCTGACACGACTCTGACGTGGGGGGCTCGGGGCAGGGTCTTATATGGCCCCTCTCCGGCCTTACCTGAATTTTCCAAGCCCCTCCTCTCATTGCCGTTGTGAGCCACTCCCCTTGGGCACCGATTGGCTGCTCGCGGCTTACCGGCCACTCCCTGCAGCTCCTCCCTTCGGCCTTGCCAGACTTGTTCCCGGCTGAGCACATGGCATTCCAGCCTAATCGAGGCCTACACTTACTGGCCTGCTCAACGCAAAACTAACACAGGAAAGGAGACTACGCTTACATTTAATAAGAAATAACTGAACTACAACGAGGCTACATGTTGTGTTGCATCTACCTACGAGGGGGGTTATCTTTATTCACAAAACCATCACAATATATACCCAAGTGACAGCAACAAGGGTAATAATTTATATGCTTGGTGACTCATTTTCTCTGGTACGTTTAAACGTACCAGATAAACGTACTCTGATATAAACGTTTTTGAAAAGTAGAAACTCAAAAAAAAAGTTTTTAAAAGTTTTTTAAAAGTTTTAAACATTTTCTCTGATAAACACAATAAACATACCCCCTTCCAACATAACACTCTCTGATCCATAAACACAACCCCTTCCGACAGACCGCGTCCCCCGGTGGATGCCACAAGACGCAACGTTACCTGCGGGACCATCGCAATGCACCCCAAATTTCCGCGGGCCCTGTCCTGGTGTTACAGGTGAGTGACATGGCTCGGTCCCCCGGCGGATGCCACAAGACGCAACGTTACCTGCGAGGCCATCGCAATGCACCCCAAATTTCCGCGGGCTCTGTCCTGGTGTTACAGGTGAGTGACATGGCTCGGTGGATTTCACCCGCATTCATTCAACACAAACCTATAACCATGCTTACGCATTCCAAAATCCAAACACATTCCAAAAATCAACAAAGCACTTATTTCACCCCCCTGCAGGACCATGGCATAGGTCATTTCACATGTGTGTGCATTTCTCAACTAGGCAGCAGGGAGGTACCGCATGAGCAGGATGGTGGGGGCGCTTCAGGCTGCGGTGCCCACAGTCCCAAACACAAGTCACTTGACTTACAAATTCATTGCCCCCCCCCCCCCCCCTTTACCCCTTGGCCCCGTGACAGTCAAACAGCCCCTTTCCGCCATTACCCCGCTGGTGTGGGTCTCCACACACCAGGCTCCGTTGCCTCCTGCATCCTTGCAGCTACACGGGTCGCCAGGAGTCTCACTCACCCCAGGGCGCCCAACAGACCCCACCACCGACGGGCTCCAATTTACAGTCACCACTGGCTGCCAGGGGTAATTGCCGCAGAGGGGGGTTGCAGTTATCGCTCCTCCAGAGCCTGATCTGTACCTGTGGACACGCACACCTTCCCGACCCACAAAATCCACAAAACACATTTCCTCCCCCGCTTCCATTCAATTCTCAACACATTTTCAGATGTCACAAAAAGTTGTTCAACAGTTGCTGCCATGGCCTGCTTCAATGTGAAATCCCCATTCACATTTAACCAACACATCTCGAAAAGCACATTTCAAAACACTGTCGCTCATAACTCAATTTCCAAACTCACGACCACATAAAAACATATCACCTCTACACAAAAACATACGCCACCCACAAGACACTGTGTGGCACACATTCCATCCCCCTCATCGGCCATGTCATCACTCTCACCCGCCTACCTGCCCCCCACTCTAAATTACATGTCTCCAATTTCTGTAAGCAAGTCCTGAAGCCTGGGACAATAACCATCAAGGCCTTACCTCTACCTTGATGTGCAGTAGGTAAAAAATCTGCCAGCAACCCTCTTCTGTGAAACTTCCAAAATCAAGACTCTCTGCTCACCTTCACTCTTTCATTCCTCTTTTCTCCCTCACTCTCTTCAATCCCTCTTCTCCCTCCAGGTCTTTACAACTGCTGTTCACCACCATCTCTTATGTTATAATGTTACCCCCCATCCAAAACCTTGATCTTTTCTACCCCCATTAAAGCACACCCATATCCACCTCTTTCAATCACCAACTTCTTTCCTGAAATTCCTAGTAGTGTTAATTTGCTTTACACTGTGTACTCTCTCCTCCCCAGCCCCCCCCGTCCCTTCCACAGATCTATTGACGTCTCTGTTCTCTTTTGTTGTTGTGCTTGTGTGCTTCACTCTCTCTCCCCCTCTTGTCTCCCGCTCTCTTCATTGTATGTTTTATGTGTCTGTGCATGTCTTCATGTTCAATGTGTTAGCTCTTACACGAGCCTCGATTCTGTATACAAAATATATATATATATATATTATGTTTGTGCTGTGCTTCACATTTCGACATAGCGAAGGATAAATTTCTCCCAACAAGTTGGTCCCAAAGTCCTTGCTGCCTTGCAGAAAACGAAATTTCATAATTGATTTTAATGAAATTTTATTTTATTATATACATATCACTTTTTATAACTGGTACAGTGTTGGAAATTGTGCAGGTATTCTATCATTATTTTAAAAAAGGCTGAAAAACATGATATTTATAAAAAGAAAAAAAAGAGGTAAAGTATTACTATTTCCTAACCGCCCATCACCTTGTTAGCCTTGTCGTGATTAATGGTTATATCCAAGGAATCGTCACCATTGATTACCGGAAACAAACAAAACGTCACATCATTAATCATGTCAATTTGCTGACAGACACACCTTATAATTACTAAGGTGAGGGATAGGCAGTTTAAATATTCAGTGCTGAATGTGAGCTGTGAGCTTTGTCACATTCTGTGACATACGCTTTCTGTCATACGCTTTCTGTCATACGCTTTCTGTCATACGCTTTCTGTCATACGCTTTCTGTCATACGCTTTCTGTGCTTGTAAGGTGCGAGAAGAGATTGTTGTCAAGGTGGAGAAAACGAAGAGGGCATTATGGACACTTTGACCGAGAGAACATCTTTTGCGAGTCTTTCTTCCGCTTTATTGGATGAAAATGATGACAGGTACATTTTCATTACCTCTGCCACCAAAGGTGGAAGGAGGTTATGTTTTCACCCCTGTCTGTTTGTCTGTCCGTTTGTTACTTGCCGGAAATTTTTTTCCGGCAAGTATGTTGATCTGTTCGTTACTTGCCGGAAAAGATTCCGGCAAGTATGTTGATCTGTTCGTTTGTTTGTCTGTCTGTCTGTCTGTCTGTCTGTTTGTCTGTCTGTCTGTTTGCAGCACTGCATCTACACTGTTGCATGTAGAATCGCCAAACTTTGCACACATATTGGTCTTGCCCTGGAATAGAATGTGCCCAATTGATGACGTCATCGGTGACGTGGTTCGGCCGCCATCTTGGAAAAACCGAAAAACTTTGCACCTCTATATCTCCGAAAGTACTGAACAGAAAAAATTGAGACATGGCTCATTGTAAAGAACTCTCCATGGGGAATAAAATATGTAAATGATGACGTCATCAGTCACGTGGTTCGGTCGCCATCTTGGAAAAACGGCAAAACGTTGCGCCACTATATCTCCAAAAGTCCTAAATAGAAAAAATTGAGACATGGCTCATTGTAAACAACTCTCCACGGGGAATAAAATATGTTAATGATGACATCATCGGTCACGTGGTTCGGCCGCCATATTTGTCCTAAATGGCCGATAAAAAAGTAAATTCCGGCAAGTCCTCGGTCTCTGACCGATTTTTCATTACTTGCCGGAAAAAATTTTCCGGCAAGTATGTTGATCTGTTCGTTTGTCTGTTTGTTACTTGCCGGAAAAATTTTCCGGCAAGTATGTTGATCTGTTCGTTTGTTTGTCTGTCTGTCTGTTTGTCTGTCTGTTTGTCTGTCTGTTTGTCTGTTTGCAGCACTACGTCTACACCGTTGCACGTAGAATCGCCAAACTTTGCACACGTATTTGTCTTGCCCTCTAATATATTGTGCCCAATTGATGACGTCATCGGTGACGTGGTTCGGCCGCCATCTTGGAAAAACCGAAAAACGTTGCACCTCCATATCTCCGAAAGTGCTCAACAGAAAAAATTGAGACATGGCTCATTGTAAAGAACTCTCCATGGGGAATAAAATATGTTAATGATGACGTCATATGTCACGTGGTCGGCCGCCATCTTGGAAAAACGGCAAAACTTTGCTCCACTATATCTCCAAAAGTGCTGAACAGAAAAAATTGAGACATGGCTCATTGTAAAGAACTCTCAATGGGGAATAAAATATGTTAATGATGACGTCATCAGTCACGTGGTCGGCCGCCATCTTGGAAAAACGGCAAAACTGTGCACCACTATATCTCCAAAAGTGCTGAACAGAAAAAATTGAGACATGGCTCATTGTAAAGAACTCTCCATGGGGAATAAAATATGTTAATGATGACGTCATATGTCACGTGGTTCGGCCGCCATCTTGGAAAAACCGAAAAATTTTGCACCTCCATATCTCTGAAAGTGCTGAATAGAAAAAATTGAGACATGGCTCATTGTAAAGAACTCTCCATGGGGAATAAAATATATAAATGATGACGTCATCAGTCACGTGGTTCGGTCGCCATCTTGGAAAAACGGCAAAACGTTGCGCCACTATAACTCCAAAAGTGCTGAACAGAAAAAATTGAGACATGGCTCATTGTAAAGAACTCTCCATGGGGAATAAAATATGTTAATGATGACGTCATATGTCACGTGGTCGGCCGCCATCTTGGAAAAACGGCAAAACTTTGCTCCACTATATCTCCAAAAGTGCTGAACAGAAAAAATTGAGACATGGCTCATTGTAAAGAACTCTCAATGGGGAATAAAATATGTTAATGATGACGTCATCAGTCACGTGGTCGGCCGCCATCTTGGAAAAACGGCAAAACTGTGCACCACTATATCTCCAAAAGTGCTGAACAGAAAAAATTGAGACATGGCTCATTGTAAAGAACTCTCCATGGGGAATAAAATATGTTAATGATGACGTCATATGTCACGTGGTTCGGCCGCCATCTTGGAAAAACCGAAAAATTTTGCACCTCCATATCTCTGAAAGTGCTGAATAGAAAAAATTGAGACATGGCTCATTGTAAAGAACTCTCCATGGGGAATAAAATATGTTAATGATGATGTCATATGTCACGTGGTCGGCCGCCATCTTGGAAAAACTGCAAAACTTTGCACCACTATATCTCCAAAAGTGCTGAACAGAAAAAAATCAGACATGGCTCATTGTAAAGAACTCTCCATGGGGAATAAAATATGTCAATGATGACGTCATAGGTCACGTGGTTCGGCTGCCATATTTGTCCTAAATGGCCGATAAAAAAGTACATTCCGGCAAGTCCTCGGTCTCTGACCGATTTTTCATCTGTCTGTCTGTCTGTCTGTCTGTTTGTCTGTCTGTTTGCAGCACTGCGTCTACACCGTTGCACGTAGAATCGCCAAACTTTGCACACATATTGGTCTTGCCCTGGAATAGACTGTGCCCAATTGATGACGTCATCGGTGACGTGGTACGGCCGCCATCTTGGAAAAACCGAAAAACTTTGCACCTCTATATCTCCGAAAGTACTGAACAGAAAAAATTGAGACATGGCTCATTGTAAAGAACTCTCCATGGGGAATAAAATATGTTAATGATGACGTCATCAGTCACGTGGTCGGCCGCCATCTTGGAAAAACGGCAAAACTTTGCACCACTATATCTCCAAAAGTGCTGAACAGAAAAAATTGAGACATGGCTCATTGTAAAGAACTCTCCATGGGGAATAAAATATGTTAATGATGATGTCATATGTCACGTGGTGCGGCCGCCATCTTGGAAAAACCGAAAACTTTGCACCTCAACATCTCCGAAAGTGCTGAATGGAAAAAATTGAGACATGGCTCATTGTAAAGAACTCTCCATGGGGAATAAAATATGCTAATGATGACGTCATATGTCACGTGGTGCTGCCGCCATCTTGGAAAAACGGCAAAAACTTTGCACCACTATATCTCCAAAAGTGCAGAATGGAAAAAATTGAGACATGGCTCATTGTAAAGAACTCTCCATGGGGAATAAAATATGTTAATGATGACGTCATCGGTCACGTGGTTCGGCCGCCATCTTGGAAAAACCGAAAAACTTTGCACCTCCATATCTCCGAAAGTTCTGAATAGAAAAAATTGAGACATGCCTCATTGTAAAGAACTCTCCATGGGGAATAAAATATGTTAATGATGACGTCATCGGTCACGTGGTTCGGCCGCCATATTTGTCCTAAATGGCCGATAAAAAAGTACATTCCGGCAAGTCGTCGGTCTCTGACCGATTTTTCATTACTTGCCGGAAAAAATTTTCCGGCAAGTATGTTGATCTGTTCGTTTGTCTGTCTGTTTGTCTGTCTGTCTGTCTGTCTGTCTGTCTGTCTGTCTGTTTGCAGCACTGCGTCTACACCGTTGCACGGCGAATCGCCAAACTTTGCACACATATTGGTCTTGCCCTGGAATAGACTGTGCCCAATTGATGACGTCATCGGTGACGTGGTTCGGCCGCCATCTTGGAAAAACTGAAAAACCTTGCACCTCTATATCTCCGAAAGTACTGAACAGAAAAAATTGAGACATGGCTCATTGTAAAGAACTCTCCATGGGGAATAAAATATGTAAATGATGACGTCATCAGTCACGTGGTTCGGTCGCCATCTTGGAAAAACGGCAAAACGTTGCGCCACTATATCTCCAAAAGTGCTGAACAGAAAAAATTGAGACATGGCTCATTGTAAAGAACTCTCCATGGGGAATATAATATGTTAATGATGACGTCATATGTCACGTGGTCGGCCGCCATCTTGGAAAAACGGCAAAACTTTGCACCACTATATCTCCAAAAGTGCTGAACAGAAAAAATTGAGACATGGCTCATTGTAAAGAACTCTCCATGGGGAATAAAATATGTTAATGATGACGTCATCAGTCGCGTGGTCGGCCGCCATCTTGGAAAAACCGAAAAACCTAGCACCTCCATATCTCCGAAAGTGCTGAATAGAAAAAATTGAGACATGGCTCATTGTCAAGAACTCTCCATGTGGAATAAAATATGTTAATGATGACGTCATCGGTCACGTGGTGCGGCCGCCATCTTGGAAAAACGGGAAAAAAATTCACCTCCATATCTCCGAAAGTGCTGAATAGAAAAAATTGAGACATGGCTCATTGGAAAGAACTCTCCAGGGGGAATAAAATAAGTTAATGATGACGTCATCGGTCACGTGGTTCGGCCGCCATCTTGGAAAATCCGAAAAACGTTGCACCTCTATCTCCAAAAGTGCTGAACAGAAAAAATTGAGACATGGCTCATTGCAAAGAACTCTCCATGGGGAATAAAATATGTTAATGATGATGTCATCAGTCACGTGGTCGGCCGCCATCTTGGAAAAACGGCAAAACTTTGCTCCACTATATCTCCAAAAGTGCTGAACAGAAAAAAATTGAGACATGGCTCATTGTAAAGAACTCTCCATGGTGAATAAAATATGTTAATGATGGCGTCATATGTCACGTGGTCGGCGGCCATCTTGGAAAAACGGCAAAACTTTGCACCACTATATCTCCAAAAGTGCTGAACAGAAAAAATTGAGCCATGGCTCATTGTAAAGAAGTCTCCACGGGGAATAAACTATGTTAATGATGATGCCATCGGTTACGTGGTTCGGCCGCCATCTTGGAAAAACCGAAAAACATTGCACCTCCATATCTCCGAAAGTGCTGAATAGAAAGAATTGAGACATGGCTCATTGTAAAGAACTCTCCATGGGAAATAAAATATGTTAATGATGACGTCATCGGTGACGTGGTTCGGCCGCCATCTTGGAAAAACCGAAAAACCTTGCACTTCTATATCTCCGAAAGTACTGAACAGAAAAATTGAGACATGGCTCATTGTAAAGAACTCTCCATGGGGAATAAAATATGTTAATGATGACATCATCAGTCACGTGGTCGGCCGCCATCTTGGAAAAACGGCAAAACTTTGCACCACGAAATCTCCAAAAGTGCTGAACAGAAAAAATTGAGACATGGCTCATTGTAAAGAACTCTCGATGGGGAATAAAATATGTTAATGATGACATCATCAGTCACGTGGTCGGCCGCCATCTTGGAAAAACGGCAAAACTTTGCACCACGAAATCTCCAAAAGTGCTGATCAGAAAAAATTGAGACATGGCTCATTGTAAAGAACTCTCCATGGGGAATAAAATTTGTTAATGATGACGTCATATGTCAGGTGGTTCGGCCGCCATCTTGGAAAAACCGAAAAATTTTGCACCTCCATATCTCTGAATGTGCTGAATAGAAAAAATTGAGACATGGCTCATTGTAAAGAACTCTCCATGGGGAATAAAATATGTTAATGATGATGCCATCGGTCACGTGGTCGGCCGCCATCTTGGAAAAACGGCATAACTTTGCACCACTATATCTCCAAAAGTGCTGAACAGAAAAAATTGAGACATGGCTCATTGTAAAGAACTCTCCATGGGGAATAAAATATGTTAATGATGACGTCACCAGTCACGTGGTTCGGCCGCCATCTTGGAAAAACCGAAAAACTTTGCACCTCCATATCTCCGAAAGTACTGAATAGAAAAAATTGAGACATGGCTCATTGTAAAGAACTCTCCATGGGGAATAAAATATGTTAATGATGATATCATCGGTCACGTGGTTCGGCCGCCATCTTGGAAAAACCGAAAAACTTAGCACCTCCATATCTCCGAAAGTACTGAATAGAAAAAATTGAGACATGGCTCATTGTAAAGAACTCTCCATGGGGAATAAAATATGTTAATGATGATATCATCGGTCACGTGGTTCGGCCGCCATCTTGGAAAAACCGAAAAACTTAGCACCTCTATGTGTCCAAAAGTGCTGAATAGAAAAAATTGAGACATGGCTAATTGTAAAGAATCCTCCATGTGGAATAAAATATGTTAATGATGACGTCATCGGTCACGTGGTTCAGCCGCCATCTTGGAAAAACCAAAAAACCTTGCACCTCGATATCTCCAAAAGTGCTGAATAGAAAAAATTGAGACATGGCTCATTGTAAAGAACTCTCCATGGGGAATAAAATATGTTAATGATGACGTCACCAGTCACGTGGTTCGGCCGCCATCTTGGAAAAACCGAAAAACTTTGCACCTCCATATCTCCGAAAGTACTGAATAGAAAAAATTGAGACATGGCTCATTGTAAAGAACTCTCCATGGGGAATAAAATATGTTAATGATGATATCATCGGTCACGTGGTTCGGCCGCCATCTTGGAAAAACCGAAAAACTTAGCACCTCTATGTGTCCAAAAGTGCTGAATAGAAAAAATTGAGACATGGCTAATTGTAAAGAATCCTCCATGTGGAATAAAATATGTTAATGATGACGTCATCGGTCACGTGGTTCAGCCGCCATCTTGGAAAAACCAAAAAACCTTGCACCTCGATATCTCCAAAAGTGCTGAATAGAAAAAATTGAGACATGGCTCATTGTAAAGAACTCTCCATGGGGAATAAAATATGTTAATGATGACGTCATAGGTGCCTCCCTTATGACGTCATATTTACATTTAACTCTGTCTGCAATATAACAGATGTTCTCAGCTTCATCAGTCGTAATTTCTTTGTAATCTTTGATCCAAACACCACTCATTTTGGTATTTAACTAAAAACAAGTCACATCCAGGAATAAAGATCGACCTGACAAAGAACAATACTAGAGATACTTTCTGACCAGTTTCAGCCATTCTAGAATGTCATTGAACTTTCAACTGAGTCGATTGAATGTTATGAAGGCTGTGTCCACTAGCACTGAGTAGAAAATCAAAGGTTGTGAAGAGTAAGATCACACAAGTGCATTATATGCAAGATGAGATACTATCTTTAATACAGATGCTCAGAACACATGTGCACAACATACTACTCTGTACCAGAAATGTGAAATGTGATATTGAGTGTATGTCAAAACCATATTCTGATTCCCACCGAACTAAAATCACCATGCTGGACGTGTAAAATGTAAATCACATGATGTAAAATCACAAATGATGTAAAATCACACTCATTTTCAGGTATTTTAACAAAGGGTAGTCAACATTGTACAACACTAATCAAGTCACATACAGTATAGTATCACACCAGAGGTCATTGGTGTTACAAGATTCAGATGACGAGATCATTCACTGGTCATGATTGACACCATTGGGTTTAGCAGTTCTAGAGAATTTGATATAGCTTCTGATGAAGAAGTGTATCCAATTTGAAGTGTTGCTGTTCATGTATTTTGAACTCATCTTTCCAGAGACAACCATTCAACCTTTATTGGATCACATACAGATTGATAGACTTGTGACTGTCTCACTGGAGGAAGTTCACATGTATCAATATTTAATTACTGATGTTAATTACAATCAGGTAAATATTTGATAATGTAGCTCTGTCTGGGCTAAGATATGTAATGTACTGTTTGAAATCATAGTATGCTGTCATATATGTCATGCTTGCGGAGAATATCTGCTATAACAACTTACAACGACATCAATTATGTCTCATGAACGATTCATGTACACTCTGTGGTGACAAAAGTCATGTCATGATCAGAATAGTACGTATCATGCACGTCCATGTGAACTTGTTCCGGTTCATTTTTATTGAAATATATGTGATCTATCATTGTACCTCTATCTGTTGTTGCCTGGTTAATACATTGTTTGAATCCATAGCGTTGCATGAGCTTTGTCAACTCTGTTTGTCTTTCGTTTGTCAAATCATCATTGAAGTCACCAAGTATGATTGTTGGCACATGTAACGGCATCAAATCAAGAAGACTACTTAGTTGTAGCAAGAAGGTTTTCATTGGGAATGATGGTTTCCTATAAACTACAGCAACAACAAAACGTGATTTCTGCGTTTCTAAAACTATCGCTTTTGACTCCAATCCTTTCACAGATATCAGTTCTAGTTCTTTAGGTTGCAGATCAGTCAGTGCACATATCATCACTCCGTGCAAATTACCATGATCATGCATGCTTGGAATATTTTGTCTGAAAACTGTATATCCATATTTCTCAGCAAATTCATCAACATTATGATCATCTGTCAGATAGGTTTCAGTGAAACACATAACATCTGTTTCAGCTAAAATTTGATTTTCTCTATGACTCATCAGGTCTGCTAATTTCTCTAGGAAATAATGGATATTTAAGTGACCCACTGTTATCCAGTCAGGTTTGTGCAAGGTCAAAAGATTTAACTCTTCCATTGACAATGTATTAACACGCATTTCATTAATTTCATGTTCCAATTTATCATTAGCTTTTATTCCAGCTGAATCAAAGTCAAGTATATGCAAACCAAGCAGAGTCTTCACTCGACTGAATGCCACATATGCTTGTCCTTTTCCAAATCGTTTTGCACCCTTCATGCTGACAACAATTTCATCCACTGTGAGACCCTGACACTTATGAATTGTTACTGCCCAAGCCAGTGTAAGTGGGAATTGTCTTCTGGAGATTTGCGCTGCCTTCCTGTTTCCTTTTTCAAATTTCCCTTCGTGTCTTTTGATTGGAACTGCATTGGGATATCGGTCTTTCCACTGACTTCCAGAAATAGCACTTGTACCTACATTTTCGTTGTCAAATTTCACCAGAACTATAGCAACTCCTTTGTTTGTATTTTCTATGATACTTTCAACAGTTCCAATTACACCATTAACAAGTCCATCTCCAGTATCCACATTATATGTGAGCATCACTCGTGCACCAATTGCCAAAATGAGAGTCGTATGAAGACCAGCAGTTTCAGAACGTTTCTGTGAAGTTGGTATTCTTTCCAAATTTAGTTGTCCTGTGCTGTCCGTTTTGTCATCTGATGCATGAATGTAAATACGCTGTTTAGGACTTGGTGCAAGTTTCTCCAATTTTGCCATATTCCTGTCATCAACATCACAGTTGAATGCAAATACGTGGAGTACATCGTGTGGGTAATTTGGATCATCTAAACTGATTTCTCTAGATTTCAATACCTCCAGATCTCTATTTGTACATTTCCCAACTCTAACACGGCAAAGCAATTCTGCAAATGCACAGTCATCTTTCTGACGCATAACTTCATCCAACTCATGTATTTTGAACTCTTCTTTCCAGAGACAACCATTCAACCTTTCGACTGGATCACGTACAGGTTGATATATTTGTGACTGTCTCACTGGAGGAAGTTGATACAAATCTCCAACTGCAAGAATACACACATTACCAAAATATATTGAATCTCCAGTAACTCCTTTAATTTCCTCTAGACGCTTGTGGATGTTCAACAACATATCTGATCCAACCATGGAAATTTCATCAATGATAACCAAGTGCAGATGTTCCAGCTTGGATCGTAGAGAATTCAGTTTCTCAAATGACAGATGGTCACCTTCTTTCCCATACTTAGTTGTTCGGAGAAGCAGCGCTGAGTGAACGGTCATTCCTCCAATATTAAATGCAGCAACTCCTGTAGGAGCAGTCAACAACACCGTGACATCTGTTGGTTTTATCCCACCTGACAGTGCTAACAACTTTCTAGTGTCTGAATGTATCAGTTTTATCACATGACTTTTTCCAACACCACCAGGACCACTCAAGAAAAGTCTGTATGGTTTTACAGTTTTACCCTGTTTCATTGCTATTACGGCAGCTTTGCACCACTGTCTGTGATAAAAAACGATCTCTGACTGTTTCACATTGAGTCTACGAATCATTTTTCGATATTCTGAGGGTGACATAAGCTCTCGGTCAGCTTCAGCTTGATAACGTGCTACAAGTTCTGATGTCTGGATACATTTTGGCGATTCAATCATGTTGGCATTTGCATCAAGATCTTCCTGGTCAATATCCCTCTCCACATCAATGTCTTCATTTATATCTTGCAAATTGTTATGCTCAGCACCGGGTGCAATGTTTGCCCATGCGTGTTCCGGTGGTCCATATTCTGCATGATCATGCATAGCTTGATCGATTAGTTCCAAATTTTGTGTGAATTTTGCCTCATTTTCACATATGGCATCGGCAACGGCAAAATAATGAGAAGCATAATCAGGAAAGCCTGCAGTCAGATCAACATCCTCATTTCTCCATGGTAAATATAGCATCAGTTTTGCTCGATAGAAGTTACTGGAGTCTTTTTCAAAACTAAACTTTCTAAATCGAATTACTGCTTCACATCGACGTTTATGCATTGTTCCTTTGCCATCTTTCAACTTGATGTACTTCGGGAGTCTATCTCTGTCAGCTAATCCTGCCTGTTCTTGATCCATTTCTAATACCACAGGAACACTGTCATCTATCTCTTCACCTCTGTCACAATGACTAACCGTATAATTGGCAGCAAAATCAGCAAGGCACAGGTTTTCCAATATGTTAGGTCTTGAAGCATATCTTATGATGATGTTACTTTGGAATATATCCTCATCTCCATCATCCAGATCATCAAGCTCTTTTTGTGGTTTCAGCACAGCTGATCGTTCTGTTTTTGCATCAGTATTGACAAACAACACCTGTCTACTGAATTTCTTCATTGGCATTGACAAAATTCGATACACAGCTTCTTGTGCACTTACTTCACGATGGTTCAAGAATACTGATCCCACACGTCTCAACATTGTTTTGATGTCCTGATCTTTGTATTCTTTGCACACTTGTTTCAATAGCTCTCCTACACCTTTTTCATTCTTGGTCATGTAAGCAGCTACATACATAACACATGCATATGCATCAACAATGAACTGGATATCAATGTTTGCTTGCCATGCTTTCAATACAGTAGGATTGTATGGATTAACATTAACTTCAGAAGGGTTTCTCCTCAGCAGTATATGTTTGCCTTTCTCAGAAACTGGCAACGCATTTGCATAAAGTTCTTCTGGTACATTCGCCATATCCAACAGTTTTGTCATACTAACATTCTTTGGGGTACTTTCATCGGACAATACCTCTTTCACTTTGCTGAGAACACACTTGGCACTTTCCTTGACCAGTTTTGAATTTTGTTCATCTGGTTCTCTGGCAATGATAGTTCTTGAACTCGGTGGTTTTGGGTATTTGAATCGACAACAACCCTTTTTTCTACAGTAAGACGAGTGACTATGGACTTGCAACCTTTCAACTAATGTGTGTAGCACAGGATCATCATCTGGCAGAGCACAAGATACATGTTTGTCCATGAAAGATGCAACAGCTTCATCAGATGCAACATCTAATTTTGGTGCATTTTTTACCCAAAGTAATGTGTGAGCATGAGGAGATCCACGAGCTTGAAATTCTATACGGATCACATAGTCAACAATCTCACCTAGCGGATGAGCATTCGATTTCAGTACATCTCTGAACAAAAGCTCTAATCTGTATTGAAACTGGCGTGCAGCAGTGACAGGGTTTGATCTCAACCACATTGATCTATCTGCAAATGACATAATTTTCACATCATCGTCACTCAGTATTGTACCATACTGTCGAGCTATTGGTTGAATTACATCAGGCCATTGCATGTCGGCAGCAGATACTGTGAAAAACCATGTAGGATTACCTACTTGTCGAACCATGGCGAGTACATCATAAAATACAGTTTGAAAGTAGGCCTGTGTCCCTCTAACATTCTTCAGGATTCTATATGCATGGTCAGATTGTATAAGTCTACTCATGTGTTCAACACTTTTCACCATACCAGCTGTGAGTCTTTTGCCACGAAAGTGTTTGCCACTAGCTCTACGAAACATGAAGTGATTGATATCACTCTGAACTTGTTTGCTTTCAGTAGCATATTGTGCACTAAGGAGATATTCAATTGATTTCGCAAATCGTCCATCTACATCAAGTAGTCTTTGGTTGAAGTATTTTCGTGGAGTTAAATGAATTGGTCGATCAGTTGTCAGTGCATTTGATCCATCTGGATATTTATCTGGATGTGACAATTCCTCAAAATTAGGATCACTCAGAAGTGGCATTGGCTTCTCGTTATCTCCTGGTGCAACACTTATCAATTTGTTTACTAATTCTGGATTTTCATTCATCATGCTGGTTTCATATGGCAAGCCGCAAACTTTAGAAGCTTCTTCAAAAGCATGCTCATCTTCAGCAACTAGTTCCTCATCAGAGTCATCACTTTCTGTGTTTTCCTTAGTCACAGTTGTCTTTCCATCACACGTTTCAGTCTCCAAAGATGATGCCACTCTACTCGTGTCAGACATATTAACATGTTTTTCAAGCACTTCGTCATTTGACAAGGATACACTTGTACCATCGCATACAGAGTATGGCTCAAACACAACATAGTGAGATTGACCAATCAATCCAAGATGAAATTCCTTATCACTGTGATATCTGGAACATACAGTGTGCATGGTAGAGCTTGACGTTGCATGAACATAAACAGTGAATGAAAACATATCTGCCAGTGCCTGTAGTGTTACGTGGTCTCCCCATTGATTTCCATATTGAACTTCATCAATGTACCTTATCCATTGCAACTCTCTTTGTGTTTCGATATCCAGTATTTCCCTGATAGCTCTATCATGTTCCGTTGGTTGCTCAGTATCAGCATTAGACAAATTTTCTGTTGCTATCCTGGCTGATATAAAGTCACGATAATTCTCAGCATTTGTGGTCATGAAATCAGCAACTTGTTCACGCAACAAAGCTGGGTTACATGTAGTCACTCCTAGCCTGTCAAGGTGGTAACAAACAGAATAGAACATACAATTGCCATCACGTGGAAC
This sequence comes from Myxine glutinosa, assembly GCF_964187855.1. NCBI lineage: Eukaryota > Metazoa > Chordata > Myxini > Myxiniformes > Myxinidae > Myxine > Myxine glutinosa. The sequence goes on from NC_136270.1 coordinate 77,006,823, forward strand.
GTCAACAATATTCATCCTGTTTTTCCTAGCTAAGACATTCAACTTTGCATAGTCTGTCTGACAATGTTGTGGCAGATCTGACATTGATACATCAATCACAAATGTTGGTTGTTTTTCTTCTGAACAGCCCTGTGCTACACTTTCTGAACTATGGTCAGTAGAGCCAGGTGTTGATTGTGTTTCACACGAACTTTGTTTTCGTTTCTTCAAGCTAGGATCATCACAGCTAATTGCTTGCCAAAGCTCAACGTCATCATGTGCAGCATCACAGGCCCAGTTTTCATTGATTTCAATATTTGTGTAATGAGGGTTGTCTAACTTTAACCTGCGCAAAGCATTCAAAACTCTATCAGCATGTACATAATCATACATATAATGAGAGGAATGTTTCAGACTCCGTTTCAACTTCATGGGCACTATCTGTGATTCAGATGGCAATCGTGGGAACAGTTTACAAACAGCATCTAATTTTGATGGCACGTTAACTGCAGGACCATGTATACCATGTTGTTTTCCTCTTGGTAAACCAACCATTTTCATGAATGGGATTCTTTGCGATATCAATCTTAGTTCCAGCGCATTTAGGTCTTTCAGTTCACGTGGCTGTTGTTGTAGCGACAAGTTATTAGCCTTTGATTGTGCAGGCATTTTTCCTGTCTTCAGAGTCAAATCACATGTTCTACATATCCACTCTTGGCCATCATGCGACTTTAATCTATATGAAAGTACATCATTGAACAAACTGCTGGAACACTTCTTGTATCTATCTTCATTCAAGTGTATAACTGTCATTCTGTACATTAAACGGTGACATGAACAACATATATAATTTGCAGAATCCTTAACATTTTTCAAAAACTCTGAAATCACTGTTTCATTTTCTGGGATTATGTTATTCTTCACTTCTCTAATGATTCTCATTGATTTTTTCACATTTTCCTGTCTCTGTTTTCTATTCTCTGGTGTTTCGTTTTCCCTTGATTCTGTATGTTTCTCTTGATCTGTGTTCTGCCTCAGTTTTCTCTTCTCTGTTGTTTCGTTTTCCCTTGATTCTGTATGTTTCTCTTGATCTGTGTTCTGCCTCAGTTTTCTCTTCTCTGGTGTTTCAACCTCACGAATGTGTTGCATTGAACTTTTCACTGTTCTCTGTCTTTTAACTCTCTTCTCTGTTGTTTCATTTTCCCTTGATTCTGTATGTTTCTCTTGATCTGTGTTCTGCCTCAGTTTTCTCTTCTCTGTTGTTTCGTTTTCCCTTGATTCTGTATGTTTCTCTTGATCTGTGTTCTGCCTCAGTTTTCTCTTCTCTGTTGTTTCGTTTTCCCTTGATTCTGTGTGTTTCCCTTGATCTGTGTTCTGCCTCAGTTTTCTCTTCTCTGTTGTTTCGTTTTCCCTTGATTCTGTGTGTTTCTCTTGATCTGTGTTCTGCCTCAGTTTTCTCTTCTCTGTTGTTTCGTTTTCCCTTGATTCTGTATGTTTCTCTTGATCTGTGTTCTGCCTCAGTTTTCTCTTCTCTGTTGTTTCGTTTTCCCTTGATTCTGTATGTTTCTCTTGATCTGTGTTCTGCCTCAGTTTTCTCTTCTCTGTTGTTTCGTTTTCCCTTGATTCTGTATGTTTCTCTTGATCTGTGTTCTGCCTCAGTTTTCTCTTCTCTGTTGTTTCGTTTTCCCTTGATTCTGTATGTTTCTCTTGATCTGTGTTCTGCCTCAGTTTTCTCTTCTCTGTTGTTTCGTTTTCCCTTGATTCTGTATGTTTCCCTTGATCTGTGTTCTGCCTCAGTTTTCTCTTCTCTGTTGTTTCGTTTTCCCTTGATTCTGTATGTTTCCCTTGATCTGTGTTCTGCCTCAGTTTTCTCTTCTCTGGTGTTTCATTCTCACGCGATTTTCTCATTCTTAACTTAGACTCTTCTCTTCTTTGAGCAGTGCTTTTGCCTTTTGGTTTACCCATGATAAACTTCCGAATTTACAAAAAAATTGGAAGATATTTATATCGATGTGTGCTTAAAATGTAATTTGTGCAGTAAATCAACAAAATCAGACTTTATTTAAAGTCGGTTTTTTTCGTAACTTTTCGTTTTTCTTTAAACCTTTTGTTTAGGACAAAGATGATGTGAAATTTGCTATGGATTTTGGTGACTTTTCTCTTTTTGATGAGGTGCGATGGAGTTTGATAATGGCAGGACCACGCGTGATAACGATATGAAGACTGATACCAGGAACAGCACCTGAAAAGAGAAAAAAAACACAAATAAGAATATTTGTAAGTTTATATTAATTTCTGAATTGGTATTTATTTTACGACGTTTGGACGAAGGCAATTCTACCCGTCATCTAACGCCCTTGCATCGGGTGACACAATTGTGAATTCAGAATTCAGTAAACATGGTTCAGTAGGGAAAACCTCAATTTTTCAACCAGGATGAAAAACAAAACTTGCTTCATGCCGGGCCTGGGTTTGAACACACGGCCCTCCAGTTAGTCTGCTGTATCCGGTTTATAGGAAAATCAGATATGATTTCTTTCATTGCCCTATACCACAAACATGTTATACCTAATAATTAAGCCTGCAGAAGTAATGGTAACTTTGCCCCCAAAACTGTCATTTTAGATCATATAAACCGCCCTAAAATTGGCCCTTTGGATCTGTACGAATGTGTAGCATTCGTACCATGTTCTGTCCCTTTGGATGATTCAACAGCACCCATACTGCTTGGGTACCTAGTAAGGTCCTAAACCTGCTACATGCATGATTAGAAAAGATGATTTTCGAGAAATGATAGAGTTTGAAATTCCAATGATAAAGTCCAATTTGAAGTTTCAGAAAATTCAAAAACAGACAAATTCCAAAAATTATCTACTACTTTGAGGGGAGGAGCCCATACAATCAGTGTAACAAGTATTGAAAGAATCCACAATGAGCTCTTTGAGAAGATACACTTTGAAAAAAGTTGATAAGACACCGGCAGACAGATGACAGACGATGCCGGACGAATGAGTATCGGAAAAGCTCTGCTGACTATCACCACAGCAGATCTAAAAACTCTCACCAAAGTCAGCAGGTGATGTCAAGCGTTCGGCAAACAACTGTTCGGCAAACAAGTACAAAACTGCACCTGCAAAGAAAAAGTGAATATTCTCATCACCAAAAAACAATATTTTCCATTAAGAACAACATTGAAACAATTGAACTAATCATTCGAGCAGTTCCAACCGCTTGAATATTATTTACACAACTGTATTTATTTGCAAATCGCAGATGTAACTTTTGAGATATCAATTAGCTATTTCATAGGTATATTTATACGACAGGGGAACTAAAAATATAACATACAAGCATAGACACATTCAAAGTACATCGCCCCCACTTCAAATAAATAAATATCCTCCAGCGCGGCATTGCCGGGGCACCTTCGGCCTTCGGCGTCCGGCAATACCGCCGTGCAGCTCATAGACACTGTATTGGGAGGGGGCGATGGACAACATATCCTTTGGCGTCCGCTGATGCTGCACCGCGTGCATTGTGTACAAATGCACTTCTGAGGTAAATGTGCACAAATAATACTTCGGAGAGTGACATCGGCGGGCAATGAGATATCGTGTTATATATCGATTTTAGCCCGACAACTCAATGGTGAAAAATCACTTTAAAATTATCTGATCCGGATCCGGATTCGAAACGTCATCAAAATTGAATCACTTCTTTCTTGTCAGACACCCAACCAGTCCACCAAGTTTCGTCCAAATCTGTCCACAACATTTTGAGATATCCCGCTATGTATCGTTTTTGGCCCTATCTCCCAATGGTGAAGAATCACTTAAAAAATGATAGCAGCCGGGTCCGGATCTTCACCAAAATCGAATCATTTCGTCCTTGTCATATATGACATATGCTACCTCTCCGACAGATTCCGTCCAAATCCGCCCACAACTTTTTGAGATATCTTGTTCACAGACAAACAGACATGGGTAACACAGACACAGACACATAACACATCCTTCACCCACCTTCGATAGCAGGGGTAAATATGATTTATGGGTGAATATAATTTATGGGTAAATATGAATTATGAGTGAATGTTATGCCAGTAAATATGGGTAAATATGGCTAAATATTATGCAAGTGACCAAGCGGAGTGTGTGGGAGGGGGGGAGAGGGTGGAGGGGTTGTGGAGGGGGGAGAGGGTGGAGGGGTTGTGGGGAGGGTGAGGGGAGATTTGTAATCGCATCTTTTTGAACTTCTGAATGAAGTGAATGTGTATAAAAAAAGCTTTTCTAAGGTGTATGTGTATATAAAATCTCAGTCTCACAATTTCCTCGCGTGCTTTAGTACGGAGCTCCACCAGGGTTAAGACCGAGTGTCTCAGTAACGTCCTTTCCGGCGTCACCATAGCTACGACTGGGTGGTGTCAGCAACGTCATTTCCGGCGTCACGGTCACGTGCACCAGCGTTTTGCCTCGTCCGGGGCGGGGTGTAATCGATTTGCGTTTCCATGTATAATGCCAGAGCCCGAGGCTGCGTTATCCAAAATATGATGAACGAGAACGGCACTTGGAACATCGCCCCCGCCAGGCTAAGCAGTTTATGTTTGTATGCACTGATAGACCAGATCTGGATTCGGACCTGAACCAAAATCGAATCGGCTTGTTCCTGTCACCGAACCAACTCATCCACCTAGTTTAGTCATAACTCATCCATAATTTTTTAATATCATGTTATAGATATATCGCTTTTGGTTTGATCTCTCAATGGTGAAGAATCACTGAGGAAATTAAATAATTCTTGTAGCCGAATCCATGTCCACATCTTCACCAAAATCACATCGATTCTGCCTTGTCACACCCAACCTGTCCACCAAGTTTCGTCCGAAACTGTCCACAACTTTTTGAGATATCCTGCTGTGCATCGTTTTTGGCCCCATCTCCCAATGGTGCAGAATATTTTTTTTGCACCTCCATATCTCCGAAAGTGCTGAATAGAAAAAATTGAGACATGGCTCAATGTAAAGAACTCTCCATGTGGAATAAAATATGTTAATGATGACGTCATACGTCACGTGGTTCGGCCGCCATCTTGGAAAAACCGAAAAATTTTGCATCATCTATCTCCAAAAGTGCTGAACAGAAAAAAATTGCGACATGGCTCAATGTAAAGAACTCTCCATGTGGAATGAAATATGTTAATGATGACGTCATCAGTCACGTGGATCGGCCGCCATCTTGGAAAAACCGAAAAACTTTGCACCTCCATATCTCCGAAAGTGCTGAATAGAAAGAATTGCGACATGGCTCATTGGAAAGAACTCTCCATGGGAAATAAAATATGTTAATGAAGACATCATAGGTCACGTGGTTCAGCCGCCATCTCGGAAAAACTAGCACCTCCATACCTCCGAAAGTGCTGAATAGAAAAAATTGAGACATGGCTCATTCTAAAGAACTCTCCATGGGGAATGAAATATGTTAATGATGACGTCATCGGTCACGTGGTTCGGCCGCCATCTTGGAAAAACCGAAAAACTTTGCACCTCCACATCTCCAAATGTCCTGAATAGAAAAAATTGAGACATGGCTCATTGTAAAGAACTCTCCATGGGGAATAAAATATGTTAATGATGACGTCATCGGTCACGTGGTTCAGCCGCCATATTTGTCCTAAATGGCCGATAAAAAAGTAAATTCCGGCAAGTCCTCGGTCTCTGACCGATTTTTCATATGTTTGTTTGTTTGTTTGTCTGTCTATCTGTTTGCAGCACTGCGTCTACACCGTTGCACGTAGAATCGCCAAACTTTGCACACATATTGGTCTTGCCCTGGAATAGACTGTGCCCAATTGATGACGTCATCGGTGACGTGGTTCGGCCGCCATCTTGGAAAAACCGAAAAACTTTGCACCTCTATATCTCTGAAAGTACTGAACAGAAAAAATTGAGACATGGCTCATTGTAAAGAACTCTCCATGGGGAATAAAATATGTTACTGATGACGTCATCAGTCACGTGGTCGGCCACCATCTTGGAAAAACAGCAAAACTTTGCACCACTATATCTCCAAAAGTGCTGAACAGAAAAAATTGAGACATGGCTCATTGTAAAGAACTCTCCATGGGGAATAAAATATGTTAATGATGACGTCATATGTCACGTGGTCGGCCGCCATCTTGGAAAAACGGCAAAATTTGCACCACTATAGCTCCAAAAGTGCTGAACAGAAAAAAGTGAGACATGGCTCATTGGAAAGAACTCTCCAGGGGGAATAAAATATGTTAATGATGACGTCATCAGTCACGTGGTTCTGCCGCCATCTTGGAAAATCCGAAAAACTTTGCACCTCCATATCTCCGAAGGTGCTGAATAGAAAAAATTGAGACATGGCTCATTGGAAAGAACTCTCCATGGGGAATAAAATATGTTAATGATGACGTCATCGGTCACATGGTTCGGCCGCCATCTTGGAAAATCCGAAAAACGTTGCACCTCTATCTCCAAAAGTGCTGAACAGAAAAAATTGAGACATGGCTCATTGTAAAGAACTCTCCGTGGGGAATAAAATATGTTAATGATGATGTCATCGGTCAGGTGGTTCAGCCGCCATATTTGTCCTAAATGGCCGATAAAAAAGTAAATTCCGGCAAGTCCTCGGTCTCTGACCGATTTTTCATTTGTTACTTGCCGGAAAAATTTTCCGGCAAGTATGTTGATCTGTTCGTTTGTTACTTGCCGGAAAAATTTTCCGGCAAGTATGTTGATCTGTTCGTTACTTGCCGGAAAAATTTTCCGGCAAGTATGTTGATCTGTTCGTTTGTTTGTCTGTCTGTCTGTTTGTCTGTCTGTTTGTCTGTCTGTTTGTCTGTTTGCAGCACTGCGTCTACACCGTTGCACGGAGAATCGCCAAACTTTGCACACATAATGGTCTTGCCCTCTAATATACTGTGCCTCAATGATGACGTCATCAGTGACGTGGTTCGGCCGCCATCTTGGATAAACCGAATAAATTTGCACCTCTATATCTCCGAAAGTACTGAACAGAAAAAATTGAGACATGGCTCATTGTAAAGAACTCTCCATGGGGAATAAAATATGTTAATGATGACGTCATATGTCACGTGGTCGGCCGCCATCTTGGAAAAACGGCAAAAATTTGCACCACTATATCTCCAAAAGTGCTGAACAGAAAAAATTGAGACATGGCTCATTGTAAAGAACTCTCCATGGGGAATAAAATATGTAAATGATGACGTCATCAGTCACGTGGTTCGGTCGCCATCTTGGAAAAACGGCAAATCGTTGCGCCACTATATCTCCAAAAGTGCTGAACAGAAAAAATTGAGACATGGCTCATTGGAAAGAACTCTCCATGGGGAATAAAATATGTTAATGATGACGTCATATGTCACGTGGTCGGCCGCCATCTTGGAAAAACGGCAAAACTTTGCACCACTATATCTCCAAAAGTGCTGAACAGAATAATTGAGACATGGCTCATTGTAAAGAACTCTCCATGGGGAATAAAATATGTTAATGATGACGTCATCAGTCACGTGGTCGGCCGCCATCTTGGAAAAACGGCAAAACTTTGCACCACAAAATCTCCAAAAGTGCTGAACAGAAAAAATTGAGACATGGCTCATTGTAAAGAACTCTCCATGGGGAATAAAATATGTTAATGATGACGCCATCGGTCACGTGGTTCGGCCGCCATCTTGGAAAAATGGGAAAACTTTGCACCTCAACATCTCCGAAAGTGCTGAAATGAAAAAATTGAGACATGGCTCATTGTAAAGAACTCTCCATGGGGAATAAAATATGTTAATGATGACGTCATATGTCACGTGGTCGGCCGCCATCTTGGAAAAACGGCAAAACTTTGTTCCACTGTATCTCCAAAAGTGCTGAACAGATAAAATTGAGACATGGCTCATTGTAAAGAACTCTCCATGGGGAATAAAACATGTTAATGATGACGTCATCGGTCAAGTGCTTCTGCCGCCAGCTTGGAAAATCCGAAAAACTTTGCACCTCCATATCTCCAAAAGTGCTGAATAGAAAAAATTGAGACATGGCTCCTTGTAAAGAACTCTCCATGGGGAATAAAATATGTTAATGATGACGTCATCGGTCACGTGGTTCGGCCGCCATATTTGTCCTAAATGGCCAATAAAAAAGTACATTCCGGCAAGTCCTCGGTCTCTGACCGATTTTCTGTCTGTTTGTCTGTCTGTCTGTTTGTCTGTCTGTCTGTCTGTTTGCAGCACTGCGTCTACACCGTTGCACGTAGAATCGCCAAACTTTGCACACATATTGGTCTTGCCCTGGAATAGACTGTGCCCAATTGATGACGTCATCGGTGACGTGGTTCGGCCGCCATCTTGGAAAAACCGAAAAACTTTGCACCTCTATATCTCCGAAAGTACTGAACAGAAAAAATTGAGACATGGCTCATTACTTGCCGGAAAAAATTTTCCGGCAAGTATGTTGATCTGTTCGTTTGTTACTTGCCGGAAAAATTTTTCCGGCAAGTATGTTGATCTGTTCCTTTGTCTGTCTGTTTGTCTGTCTGTCTGTCTGTCTGTCTGTCTGTCTGTCTGTTTGCAGCACTGCGTCTACACCGTTGCACGGCGAATCGCCAAACTTTGCACACATATTGGTCTTGCCCTGGAATAGACTGTGCCCAATTGATGACGTCATCGGTGACGTGGTTCGGCCGCCATCTTGGAAAAACTGAAAAACCTTGCACCTCTATATCTCCGAAAGTACTGAACAGAAAAAATTGAGACATGGCTCATTGTAAAGAACTCTCCATGGGGAATAAAATATGTAAATGATGACGTCATCAGTCACGTGGTTCGGTCGCCATCTTGGAAAAACGGCAAAACGTTGCGCCACTATATCTCCAAAAGTGCTGAACAGAAAAAATTGAGACATGGCTCATTGTAAAGAACTCTCCATGGGGAATAAAATATGTTAATGATGACGTCATATGTCACGTGGTCGGCCGCCATCTTGGAAAAACGGCAAAACTTTGCACCACTATATCTCCAAAAGTGCTGAACAGAAAAAATTGAGACATGGCTCATTGTAAAGAACTCTCCATGGGGAATAAAATATGTTAATGATGACGTCATCAGTCGCGTGGTCGGCCGCCATCTTGGAAAAACCGAAAAACCTAGCACCTCCATATCTCCGAAAGTGCTGAATAGAAAAAATTGAGACATGGCTCATTGTCAAGAACTCTCCATGTGGAATAAAATATGTTAATGATGACGTCATCGGTCACGTGGTGCGGCCGCCATCTTGGAAAAACGGGAAAAAAATTCACCTCCATATCTCCGAAAGTGCTGAATAGAAAAAATTGAGACATGGCTCATTGGAAAGAACTCTCCAGGGGGAATAAAATAAGTTAATGATGACGTCATCGGTCACGTGGTTCGGCCGCCATCTTGGAAAATCCGAAAAACGTTGCACCTCTATCTCCAAAAGTGCTGAACAGAAAAAATTGAGACATGGCTCATTGGAAAGAACTCTCCAGGGGGAATAAAATATGTTAATGATGTCGTCATCGGTCACGTGGTTCGGCCGCCATCTTGGAAAATCCGAAAAACGTTGCACCTCTATCTCCAAAAGTGCTGAACAGAAAAAATTGAGACATGGCTCATTGTAAAGAACTCTCCGTGGGGAATAAAATATGTTAATGATGATGTCATCGGTCAGGTGGTTCAGCCGCCATATTTGTCCTAAATGGCCGATAAAAAAGTAAATTCCGGCAAGTCCTCGGTCTCTGACCGATTTTTCATTTGTTTGTCTGTCTGTCTGTTTGTCTGTCTGTTTGTCTGTCTGTTTGTCTGTTTGCAGCACTGCGTCTACACCGTTGCACGGAGAATCGCCAAACTTTGCACACATAATGGTCTTGCCCTCTAATATACTGTGCCTCAATGATGACGTCATCAGTGACGTGGTTCGGCCGCCATCTTGGAAAAACCGAATAAATTTGCACCTCTATATCTCCGAAAGTACTGAACAGAAAAAATTGAGACATGGCTCATTGTAAAGAACTCTCCATGGGGAATAAAATATGTTAATGATGACGTCATATGTCACGTGGTCGGCCGCCATCTTGGAAAAACGGCAAAAATTTGCACCACTATATCTCCAAAAGTGCTGAACAGAAAAAATTGAGACATGGCTCATTGTAAAGAACTCTCCATGGGGAATAAAATATGTAAATGATGACGTCATCAGTCACGTGGTTCGGTCGCCATCTTGGAAAAACGGCAAATCGTTGCGCCACTATATCTCCAAAAGTGCTGAACAGAAAAAATTGAGACATGGCTCATTGGAAAGAACTCTCCATGGGGAATAAAATATGTTAATGATGACGTCATATGTCACGTGGTCGGCCGCCATCTTGGAAAAACGGCAAAACTTTGCACCACTATATCTCCAAAAGTGCTGAACAGAATAATTGAGACATGGCTCATTGTAAAGAACTCTCCATGGGGAATAAAATATGTTAATGATGACGTCATCAGTCACGTGGTCGGCCGCCATCTTGGAAAAACGGCAAAACTTTGCACCACAAAATCTCCAAAAGTGCTGAACAGAAAAAATTGAGACATGGCTCATTGTAAAGAACTCTCCATGGGGAATAAAATATGTTAATGATGACGCCATCGGTCACGTGGTTCGGCCGCCATCTTGGAAAAATGGGAAAACTTTGCACCACTATATCTCCAAAAGTGCAGAATGGAAAAAATTGAGACATGGCTCATTGTAAAGAACTCTCAATGGGGAATAAAATATGTTAATGATGACGTCATATGTCACGTGGTTCGGCCGCCATCTTGGAAAAACCGAAAAATTGTGCACCTCCATATCTCTGAAAGTGCTGAATAGAAAAAATTGAGACATGGCTCATTGTAAAGAACTCTCCATGGGGAATAAAATATGTTAATGATGACATCATAGGTCACGTGGTTCGGCTGCCATCTTGGAAAAACCGAAAAACGTAGCACCTCCATATCTCCAAAAGTGCTGAATAGAAAAAGTTGAGACATGGCTCTTTGTGAAGAACTCTCCATGGGGAATAATATATGTTAATGATGACGTCATCTATCACGTGGTTCGGACGCCATATTTGTCTTAAATGGCCGATAAAAGAGTACATTCCGGCAAGTCCTCGGTCTCTGACCGATTTTTCATCTGTTTGTCTGTCTGTCTGTCTGTCTGTCTGTTTGTCTGTCTGTTTGCAGCACTGCGTCTACACCGTTGCACGTAGAATCGCCAAACTTTGCACACTTATTGGTCTTGCCCTGGAATAGACTGTGCCCAATTGATGACGTCATCGGTGACGTGGTTCGGCCGCCATTTTGGAAAAACCGAAAAACTTTGCACCTCTATATCTCCGAAAGTACTGAACAGAAAAAATTGAGACATGGCTCATTGTAAAGAACTCTCCATGGGGAATAAAATATGTAAATGATGACGTCATCAGTCACGTGGTTCGGTCGCCATCTTGGAAAAACGGCAAAACGTTGCGCCACTATATCTCCAAAAGTGCTGAACAGAAAAAATTGAGACATGGCTCATTGTAAAGAACTCTCCATGAGGAAAAAAATATGTTAATGATGACGTCATATGTCACGTGGTCGGCCGCCATCTTGGAAAAACGGCAAAACTTTGCACCACTATATCTCCAAAAGTGCTGAACAGAAAAAATTGAGACATGGCTCATTGTAAAGAACTCTCCATGGGGAATAAAATATGTTAATGATGACGTCATCAGTCACGTGGTCGGCCGCCATCATGGAAAAACCGAAAAACTCTGCACCTCCACATCTCCAAAAGTCCTGTATAGAAAAAATTGAGGTATGGCTCATTGTAAAGAACTCTCCATGGGGAATAAAATATGTTAATGATGACGTCATCGGTCACGTGGTTCAGCCGCCATATTTGTCCTAAATGGCCGATAAAAAAGTACATTCCGGCAAGTCCTCGGTCTCTGACCGATTTTTCATTTGTCTGTCTGTCTGTTTGTCTGTCTGTTTGTCTGTCTGTTTGTCTGTTTGCAGCACTGCGTCTACACCGTTGCACAGAGAATCGCCAAACTTTGCACACATAATGGTCTTGCCCTCTAATATACTGTGCCTCAATGATGACGTCATCAGTGACGTGGTTCGGCCGCCATCTTGGAAAAACCGAATAAATTTGCACCTCTATATCTCCGAAAGTACTGAACAGAAAAAATTGAGACATGGCTCATTGTAAAGAACTCTCCATGGGGAATAAAATATGTTAATGATGACGTCATATGTCACGTGGTCGGCCGCCATCTTGGAAAAACGGCAAAAATTTGCACCACTATATCTCCAAAAGTGCTGAACAGAAAAAATTGAGACATGGCTCATTGTAAAGAACTCTCCATGGGGAATAAAATATGTAAATGATGACGTCATCAGTCACGTGGTTCGGTCGCCATCTTGGAAAAACGGCAAATCGTTGCGCCACTATATCTCCAAAAGTGCTGAACAGAAAAAATTGAGACATGGCTCATTGGAAAGAACTCTCCATGGGGAATAAAATATGTTAATGATGACGTCATATGTCACGTGGTCGGCCGCCATCTTGGAAAAACGGCAAAACTTTGCACCACTATATCTCCAAAAGTGCTGAACAGAATAATTGAGACATGGCTCATTGTAAAGAACTCTCCATGGGGAATAAAATATGTTAATGATGACGTCATCAGTCACGTGGTCGGCCGCCATCTTGGAAAAACGGCAAAACTTTGCACCACAAAATCTCCAAAAGTGCTGAACAGAAAAAATTGAGACATGGCTCATTGTAAAGAACTCTCCATGGGGAATAAAATATGTTAATGATGACGCCATCGGTCACGTGGTTCGGCCGCCATCTTGGAAAAATGGGAAAACTTTGCACCACTATATCTCCAAAAGTGCAGAATGGAAAAAATTGAGACATGGCTCATTGTAAAGAACTCTCAATGGGGAATAAAATATGTTAATGATGACGTCATATGTCACGTGGTTCGGCCGCCATCTTGGAAAAACCGAAAAATTGTGCACCTCCATATCTCTGAAAGTGCTGAATAGAAAAAATTGAGACATGGCTCATTGTAAAGAACTCTCCATGGGGAATAAAATATGTTAATGATGACATCATAGGTCACGTGGTTCGGCTGCCATCTTGGAAAAACCGAAAAACGTAGCACCTCCATATCTCCAAAAGTGCTGAATAGAAAAAGTTGAGACATGGCTCTTTGTGAAGAACTCTCCATGGGGAATAATATATGTTAATGATGACGTCATCTATCACGTGGTTCGGACGCCATATTTGTCTTAAATGGCCGATAAAAGAGTACATTCCGGCAAGTCCTCGGTCTCTGACCGATTTTTCATCTGTTTGTCTGTCTGTCTGTCTGTCTGTCTGTTTGTCTGTCTGTTTGCAGCACTGCGTCTACACCGTTGCACGTAGAATCGCCAAACTTTGCACACTTATTGGTCTTGCCCTGGAATAGACTGTGCCCAATTGATGACGTCATCGGTGACGTGGTTCGGCCGCCATTTTGGAAAAACCGAAAAACTTTGCACCTCTATATCTCCGAAAGTACTGAACAGAAAAAATTGAGACATGGCTCATTGTAAAGAACTCTCCATGGGGAATAAAATATGTAAATGATGACGTCATCAGTCACGTGGTTCGGTCGCCATCTTGGAAAAACGGCAAAACGTTGCGCCACTATATCTCCAAAAGTGCTGAACAGAAAAAATTGAGACATGGCTCATTGTAAAGAACTCTCCATGAGGAAAAAAATATGTTAATGATGACGTCATATGTCACGTGGTCGGCCGCCATCTTGGAAAAACGGCAAAACTTTGCACCACTATATCTCCAAAAGTGCTGAACAGAAAAAATTGAGACATGGCTCATTGTAAAGAACTCTCCATGGGGAATAAAATATGTTAATGATGACGTCATCAGTCACGTGGTCGGCCGCCATCATGGAAAAACCGAAAAACTCTGCACCTCCACATCTCCAAAAGTCCTGTATAGAAAAAATTGAGGTATGGCTCATTGTAAAGAACTCTCCATGGGGAATAAAATATGTTAATGATGACGTCATCGGTCACGTGGTTCAGCCGCCATATTTGTCCTAAATGGCCGATAAAAAAGTACATTCCGGCAAGTCCTCGGTCTCTGACCGATTTTTCATTTGTTTGTTTGTTTGTTTGTTTGTTTGTGAACAAAATATCTCAAAAAGTTGTGGACGGATTCGGACGAAATTTGGCAGAGATGTAGTGCATGTGAGAAGGACGAAATGATTAGATTTTGGTGAAGATTCGGATTCGGATCCGGCTACAAGAATTTTTAAAGTTCCGCTGAACTTGGGGACGACTAAGAAGAAGACTTTGTTGGTCGAAAGCTTGTCGAGAATTAAAGATCGACCGTCCTGAAGCTACGTCCGCGTCTTATTTAATCTCCCGATTATATCTATCTATGTATATATCTGTGCAGCGTCTGTCCTGTCCTGTGTTGTGTTGTGATGTGTTGTGTTGTGTTGTCACTGAACTACTTTCTCAAACTTTTGTGAAATCGTACCAAACTTCTGGAATGCACATATCTCTCCCGTCGGTATGTCCTAAGGGTATTTTTATTGAAAAATGTTCCAATTTTTTTTGGGGGGGGATTTTTTGGGGGATTTTTTTTTTTTTTTTACTTCAATTGTTTATAAAATGTGATATCACGTATATTACAAATACATTTGTGCAAAATAATTGTTTGAATTATGATTGGTTTAAACCATGACAAAACGGCAACGGTGGTGAGGTACAGTCATTTATCTATATATCGACACATCTGGGCAGTGTCTGTGTTCTCACTTAACGACTCCCTCAAACTTTTGTTTCCGTGGTTGTGAAGTGTTTTTAATAACGTTGTGGTGGTTTTGAATCACGTGGTGGTGAGGTGTTTTTAAATCACATGGTGGTGAGGTGTTTTTAAATCACATGGTGGTGAGGTGTTTTGAATTAATTGGTGGTGAGGTATTTATAATTACGTGGTGGTGAGGTGTTTTTAATTATGTGGTGGTGAGGTGTTTAGAATTAGTTGGTGGTGAGGTATTTATAATTACGTGGTGGTGAGGTGTTTTTAATTATGTGGTGGTGAGGTGTTTAGAATTAATTGGTGGTGAGGTATTTATAATTACGTGGTGGTGAGGTGTTTTTAATTATGTGGTGGTGAGGTGTTTAGAATTAGTTGGTGATGAGGTGTTTTGAATTAATTGGTGGTGAGGTATTTATAATTACGTGGTGGTGAGGTGTTTTTAATTATGTGGTGGTGAGGTGTTTAGAATTAGTTGGTGATGAGGTGTTTAGAATTAGTTGGTGATGAGGTGTTTTGAATTACTTGGTGGTGAGGTGTTTTTAAATGACATGGTGGTGAGGTGTTTTTAAATGACGTGGTGGTGAGGTGTTTTTACTTTCGTGGTGGTGAGGTGTTTTTATTACGTGTTTTATGGCTGTGAGGTGTTTTTATTACGTGTTTTATGGCTGTGAGGTGTTTTTATTACGTGTTTTATGGCTGTGAGGTGTTTTTATTACGTGTTTTATGGCTGTGAGGTGTTTTTATTACGTGTTTTAAGGCTGTGAGGTGTTTTTATTTTTGTGGTGGTGAGGTGTTTTTATTACGTGTTTTATGGCTGTGAGGTGTTTTCAATTTCGTGGTGGTGAGGTGTTTTTATTACGTGTTTGATGGCTGTGAGGTGTTTTCAATTTCGTGGTGGTGAGGTGTTTTTAATTTCGTGGTGGTGAGGTGTTTTTAATTTCGTGGTGGTGAGGTGTTTTTAATTTCGTGGTGGTGAGGTGTTTTTATTACGTGTTTTATGGATGTGAGGTGTTTTGTATTACTTGGTGGTGAGGTTTTTAAAATTACTTTGTGGTGAAGTGTTTTGAATTACTTTGTGGTGAGTTATTTTGAATTACGTGGTGGTGAGGTGTTTTGAATTACTTGGTGGTGAGGTGTTTTGAATTACTTTGTGGTGAGTTATTTTGAATTACGTGGTGGTGAGGTGTTTTGAATTACTTGGTGGTGAGTTATTTTGAATTACTTGGTGGTGAGGTGTTTTGAATTACTTTGTGGTGAGTTATTTTGAATTACTTGGTGGTGAGGTGTTTTGAATTACTTTGTGGTGAGTTATTTTGAATTACGTGGTGGTGAGGTGTTTTGAATTACTTTGTGGTGAGTTATTTTGAATTACGTGGTGGTGAGGTGTTTTGAATTACTTGGTGGTGAGTTATTTTGAATTACTTGGTGGTGAGGTGTTTTGAATTACTTTGTGGTGAGTTATTTTGAATTACGTGGTGGTGAGGTGTTTTGAATTACTTGGTGGTGAGGTGTTTTGAATTACTTTGTGGTGAGTTATTTTGAATTACGTGGTGGTGAGGTGTTTTGAATTACTTGGTGGTGAGGTGTAATCGTCCCAAACTTCCAGTCTGCACCTACCCCTCCCGAATGTATGTGCTGAGGGGTTCTTTCTTGAAAAAAAAACATTCAACCTAAATTGCCCATAAAAATGTAATATCACAAACACAACAAATACATTTGTGCAAAGTAATAATTGTTTGTATTATGATTGGTGAAAATCATGACAACACAGCAACTCAGGTACAGTCATTAGCCTCAGTTAAAATAAGCCTGTTTCTCAGTAACTGCACGAGCCGAGCCAAGCTAGTGTATGTGTGTGTGTGTGTGTAAAACTTTTCGTGGAAAACTTTTGTGTGTCTTGGTGGAAAATCCACTATACTGTTTCTCATATATTTATATGTTTATTCTTTGTTGATGTGACAAACAATATCATTAATTGTACAGTAACGGCTACATGTTACAAGTTAAAAGAAACTAAAGAATTAATTGCATGTAAAACCTCAAATATAGTTTTAAAGCGCGGCGTTACACGCGCTGCTTGTGAGCAAGGAGGAAGCGGACAAGCGGTAACATATAAACGTCTTTATTGTAAGAGCACACTGTAACACTGAACTGCTCCGGGCTGGTCGCCCGGTGTATATCATGAGGCCACGCCTACCCCTCGGGCGTGGCCACCGCCCACTTGGTGCGTGGAATGATGTCACCACGCCAGTGGGCTTTTGTGTCCGCCACACGCGCCCCCCCCCCCCCCCCAGAATTCCCGCGCAACTGGAGGGCCAGTTTGCGGGGCAGACGAATGACCCGGCCGAAGCGCCCCCTGGCGATCGGCGGCGTCCAGGGTGCAGGGATGCCAGGTGGGATGCCCCTGGCTGCCGCTGGGATGGGTGCAGGACCGGGGGGCGGCGTGGCGGCGGGGTTGGGCGGTGCCGGGGGTCCGCCCGCAGGAGGGCGGCCCCGACGTGGGGGTCGGGCCACTGGCGGTGGATGGTCCACATCGAGGTGGGCCGGCTTGAGGCGGTCTACCGAAACGCGGTCAGGAGTACCGCCGATGTCCAGGGTGAAGTGCTTCGCCCCGGTCTCCAGCACGCGGAAAGGCCCGTCGTACGGGGGCCGCAGTGGTGTCCGATGGGCATCGTGGCGGACGAAGACGTACTCCGCCGTGCGAAGCTCCGGGGCGACGTGCGTCGGTGGGTGCCCGTGGCATGCCGTTGGCACTGGGGCGAACCTCTGGGCGGTCTCTTGCAGAGCGGAGCGCTGCTGCGCCGCGGACCATGGTGCCGTGGAGTCGGGGAGGAACTCGCCCGGCACCCGCAGCGGTTGCCCGAAGACCAACTCCGCCGCGGATGCGCGCAGGTCCTCCTTGGGCGCCGTCCGGAGGCCCAGCAGGACCCAGGGGAGCCTGTCGACCCAGCCGCCATCGCGGAGGGTGGCCCGGAGCGCGGCCTTCAATGAGCGGTGAAATCGCTCACACAGGCCGTTAGCCTGGGGGTGGTAGGCCGTGGTTCGGTGCAGCCGGACCCCGAGCCCCTGCGCAACCACCCCCCAGAGCTCCGAGGTGAACTGGGGGCCGCGGTCGGATGAGATGTCTGAGGGGGCGCCGAACCGGGCGACCCAGGTGGTGATGAAAGCCTGCGCGACATCGGCCGCCGTTGTCGACGCCAAGGGCACGGCCTCCGGCCACTGGGTGGTGCGGTCCACCATGGTGAGGACGTAGGTGAAACCCCGCAAGGGGGGCAGAGGTCCCACCAGGTCCACGTGGACGTGGTCAAACCGGCGTTCCGGCACCGTGAACGGGGCCAACGGGGCCTGGGTGTGCCGGTGCACCTTGGCGCGCTGGCACGCGAGGCACGTCCTGGCCCAGCCGCGGACGGCCTTCCGAAGGCCATGCCAGACGAACTTGTCGGCGATCAGCCTTTGGGAGGCCCTCGCGCCCGGGTGGGACAGGCCGTGGATGGCGTCAAACACCTGGCGCTGCCAGCCCGCGGGCACGATGGGGCGAGGACGCCCGAGGGAGACGTCGCACAAGAGGGCCGCGCCCGCGCCGTCGAACGGCACCTCGGTGACGCAGAGGCCCGTGACGGCGGTCCGCAAGGCCTGGACGTCGGGGTCAGCGGCCTGGTCCGCTGCCATCCGGGCATAGTCGATGCCGAGGTGGACTGCGTGGGCGACGGCCCGGGAAAGGCAATCCGCCACCGGGTTGTCCTTCCCCGCGACGTGCTGGATGTCCGTCGTGTACTCGGACACGGCCGAGAGGTGACGCTGCTGCCAGGCCGACCACGGCTCGGTGACTTTGCCCATCGCAAAGATCAGCGGCTTGTGGTCGACGAAGGCAGTGAACGCCCGGCCCTCGAGCAGATGGCGGAAGTGCCTGACCGCCAAGTGAAGTCCGAGCAACTCGCGGTCGAAGGTACTGTAACGGAGCTCGGGCGGGCGAAGCTGCCGGCTAAAGAACGCCAGCGGTTGCCAAGCTCCACGCACCCATTGCTCGTGCACCGCGCCCACCGCGTAGTCCGAGGCATCGGTGGTGAGGGCGATCGGTGCATCGGGTGCTGGGTGCGCGAGCATGGTGGCGTTAGCCAAGGCGAGCTTCGCGCCCGTGAACACCGTGTCCATCTGCTCGGTCCAGGTAACGTCGCCTTTGCCCGGCTTACCTCGGAGAGCTTCGTGCAGGGGGCGCAGGAGCTGGGCGATACGGGGCAGGAACCGATGGTAAAAGTTCACCATGCCCAGGAACTCCTGCAGCCCTCTGATCGTGCGGGGGCGCGGAAACCCCTTCACCGCCTCCACCTTGGCCGGTAGGGGGACGGCTCCGTGCCTGGTGACACGGTGCCCCAGAAAATCGATTGTGGCGGCGCCAAACCGGCACTTTGCGGGGTTCACAATCAGGCCATGCTGGCCCAGGCGTTCGAAGAGCGTGCGGAGGTGGCGTAGGTGCTCTTCGCGGGACGCGCTGGTGACGAGGATATCGTCCAGGTAGACGTAGACAAAATCCAAGTCGCGCAGGACGCTGTCCATCAGTCGCTGGAACGCCTGAGCCGCATTCTTCAGACCGAAGGGCATGTGCAGGAACTCGAAGAGTCCGAATGGCGTGATGACCGCCGTCTTCGGGACGTCCTCCGGCCTGACGGGGACCTGATGGTAGCCGCGTATGAGGTCCACCTTCGAGAAGAAGGACCTGCCCGCCAAACGGGCGGAAAAGTCCTGAATGTGGGGGACGGGGTAGCGGTCGGGAGTCGTGGCGTCATTGAGACGGCGATAGTCCCCGCACGGTCGCCATCCCCCACCGGGCTTCGGCACGATGTGCAGCGGCGACGCCCAAGCGCTCTCTGAGCGCCGAACGATGCCGAGTCGATCCAGGGTAGCGAATGCCGCTTTTGCCACCGCCAGCTTCGTCGGCTCGAGGCGGCGTGCCCGGGCGTAGACCGGTGGCCCGACGGTGGGGATGTGATGGGCCACCCCGTGCTTGACGGCCCCCGCCGAGAAGGTGGGCCGCGTGAGGGCCGGGAAGCCGGCGAGGAGGCGGGTGAATGCGTCCGCTGCCGGAAGCGTACAGACCAACGTGGCCGGAACCGAATCGTTCGGCAAGCCGCTTGGCAAGCCGCTCGTTGAGCTGGGCAACGCACAAGCGAGCGAGCTGAACGTCTCGGCCTGGACCAGCCGTCTGTGCTTGACGTCGACCAGGAGCCCATTAGCGCACAGGAAGTCCGCGCCAAGCAGTGCCATGGGCACGTCGGCGGTGACGAACGTCCATCGGAAAACCTGCCCTCCAAACCGCAGAGAGAGGCAGCGTTTTCCGTACGTACGGATGGGCGTCCCGTTCACGGCAAGCAGCGCGGGGCCCCCACCCGCGGCGTGCTTGTCTGACGTGTCGGCGGGAATGACACTCACCTGCGCTCCCGTGTCGCACAGGTAACGGCGCCCGGAGAAGGTGTCCGTTATGAACAGCAGGCTGTTCGAACGGCCGGCGCTCATCGCCACTATTGAGCGCCGGCCCGGGCGTTTCCCGACCCGTTGAAGGAGCACGGCGGATGACACCGCCGAGCTTCGTGGCCGAACTTGGCGTGGAACCAGCACCAGGTGGTGGAGCTGGAGGGGCGCGGCTGGCTCCGCCAGGCCGGTGGAGTTGGCGGGTTTCCCCGTGGTGGCGGTTTTCGCCGCGGCGGTGGGCGGGCGTGGCGGCGTTCACGAGGTGCGTATCAGCATGCTGCTGAACATCAGCGCGCTGTAGAAGCTGATGCTGTGGAACATGCTGCTGAACATCAGCGTCGAGGGCCGTGACGGCCACGCCGACGCTCGCCCGTGTGTCCGAAGCGGCGAAGTACCTGTCCGCCTGGGCTGCCAATGCTCGGGGTTCCGTGAGCTCGGTCCCGGCCAACGCGAGGCGAACCTGCGCTGGGAGTTGGCGCCGGAAAAGCGCCCGGAATAGCGAACCGGGGGCTTCGTCGCCCAACAGTGACAGCATATGGTCCATTCGGACCGACGGGCGCGTCTCACCGAGCTCGGGGAGATCCAGGAGGCGGTCGGCCCGTGCGTCGTCCGTGAGGCCGAACGTGGCTAGGAGTAGCCGCTTGAGGGCCTCGTACTTGTGGCCGTCCGGTGGGTGGCGAAGGACGGACACAACTCGAGCGGCCGTGCCGGGCCCGAGGGAGGCGACGACATGGCAGTAGCGCAGGTCGTCGTTGGTGAGGCGCCGAAGCTGAAATTGGGCTTCAGCTTGAACGAACCAGACTTCGGCCTGGGCCTCCCAAAATTCGGGAAGTTTAATCGCCATTGCCTTGTCGTTGGCCATTGCAATGGCGTCGGGTTCGGAAGGATCGCTACGGCAGATCCAACGTCGAGGGTCACCAGTAAAGCGCGGCGTTACGCGCGCTGCTTGTGAGCAAGGAGGAAGCGGACAAGCGGTAACATATAAACGTCTTTATTGTAAGAGCACACTGTAACACTGAACTGCTCCGGGCTGGTCGCCCGGTGTATATCATGAGGCCACGTCTACCCCTCGGGCGTGGCCACCGCCCACTTGGTGCGTGGAATGATGTCACCACGCCAGTGGGCTTTTGTGTCCGCCACAGTTTACCTATTGACCTGCAGCAAATGTGCGATGCAATATGTTGGTGCATTGATGGGTTGCCTGACTGCCTGGACGCAACTGAGGTTGTGGATCTACTGATGTACCATCTATTGATGTGGATCCATGATCGAGGTTGTGGATCCGCCGTTTGGAGAGGTCCTGGGCTGAAAGGATCGAAACCTCGAGGAAGAACGGTGCCCAGCTGATGATCCATGCAGTCGGGAAACGAGTCAATTGCTTACAGGTTAAGGTTCTTGCTTTAGGTAGAGAAACTATGTTTGAGGTTTGCAATTTAAATAAAGTTGAATATGGGATGTTGTGAAATTAACATCATTTACAACAATCCTTTAAATTATTTACGTTTAGGAAAAACCGATACTGTAGCGGCTACCGCTGGGTTTTCACAATCGCATTGCACCTATCAAGGATGCGGAGCGATCACCATGCCGGGCTCGTCCAGGACGCCCGGGCAGGCCCGCGCTCAACTTGCCAGGCCTCGGTCGGGACGCTGGGCCACGCCCCCTCTCGCCTTTCCTGGGCAAACGCTCCGGGATAATATGTTATTATATTGCTGCCCGATAAACGGGCTTTTCAGAGTGCCTGAGTGTTTGGTTTGATTAAAGCAACTCGGATGAATTCCAGCTTTTTGTCGCGTCCATTCTTCCGATCGACGTGGGAGCCCCAGCTCCTTCAATACTGTACAATTAATTAAGTGTGTGTGTGTGTGAGTGTGTGTGTGTGTGTGTGTGTGTGTGTGTGTGTGTGTGTGTGTGTGTGTGTGTAAAAGAGAGAGATAGAATTGTGAGGAACAGAAATGAAAAAACGAGATGTGTGTGTGTGTGTGTGTGTGTGTGTGTGTGTGTGTGTGTGTGTGTAAAAGAGAGAGATAGAATTGTGAGGAACAGAAATGAAAAAACGAGATGTGTGTGTGTGTGTGTTTATATATACACATACAGTATACACATGCAGTATAACTGGGAGTTTACTTGTGACAGTATCTTAATCAACATTTATAAAAGACGCACTGATAGATGGCCCCTCCGGAGCTTGGCAGGCAAGGCGGACACATGTGGCGGTGACGTCAGTGTTCGCTCATTAGGTTGGAGCACTAAATTATATTTATATCTATATATATATTATACATATTCACATGAAAAAGTAAGTACACCCCATGTAAAGTTTTGACTTTTTCAACATATTTCAACATACAGCTATTTGATCTTCATTTCAACAATATTGACAGATAAAGGTGATATAATATAACAAATATCATGAAACATTTACATTTTGTAGTCCATTGTATAATTTAAATAAACATTAATGCAAATTTCATGTGTGGAAAAAGTAAGTACACCCGTGGCTCTAATAGGTGGTATTGCCCCCTTTGGCAGAAACAACCTCAATTAAGCGTTTCTTATAACTATCTACCAGTCTCTGACATCGACTGGGAGAAATTTTTGCCCACTCCTCCATGCATAAGTCTTTCAGCTGTGTGATGTTTGAGGGGTTTCTTGCATGCACAGCTCGTTTCAAATCCCCCCACAACATCTCGATAGGATTTAGATCCGGGTTATGACTTGGCCATTCCAGAACCCTCCATTTCTTTCTTTTCAGCCATTCCTTGGTGGATTTACTGGTATGTTTAGGGTCATTGTCATGTTGCAAGGTCCACCTTCGGTTGAGCTTCAACTTTCCGACAGATGGCCTCACATTATCCTCAAGCACCCTCTGGTACAATGAAGAATTCATAGTGGCTTATATGATGGTGAGCTGCCCAGGCCCTGATGCAGCAAAGCTGCCCCAAACAGTAATATTTCCACCACCATGCTTTACAGTTTGTATCAGGTTCTTGTAGTCAAATGCTGTCTTTGGTTTTTGCCAAACATGTCTTCTGGTACTGTGGCCAAATAGCCCTACCTTTGACTCATCTGTCCAGAGCACATTGTTCCAGAAGTGCTGGTCCTTTACACTGTGTACTCTCTCCTATTGAACTCGAACTCGAATTGAAAACACAGAATTGAACCTCGGTGTTCATTGGCAAACTTTAGTTTTGCCCTGATGTTCTTTCTGGACAGCAAAGGTTTCCTCCTGGCACACCTCCCATGTAGATCAAATTCGTGCAGCCTCTTTCTAATGGTAGACTCGTGCACTTTGACATCAACAGTGGCAATAACTACCTGTAGGTCCCGCGATGACATTCTGGGGTCCTTCGAGACTTCTTTCAGCATCTTGCGGTCTGCTCTTGGGCTGAACTTGCTGGGGCGGCCTGGCCTGAACAAGTTGAAAGTTGTTTGGAATCTTCTCCACTTGTCGATGATATTCCGAACAGTCGAATGATTGATTTCAAATTGTTTGGAGATCTTTTTAAACCCCTTCCCAGACTCGTAGGCATCTATAACCTTCTTTCTGAAGGCCTCAGAGAGCTATTTTGATCTAGGCATGGTGACGCCACACACTTCAACAACAAAGAGCAAACCAAACTAAATCTCTGAGATTTAAATAAGCCAGGTTCCTCCAAGATCCTCTCTAATGATGTTCTAATCATTTGCACCTGAGCTGGTGCACCTGATTCTAATTTTAGGTATTTGAAGTAGTGATAAATGTAGGGGTGTACTTACAAATTTCCACATGCGAAATTTGCATTTATGTTTATTTGAATTATACAATGGTCAACAAAATGTAAATGTTTCATGATATTTGTTATATTATATCACCTTTATCTATCAATATTGTTGAAATGAAGATCAAATAGCTGTATGTTGAAATATGTTGAAAAAGTCAAAACTTTACATGGGGTATACTTACTTTTTCCCGTGACTGTATATATATATATATATATATATATATATATATATATATATATATATATATATATATATATATATATATATATATATATATTGTTACTGATCGCGGTTTAGATGTTATGATGGGCCGAGCGGATGGTCCGACCGCGACCGTTACAGGATCCCCGACTCACCCGATTCCACCCAAACGTTGGCCGGATCGCACCGCAGCTGCTCAATGAGGGAAAAGACTAAGACGACGAATGCAAAGAGGAAAAGGAATAAAACGAGAAGACGTACAGACGAGTAATGGGATTTATTATTTACACAAGCAAAAAGGAGCAATCAAGGTTTATTTACAACACATAAGACGCAGGTGACACAGTGCAAATTTTAGCTTACCTACAGACTTAATTAAATACCCAGGGACAGAACAAACAAAACAAACTCACGTACACAAGAAGGGTGGAAAGGCAGGAGGTGGATGGCTGGAGGGAGAGGGAGGTCCAAGGGGGTCCTGCAGCTCAACCGGCGCGTTTAGCAGCCGCCGTTCCTTTTCGGCCCTGCTCCAAACCGCCGTTCAGGCCCCAAGTGGCTGTTGGGTGTTCTTGCTGCTGCGGCCTCCGCTGCGTTCCCAGGACTTGTCTGACTCATTGGTCCAAACCCTCAACTCTTTCTTGGTCCCTCACTCTTTACCACCGACTCCTAACCGCAACCAACGCAACCACTAGACCACCACCACCGACTCCTCACCGCAACCAACTGACCACCGACTCTACTGACTGACTCTTCACCACTCTCCACTTGACGACCGACTCTCAACCAACTCAGACCAACTTCCGTGCGCGCCTTTTTATAGCGCCTCCAGCGATTAAGCCGCCGGCGTTTTGGACACGCCCATCGGGGTGCTCACCTCGGCCCTGGTTGGTCGCGCGACCCTCGGGCTCCGCCCTCGATGACGACGGGCGGGTACGCCCCTCCTCCCCTCTATGACGAGGTGGAGACACGCCTTTCTTCTCCGACCCTGCCTCGTGGTCAATGGCGGTTATTGGAGGGGAGGTGATTCGGAATCGAGGGCTCAGCAATGACGAGAGGGGATGTAATATGGGCAATCGAGGCTCGGCAATGACGAAAGGGGATGTGAAGGAAATGGGGATTTTGGGGATGGGAATGAAAGGGGATCTATTCTCTTTCACTGGTGCAATGGAGTACTTCAATTAATGGGAGACACAGCCTTACCCTAGAACACAGAATAAGAGATAACTATCAACAGGGGTATTCTATTACTTGGCTGACGTGTATGCTTGTGGACTAATTATGGGATGCCCTCTCACCTTTACACAGCTCCGGAGGTAGGGGGGCGCAGAATAACCAATAATAATAATAGTACAGCACACAATCAATAAAATACAGTCCTCATCTCCGCAACACTGCACCCTCCTCCTCTTAGGCACGTCCCGGGCCTACAACTTTTATTTTTAGTGTGACACGTAGGTGTAGTTCCCTCTATTTTTAACCTGACCCTGAGTGCGACAGTTTTAAAACATAAATGAATGTGTCCCGCTGCTCCATTGCACCCTGCCTAACAGACTTACGCCCACAGTTAACCGAATTGCGGAATGGTCTTCAAACTATACACTGACGGTGGGAAGCATTATTTACAATGACGCTATTTTTATTTACAAAACTAACCCAGGACCTGTGATTGTTCTTTCTGGGGGGGAGACAGTCTGCTCTGCATCGACGCACCATGAACGCACCCAAAAACGCACCAATACAAGCACCCAAGCACCAATCGGTGCAGTCACCATTGTTCAAGAGTATTCAACAAAAATAAATTCAACAACCCCTAACCCTGCAGGTGATCTCTTGCTCTTCGGCTCCCTCTGCTGGTTATTATTATTTTCCTGGTGTTGTCATCTTCCCTTGCTGGCGGCCTATTTGCAATAAAAGAATGCACCTAACGTGTCCATTTTTATTTTATTTATGGCCCACAGGGGCCGACTACGTGTGGTTCACCTGTGGGGCATCGGTGCCCTGTGGCCAAGGTCCGCCAGCAAGATTTCGGGCCCTCATGGCCGGTTCCAGCAGAGGGGCCATGCCCCAACCCATGGGGTCCATAAGTGGTGCTCGGCCACAGACATGTGGTCCATAATGTGGTGCATCGATGCAGACAGCTGGTTCTGAGAGTTCCGGGCGCACAATGGCCGACTCACGCACGCTCCCCTCGGCGCCCCATAGCGCACAGGTCATGTGGGAGACAAAAGGGGGAAAGACAATTGAGCGAGGGGTAAGGTCACAAGGGTACACATCAAACTCTGCTGTCTGCTGCTCTTCTTCTGCTCCAATCGGCTCATCTGATCATGTGCTTGTCAAAGTGGACATCTCTCTGACCATTCTCAGAGAGCCTCCTCAGCGTCGACGAGTCTGGCATTTCACTCAGGCCAAATGGCACGGTCTTCAAGCAGCCATCAATCATCTGGACTGGTCTCCCATCTCTTCCGCCTCTGACATCAACTCATCCTGGGAATTCTTTCAAAGTAAATTGCTCTCTCTCATGCACAGATTTATACCATCTCGTCTTCAGTTGTCATACCCTTCCTCCCGTCCATGGTACACGGAATCTTGTGGTGAGGCTGTTGCCCTGAAACAACTTGCTTTCGTCTCCTGGAAAGCAAATCCAACGGAAGGAAATCTCATTTCCTTTCACAAAGCCCGAAACAATTGTGTGTCCACCCTCAGGAGAGCCAGGAAACAATATCTCACCATTCTCAAGACCGAACTCTCTTATCTGTCTCCCTCTTCCAAATCCTGGTGGCGTCTGGTCAAATCTGTTTCTGGTGTTTGTTCCCCCTCCATCCCCTCCCTCACCTCAAACGGCTTAACGGCTGACTCCGCACGTGAAAAAGCTGAATGCCTCAACTCTGTGTTTGCCTCTAAATCTTGTGTCCCAAACCCATCCCTCTCTGTACCCACCGTACCCAGTCGTACCAAGCTGCTCCTGGACTCTGTGTCCTTTCCTCCTGACAAGGTGGAAAAGTTTCTGTCAACCCTCGACTCTGATTCTGCGACTGGTCCTGACGGCATCAGCCCACGGGTCCTAAAATCATGTTCTTCTGCTCTTTCACTCCCTCTTTCTGTTCTCTTCACCCTCTCTTTTGCTCAAGGTCATCTGCCATCTGCTTGGAAATCAGCCAACATCACCGCTTTGCACAAAAAAGGTGCAAAAACAGATCCCAGCAACTACAGACCAATCAGCCTTCTCCCAATTATCAGCAAAGTCATGGAATCCATCATTGCTTCAGATATTAAATCTTTCCTCTTCTCCAATGGCTTGATCTCTGATCATCAATTTGGTTTCAGACCTGGTCACTCTACTCTGGACATGCTGCTTCTGCTTTCTCAACAATGGATGGAGGTCCTCAACGCCAAACAGGAAATTAGAGCTGTCTCCCTTGACATTTCACGTGCCTTCGATACGGTCTGGCACCCTGCTCTGCTCTCCAAACTCTCCTCCTTTGGTATCCATGGAAATCTCCACGCATGGCTGGCGGACTTCCTCTCTGGTCGTAGTCAACGTGTGGCCCTGAATGGGTTTCTCTCATCTCCTCTTCCTGTTCAGGCTGGAGTTCCCCAAGGTAGTGTTCTGGGCCCTGTGCTTTTTCTGGTCTTCATCAATGATCTCTCTGACTCTCTTGAAAATCCTCTCTATCTCTTTGCTGACGACTCTACTCTCTGTCGCTCCATTCCTCATCCCTCAGATCGGCAGTCTGCAGCCTCCTCACTCTCTGCAGACCTGGACAAAATCACAGACTGGTCAAACAAGTGGAACATGTCTTTCAATCCTGACAAATCTCACACTCTTACAATGTCTCTCCGAAAGGACCGACTGGACAACCCTCCCATCTACTTTCTCAACAATCCTCTCCAAGAAGTTCTGTCGCTCAAGCTTTTGGGTCTCACTATCTGCCATGATCTTTCTTGGGAAAACCACATTTCCAAGCTGGCCTCCAAAGCCAGTCGCCGACTGGGCATCCTCCGTCGTGCGAAGTCCTTCCTTGGCACACCTGAGCTCCTCACCACATACAAGGCTTTCATCCGCAGCTCAATGGAATACTGTTCCCCCCTCTGGGCTGGTGCTCCTGCCTCACACCTGGCTCGGCTTCACGCTGTTGAATCCAAAGCTTTCAGAATCATTGGAATCTCCCGCGATGAAGCTATCTCTGAGGGCCTTTCACTCACTCACCGCAGGCAGGTAGGTGGTCTTTCTGTCTTCTACCGACTCCTCTCCAGCCTTGCTCCCCCAGCTCTCTCTGTGCTCTGTCCCCCCAATATTCCTTCAGGTCGCACAAGATCTGCCTGCAACCCTCTTATGGTTAAACTGCCAAAGTCTAGGCTCACTGCTCACCTTCACTCTTTCATTCCCCTTTTCTCCCGCCTCTGGAACAAACTCCCCCACTACCTTCAATCCCACTCCTCCCTCCAGGTCTTTAAAACAGCTGTTCACCACCATCTCTTATCTTCCCCCATCGAAAACCTTGATCTTTTCTACCCCCGGTAATTCACCCCAGAGTCCTTGCAGTGTTCATATGTTTTAATCCTCTCCCACCTCCCCCCAAGTCCTCCCGATGTCCCTGCTCTCAAATGTTGTGTTTGTGTCCTTCCCCTTCTTCCCCCTCTCTTTTGTGTCCTCCCCCCTCTCTCCCCATCTTGTCTGCCGCTCCCCTTGTTTTTTGTGTTTTGTGTGTCGGTTTGTCTTTTTGTGTGATTAATGTTTGCTCTTTCACGAGCCTCGATCTTGTATACAAAAAAACAAAAAAAAAAAAAAAAAAAAAACAAGGCAATGCAGGGCAAAGTGCGTACGGAGAGCGAAGTGAGAAAAGCTCATCGCTACCGTATGTCACCCCCCCTGTCACCTACACTACCCTTGCCCTTACCCCATATTTACAAAAATCTACACATTTACAAATCCGTCGCTAATGTCCCGTCTTCCCCATTTTTCCCCTATACCAAATTCGTCTCCACAATCCCTCTATCCAAAATTTGCCATCACCAATTCATCATCAATCCTCATAAGGAGGGAGAGATGGAACATCAAGCACAATGTCACACCCACGTCATGATGCGTCTCACATTCCAAACATTTGCATCAAAAATAATTAAACATGGCATGGTGTGGAGTACCTGTCACCTCAGGTGAGTGGATGCAGATGGTGCGAGGAGACTTCAATCCTAACTATCCTCTAAATGACATTAACACACTTTACACTACCCGGGGTCTCTCCCTGCCAATCCATTGGCCAACTTACACTATGGGTTCTAAAAACCAATTCCCATTGACCAAACTGTGGTGCTTCTCAATTTGGGGTCTCACTCCCCGGATTCATCTCCCAGTGCCCTTGCACAATTTCTGGGCTGTGACGTGTAGCTCTCCCAGCAGGTCTACCCACCTGCACACCTCAACCACTGTAGTTGCCACCCGAGCTTACCTAGCTCCTCACCCTAACCTAACTAACTGGGGAAGGCCCCTCCTGGTTCTGTCACCCATTGGTGCCCTCTGGCACTGGGCTACCCGGGTCCGTCCTCCGGATCCTCGGGCCCCATCCACAACTACTGGCTCCCAGAGCCCACCTGCGGCCTCACCTGGCCAACATCCTCACAGTGGTGGAGTGCCCAAACCAACTACACACACTAACAGGCTACACGCCCAGCCATTTCCACAACACTAATGCACCCATCCAAATACCATTCTGTCACCCGCACCACAGATGCCAATATCCAACCACAATTTACCTATACCCTCTACCTAACACTTACACTACCTGCCCCGGGTATTCGTGATGGGGGTCCATCCTTCCCCCATTCACACCTTCGCACCATCCACTCCACTCCATTGTTTCCACCATCCTCACTCCACGACCATCCATTCCAATACTCCATATATTCCACACTACCATTTATTCCGTATTCCATGTATTCCATACACCTGTTCCTCATACCTGTTGTTGCACACCTGTGCACTCACACCTGGTGCCACCTGCACCCTCCTTCCTTCCTGGACCATTTGGTCAACACAACACACATCACCATCACTCCCTCATACACTGCTCCACACACCTGTTCAGTTGCACACCTGTGCAATCACACCTGTTCAATCTTCAACACACGGCATCATCTCAGCTAACTACTCCCCTCTGAAACTTGCGCTTCCCAGTCGTCCCTTTAAACTATTGCGCTCCCTCGTCATTATCATCCATACTAATCTACCTGCGTCCCCACTACAGGTATCAGTCCCTAACTAAACTTAACGTCACCTAATGTCATCTTCTATGTCCCTACACACAATATATCCTAACCCACCCGGGCTAGTTTTCACTGCCATCAACCCCATAAACTATAGCGCATTTGCCCCACCCTGTGAGGAATGACGGATTTGTCATCCCACCACATCGGGGAGGTCCTACTATCAATTTGGCACACCAAATTTCAGCCAATCAAAAATTCTGCCAATCATCTGCCAATCACCGTACCAATCATCAAATTTTGCTTTTTTCTAATTTTTGGGTCCAAAACACTAACCTCATCACCCGTCTACTTATTACATCCTCTCGGTGCGCCAATTCCCTTCCAAAGCTCGGCTTCGTACCACCGAGCAATGAATGCGGGTTGTTTGGTGCCAGCGGCTGGATACGTCCCGCATTCGGTGCAGGGACGGGGGCTTACCCGGGCCGAGATCCCACGCACCACCTCGGCGTGGAGCCATCCAATGTCCCGATCTCGACCTGCCGGCACGTCTCAATAGAAAGTGGTCGCCATGACGACCCTTCCTATCGGGCTGCCCGCTCCGCCTAGTGGAGCCCGGACGCGGCCGTTCCAAGCGAGGCACAGCGTGGATCGCGTACGGCGGTTCTTTCGAAACCGCCGTGGTTCGGATCCCCGCTGGTCCTCGCGGCACGCGAAGCTGCCCGACGCGCACCGAGGGCCCGATTCGGCTATAAGTCGCTCTAACCTCTAACCCGGTTACCGTCGATGCTTCACCTGCATGCTTACATGCATACGCTACCCCTTTCTTGCTCATACATGCAGCCGTTTCCATGCTCCTCGTCGTACCTTTTCTTACACACCTCGGTACACTCATTCCGCTCACCGACTTGGTCACACACCTGACCACCGAACACCTTGGCACACATTCGTCGCTCGCACACCTCACCAACACACCTCTTCGCGCCCCTTTCTCGGTCACCTCCTTTGTGACAATCACAGGTGTGCTCTCACCCGCACACCCAACCACGTCCCTCACGACCAACTCAAGTGTGCATTCCCACACACGCTCTACCATTCCAGGTGTGCATCCTTCCATTCCAGGTGTACATCCTCGCTCACCTGTCACAACCAACTCACGCTCCGTGTTACTGTCACTACTTCCACCTCCATTCTTGACAACGCACTCACCCTTACTCTCGACGGCACACTCTTTCCTCATGCACCCGTCCGTTACACACCTTTCTCGTGCACACTCTCCCGTTACATCCTCTGTAACACTCACCACAGGCGTACACTTCCTCGTTACATCCTCTGTAACACTCACCACAGGTGTACACTCTCTCGTTACTTCCTCTGTAACACTCACCACAGGTGTACACTCTCTCGTTACTTCTTCCGTAACACTCACCACACCGCGCTTCCATGTACCCCCTCGCACACGCGCTTCGACCAACTCACTCTTGACGGCACACTCACTCCTTGGCGTGCACTTTTTCCTCACACACCCCATGGTCGGACATTCTCGCACACCTCTTTTTTCGCACACCAGACCTGTCGCACACTTCACCAACGGCCTCTCACGAACACCCGGATCCAAACCAATCCCCAAGCCGACTGAAGCTTTCCTCACATCATATACATTGCCACTCACCTTGGCACCTCGTCGTCGCACCTCCTCTGCCACCTGCAAACTCTTTATTTGGTTAGTGAGCAGCACATTATGAGTTGAGCACCGACCTTGTACCAATTCCATTACCTCCTCCTGGATTTCTCTCTTAGTTTCTGTCCGTCTCTTCTTAATTTCACTCACCTCTTCTTCCACTTCCTCTAATTTTTGTTTAACCTCTTTTATTTCTCGGTGCGTCTCCTCAAGTTCGTCCTCTAAGGCTACCGTGACCGTCTCTATGTGCATCCTCACCTGCCGGTCCTTTGTCTCCATTATCTCTGTCACCTCGTCCACCCTCATTGTCAGTTCCTCACGTACCATCTGACATTGCTTCTGTGTCGCTATTAATTCGTTTTTAATTTCTTTTTGTGTCGCCTTTAACCCTCCTAGTACCGCAGTGTTCCTTTGAACCTGCTCCACTAACTTCGTTTGTCCCTCTGTCAGCTGTTCCACCTCCTCCGTCAGATCTTCTATTCCCCCTTGTAACTTTGCCGTATTATTTCTCACCTCTTTCTCCATACGCTTCTCACCTCGCTTTACCTCCTCGCGTAGCCCCGAGACCTCCTCACTTACACCTCGTCGTATCCCCTCCATCTCTTTTGTAGATGCCACCCTCATCTGTCCCAATTCATCCCTCTGAGCATCCAGTTTACTTTCTAACCCGATTTTTACCTCCTCTATCTGCTCTCCCATTTGTTTAATTTCTCGGGCGGATTGCTCCCCTATCTCCCGCAATTTGCCTTCCATCCTGTTTTCTAACCCCTCTAACCCCTTTTTCATCCCTTCCATTTGATTCTCTTGAGCGGCCATTCTGTTTTCTACTCCCGTTAACCCATTCTTTACCTCTTTTATCCCGTTGTCTAACCCCTCACCGGTACCCCTCGCTTCGTCCCTCATTACCCACATTTGCTCACCCTGAGCATCCATCCGGTTCCCCATTACCCCCATTTGGCCCCCCATCTCTCCCATACTGCTTTTCAAACCTCTAATTTGGTCTCCCAATTGCTCACTATTCTTTTCCATAAGGGCCTTCATTTGCAT
The DNA here is from genome assembly GCF_964187855.1 of Myxine glutinosa. Lineage (NCBI taxonomy): Eukaryota > Metazoa > Chordata > Myxini > Myxiniformes > Myxinidae > Myxine > Myxine glutinosa. The sequence continues at coordinate 77,040,080 of NC_136270.1, forward strand.
CATAAAAAGGTTCAAATCCACTAGCGGCGCTGCTGGTGTCGCGGGCGCGGCAAAATTTGGTGCCGCTCCACCCACGTGCGCGAGGACGCCATTTTGCGCGCCTGATACTCCCTCAACCGCCTCCTCATTGCTCCCCTCCATTTGATCCTGGGTTACTCCTAACCCCTCTATCTCTCCCACCGGCATCCCGTCGCCTTGACCAGCCATGGCGCGATTTCAAAGTTCAGGTTTTGTAAAACAAAACAAATTTCGGTACTTTATAATTTTGAGCGCGTTAAGCGCGCTTCGGGTCCGATCTCACTTCCTGACACCAATTGTTACTGATCGCGGTTTAGATGTTATGATGGGCCGAGCGGATGGTCCGACCGCGACCGTTACAGGATCCCCGACTCACCCGATTCCACCCAAACGTTGGCCGGATCGCACCGCAGCTGCTCAATGAGGGAAAAGACTAAGACGACGAATGCAAAGAGGAAAAGGAATAAAACGAGAAGACATACAGACGAGTAATGGGATTTATTATTTACACAAGCAAAAAGGAGCAATCAAGGTTTATTTACAACACATAAGACGCAGGTGACACAGTGCAAATTTTAGCTTACCTACAGACTTAATTAAATACCCAGGGACAGAACAAACAAAACAAACTCACGTACACAAGAAGGGTGGAAAGGCAGGAGGTGGATGGCTGGAGGGAGAGGGAGGTCCAAGGGGGTCCTGCAGCTCAACCGGCGCGTTTAGCAGCCGCCGTTCCTTTTCGGCCCTGCTCCAAACCGCCGTTCAGGCCCCAAGTGGCTGTTGGGTATTCTTGCTGCTGCGGCCTCCGCTGCGTTCCCAGGACTTGTCTGACTCGTTGGTCCAAACCCTCAACTCTTTCTTGGTCCCTCACTCTTTACCACCGACTCCTCACCGCAACCAACGCAACCACTTGACCACCACCACCGACTCCTCACCGCAACCAACTGACCACCGACTCTACTGACTGACTCTTCACCACTCTCCACTTGACGACCGACTCTCAACCAACTCAGACCAACTTCCGTGCGCGCCTTTTTATAGCGCCTCCAGTGATTAAGCCGCCGGCGTTTTGGACACGCCCATCGGGGTGCTCACCTCGGCCCTGGTTGGTCGCGTGACCCTCGGGCTCCGCCCTCGATGACGACGGGCGGGTACGCCCCTCCTCCCCTCTATGACGAGGTGGAGACACGCCTTTCTTCTCCGACCCTGCCTCGTGGTCAATGGCGGTTATTGGAGGGGAGGTGATTCGGAATCGAGGGCTCAGCAATGACGAGAGGGGATGTAATATGGGCAATCGAGGCTCGGCAATGACGAAAGGGGATGTGAAGGAAATGGGGATTTTGGGGATGGGAATGAAAGGGGATCTATTCTCTTTCACTGGTGCAATGGAGTACTTCAATTAATGGGAGACACAGCCTTACCCTAGAACACAGAATAAGAGATAACTATCAACAGGGGTATTCTATTACTTGGCTGACGTGTATGCTTGTGGACTAATTATGGGATGCCCTCTCACCTTTACACAGCTCCGGAGGTAGGGGGGCGCAGAATAACCAATAATAATAATAGTACAGCACACAATCAAAAAAATACAGTCCTCATCTCCGCAACAATATATATATATATATATATATATATATATATATATATATATATATATATATTGTTACGGATCGCGGATTAGATGTTATTTACTGAGCAGTGGTATTGCCACGACCTAACAGTTCCCCCGATTCTTCCCCAACTCACCTGATTCCACCCGACGTTGACCAAATCGCGCTATGCTAAATCAATGATTGGAAAGGACACAACGACTGGGATAGATGAAACGACGCAAGGGGTACAGTTCTCAAGACCTCCGGAGGAGGATATAATTAGTGGTGGAGAAAAGGGGTAGATTACAAGGTATAGTGAGGTAAAAGACACAGAAGAGATGGGCACTTAGTTACAGTCTTATCTTATCCCCGACAGACCACAGACAAACGGAACAAGACTGACTTACACAGGGATTGATGGCAGGGAAGGACAGGTAGTTCGATAGCACAAGGTGCACCTTGGCTCGGGGACAGGATAAAGCACGGTCCAAAAGATGCAGGGAGGCCTCACAGCGCTCGGAGGTGGCGTCTTCCTTTCTCCAAGCTCAGCGCGCATCTGACGTCACCTCCCTCTTTTTGCGCATGCTCAGCGGGGAGTCACACGCCCTCGGCTGGTTGGCTCCACCCCAGATGGGACCGGTCCGCCGCTTCTATTGGGTGCGGGGGTTACCGGGCTCCGCCCTTGACGAGGAGCTGACAGCGAGCCCCTACTTGGTAACCCCGTCGAGCACATGTTCAATGGCGGCTCGTTGGAAAGGCCTGGTGCCCTCCCAACACCCCCTACCAACCAAGCCGGAGTGAGGACGCGCACTCCCCGTGCCGCCGCCGTTGTTGTTGTTGTTGTTGTTGCTGAACCGTGAGGAAGAGCTGCGGGGAGGTATTGGGAGGTCCTAAACTTCCTAACGGTGCCATACAATCACATTCTGGTGCAACGAAGAGTCAGAATTAATGGAAACGAGTCCTTAACTGACATAGACTAAGAATAACTAGCAAGATGTCCTATAGTTGTCTACGTGAGATGCGGTGGACCTGGATGCGACATTTAATGGGGGAAATAGGGGGAGGTCGGGTCTACAGAGTGTTGTTTACAGAAAATGGGACTAGGGAATGGGGGATTGGGGATAGTTGGGAAGTATTGAGGAAATAGGGGAATATTTACAAGCGGATATGGATGGATGCAAATCCCATATCCGCAACATTGCACCCTTCTCTACCTCGGGGCGGCCCGACCCGATAAATTTTTACCTACGTTAGTGTGGCACTCAGATGTAGTTCCCTCTACTATTAACTCAACCCTGAGTGCGACAGTTTTACAGATGTTCACAAATGAGTAAATATGTCCCCCTGCGACGATGCACCCTTCTCCTAACAGAAACACACCCACAGGATAACCGAATCGCGGAAAGCATCCTCAAACTAAACATACAGCCGGTAGGGAGCATTATTTACAATTGACGCTACTTTATTTACAAGACTAACCCAGGACCTGTGATTGTTCTTTCTGGGGGGGAGACAGTCTGCTCTGCATCAATGCACCATTAAAGCACCCAAAAACGCACCAAAGCACCCTCAAGCACCAATCGGTGCAGTCACCATTGTTCATGAAAATAAAAACAACAACCCCTAACCCTGCAGGTGTCTCTTGCTCTTCGGCTCCCTCTGCTGTTTATTATTATTGTCTTCCAGTTGTTGTCTTTCTTTCATTTTCTTACTGGCGGCCTATTTGAGCATAAAATGAAATGCACCCAACGTGTCCATTTTTATTTATTTATGGCCCACAGGGCCGACTAGTGTGGTTCACCTGTGGGGCATCGGTGCCCTGTGGCCAAGGTCTGCCAGCAAGATTTCGGGCCCTCATGGCCGGTTCCAGCAGAGGGGCCATGCCCCAACCCATGGGGTCCATAAGTTGTGCTCGGCCACAGACATGTGGTCCATAATGTGGTGCATCGATGCAGACAGCTGGTTCTGAGAGTTCCGGGCGCACAATGGCCGACTCACGCACGCTCCCCTCGGCACCCAATGGCGCACAGGTCATGTGGGAGACAAAAGAGACAAATGAGCGAGGGGTAAGGTCACAAGGGTACACATCAATAAGGCAATGCAAGGCGAAATGCGTACGGAGGGCGAAGTGAGAAAGCTCGTCCCTACCGTACGTCACCCCCCTGTCACCTACATTACCCTTGCCCTTACCCCATATGTACAAAATCTACACATTACCAATCCGTCGCTACTGTCACGTCTCCCCATATTTCCTTTATACCAAATTCGTCTCCACAATCCCTCTACTTCAAAATTTGCCATCACCCAATTCATCATCAATCCTCATAAGGAGGAAGAGATGGAACATCAAAGTACAATGTCACACCCACGTCATGATGCGTCTCACATTCCAAACATTTGCACAGTAAAATAATCAAAACATGGCATGGTGTGGAGGTACGTCATCTCAGGTGAGTGCATGTAGATGGTGCGAGGAGACTTCAATCCTAACTATCCTCTAAATGACATTAACACACTTTACACTACCCGGGGTCTTTCCCTGCCAATCCATTGGCCAACTTACTCTATGGGTTCTAAAAACCAATTCCCATTGACCAAACTGTGGTGCTTCTCAATTTGGGGTCTCACTCCCCCGATTCATCTCCCGGTGCCCTCGCACAATTTCTGGGCTGTGACGTGTAGCTCTCCCAGCAGGTCTACCCACCTGCACACCTCCACCACTGTAGTTGCCACCCGAGCTTACCTGCTCCTTAACCTAACCTATCTACTGGGGAAGGCCCCTCCTGGCTCTGTCACCCCACTCGGTGCCCTCTGGCACTGGGCTACCCGGGTCCGTCCTCCGGATCCTCGGGCCCCATCCACAACTACCGGCTCCCAGAGCCCACCTGCGGCCTCACCTGGCCGACATCCTCACAGTGGTGGAGTGCCCAAACCAACTACACACACTAACAGGCTACACGCCCAGCCATTTCCACAACACTAATGCACCCATCCAAATTCCATTCTGTCACCCGCACCACAGATGCCAATATCCAACCACAATTTACCTATACCCTCCACCTAACACTTACACTACCCGCCCCGGGTATTCGTGATGGGGGTCCACTCTTCCCCCATTCACACCTTCGCACCACCCACTCCACTCCATCGTTTCCACCATACTCACTCCACGACCATCCATTCCAATACTCCACTTATTCCACACTCCATGTCTTCCACACAACCATTTATTCCATTCACCTGTTGGTGCACACCTGTGCACTCACACCTGGTGCCACCTGCACCCTTCTCCCCCCCAAGCGCATTCGCGCTGATCCACAACACTCACTACTCCCTCACTGCTCCACACACCTGTCCAGTTCTCACACAGCATCATCTCATCTAACTACTCCCCTCTGAAACTTGCGCTTCCCAGTCGTCCCTTTAAACTATTGCGCTCCCTCGTCATTATCATCCATACTAATCTACCTGCGTCCCCACTACAGGTATCAGTCACTAACTAAACCTTAACGTTACCTAATGTCATCTTCGCTAGATCCCTACACACAATATCCTAACCCACCCGGGCTAGTTTTCACTGCCATCAACCCCATAACTAGTGCTCCTTTTCCCCCCCTCGCCGTGAGGGATGGTGGATTGCCCATCCCACCACATCGGGGAGGTCCCACTATCAATTTTGCACGTCCAAATTCCAACCAATTCAAAAATTTTCCATTTACTGCCAATTCTACCCACTATTATAAATTTCGTATCAAATCACTACCATCATCATCACAGTCCGCTATATCCTAGCCTCGGTGCGTCATGACGTCATTAAACTCGGTTCGTAAAGCCGAGCAATGAATTCGGGTGGTTTGGTCGCCTGCAGGTTGAATCCGTCCGGCTTTCGGTTCAAGGGAGGTGGTTTGGTTGGACCGAGGTTCCACGCACCATCTCGGCGCGGCACCTTGCGGTCCCGGGCCTGATGGCTCAATCTCCCCCGGTCGGAACCCCGTCCCCACGAGGGGGCACCGTGCCGCTTCCTCCCACTCGCCCTTGAACCGGACCGGTCGCCTCGCCCGCCAAGGCCCGGACTCGACCGTGCGGGGCGGGGCCAAGCCCGATTCAGCAACGACGCTTCGAAGAGAAACGACGCAGCTTCGATCCGCGCCGGGCCCTGCATCCAACAAAGCACGCCGCGCCCCGAGCGCTCGCATCGGCTATCCGTCACCCTAACCGCTAACCCGGTTACCGTCGATGCTTCACTTGCATGCTCACACGCATATGCTACCCCTTTCACCCTCACAAAACCCGGCGTTCCAACGCCGTCCGTACATTCCACCAACGCACTCCCTGTTACAAACCACACCTCTCGCGCACACTCTTGCACACACTCGCCGCTCGCACACCTCGGTCCACACCTCTCCTCCGTTATGTCCTCCGTAACACTCACCATGGGCGTGCACTCTGGCATCCACCCACTAACGCGCTCAGATGGGCTCTCCCACACTCGCGCCATGACCAACTCAGGTGTGCTTCCTCGCACACCCTCAACCATTCCAAGTGTGCATTCTCACACCCGCTCCACCACCAACTCACTCCTCGTGTCACACTCCGTACACCCCGACGTGCATTCTCGCTCACACTCGGTTTCACTCCCACACTTTATAACACACCCACTCGCCGACGCACACTTTTTCCTCCCACGTGTGCCATTTCCACTCACACGGGACCCTTCACCAACGCCCGGATGCTTCCTCGATCCCAAGCGCGCGAAAATTCTTTTGTCGCTAAACATCCTCTTACAAAATCTCCCAGCACAATACACAGCACGTCTCACCTTCGGGGTTCTTCTTCCTCCCTGCACCAAAACCTGCAAACTTCCATTCGGGTTAAGCACAGCATCGTGATGTGAGCAGGGACTTTGCACATTTTCCATTTCTCCCTGTAATTCCCGGGCTACCTCCGTCATCTCTTCAATTTTAATTCCCAGCACTGCTTTGTCTTTGTTCCCCTCGACGACCGTTGGCTTTAATAAAACACCCTCTACCTCATCGGTCGCCGGCTTTTCCAAACCCCGTGTCGCGATTTCTACCCCCGTCATTGTACCCGTGCTTTCCTCCGCTTCGCTCAACCGGCGCTTCTCGACCCGCGTTACCTCCTTGTGCACCCCTGGGACCCTTTCGCCCAACTTGCGGTCTCTGTCCCTCTGCTCCCTTGCCTCTCTATCGGCCCTCATTCCGTTCGTTGTTGCTTCAATTTGGTTTCTCAATTTCTCCCCCTCTATTCTCAGCATCTCGGTGAATTGCGCCATGAAGTCCCCCACATCAAAGCCCGCTGCTACGGTCACGGGCGCGGCAAAATTTGGTGCCGCTGTAACCACGTGCGCGAGAGCGCCATTTTGTGCACCTGATACCCCCTCAACCACACCTTCTTTACTCTCCTCCACCATTTTCCCCACTTCTTCCCTGGGGTCCTGGGTCGATTCTACCCCACTCTCCTCTACCGGAACCCAGCCGTCTTGATCTGCCATAGCGCGACTTTCAAAATTCGGGTTTTTTTTGTAAAACAAAATCAAATTTCGGTACTTTATAATTTTGACCAAATTTTTTCCTTGATGTTTTTAAAAAAAAATTGGTTCGGGCCTCGAATCTCACTCCTCGACACCAATTGATACGGATCGCGGATTAGATGTTATTTACCGAGCGGTGGTATTGCCGCGACCTAACAGTTCCCCCGATTCTTCCCCAACTCACCCGATTCCACCCGACGTTGACCAAATCGCGCTATGCTAAATCAATGATTGGAAAGGACACAACGACTGGGATAGATGAAACGACGCAAGGGGTACAGTTCTCAAGACCTCCGGAGGAGGATATAATTAGTGGTGGAGAAAAGGGGTAGATTACAAGGTATAGTGAGGTAAAAGACACAGAAGAGATGGGCACTTAGTTACAGTCTTATCTTATCCCCGACAGACCACAGACAAACGGAACAAGACTGACTTACACAGGGATTGATGGCAGGGAAGGACAGGTAGTTCGATAGCACAAGGTGCACCTTGGCTCGGGGACAGGATAAAGCACGGTCCAAAAGATGCAGGGAGGCCTCACAGCGCTCGGAGGTGGCGTCTTCCTTTCTCCAAGCTCAGCGCGCATCTGACGTCACCTCCCTCTTTTTGCGCATGCTCAGCGGGGAGTCACACGCCCTCGGCTGGTTGGCTCCGCCCCAGATGGGACCGGTCCGCCGCTTCTATTGGGTGCAGGGGTTACCGGGCTCCGCCCTTGACGAGGAGCTGACAGCGAGCCCCTACTTGGTAACCCCGTCGAGCACATGTTCAATGGCGGCTCGTTGGAAAGGCCTGGTGCCCTCCCAACACCCCCTACCAACCAAGCCGGAGTGAGGACGCGCACTCCCCGCGCCGCCGCCGTTGTTGTTGTTGTTGTTGTTGTTGCTGAACCGTGAGGAAGAGCTGCGGGGAGGTATTGGGAGGTCCTAAACTTCCTAACGGTGCCATACAATCACATTCTGGTGCAACGAAGAGTCAGAATTAATGGAAACGAGTCCTTAACTGACATAGACTAAGAATAACTAGCAAGATGTCCTATAGTTGTCTACGTGAGATGCGGTGGACCTGGATGCGACATTTAATGGGGGAAATAGGGGGAGGTCGGGTCTACAGAGTGTTGTTTACAGAAAATGGGACTAGGGAATGGGGGATTGGGGAAAGTTGGGAAGTATTGAGGAAATAGGGGAATATTTACAAGCGGATATGGATGGATGCAAATCCCATATCCGCAACAATATATATATATATATATATATATATATATATATATATATATATATATATATATACATAGTTACGGAACCCAACATCGGCCTCTGTTCCCCTTAGAGGGGGGATTAATCCCCTCTTCTATAACTGACCGACGTGGTCCCTGACACTGCCCAGCTACCCCCGGAAAGGCAGGTGCACAGCCCCGTTCGTACCGTGGACAGATGTTAATTGCCGAGCGGTTTTTAGCAACCGCGGCACGAACTATTAACAATTACTAGACCCGATTCCTGAACATTGGCCAAATCGTGCCACAGGTATTCAATGTGGAAACCTCAAAGACGAAGGATGTGAAGAAGAAGAAGAAGACCAAAGGTTGGAAATACAAATATAATTTATTACTACTATTATGTACAATCAAAAGAAACCAAGGAAGGAGGAAGGATAATAAAATAAAGGCAGAAAGAGGGACGGACCAGAAGGACACAGTGCAACGCTAGCTTTCCTATGGCAGTCTTACTTACAACCCCAGGACAACACAGAAGACGGACGAACAATCAGACTTACACGGGGGATGATGGCAGGAACGAATGGCTGGAAGGATCCGGGTGGTTGGGATGATCGCGGCTCGAGTTGGGCAGCCGCCGGCTCTCCTCAATCGTCTCTCGTACGGCGACGTTGCTTCGAGGCTGCAACTGCCGTCACCGCTCAAAGCTGCTGTGTTCAAAAACTGCGGTGGTTTCAAAGCTCCGTTGGTTCAAGCTGCTGTGGTGTGCCGCATCTGACGTGGGGGCGTTGCGTGACGGGTTCTCTCTCTCTCTCAAATGGCTTGCTGTCTCTCTCAAAGGCTTCCACGCGCCCTTTTTATTGCGCCTGGGGCAATCAAGCCGCCGGCCTCCATGACACACCCATCGGTGAGCTCGCCTCGGCCTTGATTGGTCGCGAGGGCTCACCGATCCCGCCCCTAGAGGAGGCGTTTGCAAGGCCACGCCTTGTTCCTGGCGCTGGGCTGACTCCTCCCACCTTCTGCTCCGAGATGACCTCGTGCGCAATGGAGTCTTGCAGCGAAAAACCACAACCCCAAAGCAGCAGCGGAATGCAGAAAACCGCCCAATGCAGTTGGCATGACAAAAGGGGATGTGAAGGGAATCTACCTTGTTTGAATTCGGTGCAATGGAGTGTCAATTAATGGAAGACACAGCCTTAATCTAATACACATAATAAGGAGATAACTACTGAACAGGGAGATCTATGATTTGCTACGTGATTGTATATGGAATAACTACGGGCATGACCTTTGACCTTTATACACCAAATGGAGGAAGGAGGGTGATATTTTACAACAACAATAACAAAAACACAATTCTCATATCCACAACAATGTATATATATATATATATATATATCCCCAACTATCCCCAATTTATATATATATATATATATATATATATATATATATATATATATATATATATATATATATTATATATATATATATATATATAAACTGTGAGAAATAGTAGAAACTCCACAGTACGAGCAGGGCGTCTCATTTGCATTAAATAAATAATCGGGAGATTAAAGCAGACGCGGACGTAGTTTCAGGACGGTCGATCTTTAAATCTCGACAAGCTTTCGACCAACAAAGGTCTTCTTCTTTGTTGTCCCCAGGTTCAGCGGGTCCTTCTGCTGAACATCCGTGGGCCTGCACACACATTGATAAATCTCTCTGCCTGTGAAAAACCAGGATGACAGTTTATAGCTGGGCTGAGATTCAAACCGAGGCTGGGCTGAGATTTTTTCACTGGGCTGAGATTTTTTCACTGGGCTGAGAGGCAGGCTGAGTTTATAGCTGGGCTGAGATTTTAGAGTGAGTGTGCATACCTCAAGGTCTATAATGCCTCGATGCATAACCAACCGATGCCTGCACTCTGGGCTATCTTACCAGGTCAGCTACATTGCTAAACTTTGCTGACTCAGTGTACACTGCAGACTTTAGCCCAATGATGTCAGAAATGTTGTGGAACTATTTGGTTGCTGATATCTATACTATAAAAGGAGCAGTACGTGCGTCCATGTATATCCGTGAATCCGTGTGTGCGTGCATGCAAGTTAAAAATCCCTATATACCTTTAGCTCCCTCTCTCTGTAAGTTTAGACTCCTTGATGCCCCGAAAACCCCTTACTACCCTCAGACCATTTGGACTCATAAGATCCTTTGGACCATTTATAATCCTAAGACCCTTAAAGACCCTCTATAACCCTAACACCACCAAGACCCATAAGACCCTGAAGAGCCATGATAATCTTTAGAACCCAAAAACCCTTTCGACCCTAAAGACTCTTTCAAATCCTAAGGCACTTTTGACCCCTAATGTCCATTCGACCTCTGAGACACTTTCGACCCCAAAGACCCTTTATAATCCTAAGACCCTTTAATACCCCTAATACTCTTTCAGACCATTTAGACCAGTGTTTCCCAACTTTTTTTTCGCTATGTGGCCCACCTGGCAGCATTTTTTTGAAACCAAAGAAATGTCAATAAGAACCACAACTTAATTCAATTTATACTTTTGGAGTATTTAATGGAACAATATTTCTCATTTGAACAATTTCTTTGTGAAATGAATGAATGCGAGTGACGTAAATCAAATTTTTTTGTGACAAAGGGTCTTGCGAGAATTTTTTAGAACATAACATCAAGAAAATCATTTGAAAAGGAAAATGAACACTTCAGACTTCAAGGCTTTTCCATAAAAAAACAAATATTTATTTTAAATTAAGAAATGAAACTCTATTAACACATTGCAATAATAACCAGGAAAATAAAAAAATATTTAAAAACTCATCTCCAGGGTGCTTTGCTTGTGGGCTGTAACACAAAACATTGCAGTATCTGCCAATTGAAAAAAAACCTCAAACCAGTTTAACCTAAAGTTACTTCAATGAGAGATGTTCTCCTGAATTTTCTGCACCAGTTTCCAAATCCTAGGTTCTGTTGTAGAAAGCGCACATCTGAGATCTGCCTCACATTCAAGGTTGTTCAGAGCCGTTGTCTTCAGCTGCATCAACGTTGAGAAGCCTGATTCACAAAGATAAGTTGTTGCAAAGGGCAGGAGTTTCCGAAGGCATTCCTTTGCAATGTTGGGGTGGGGTAGCTTCCCATCATTTTTGGCGAAAACTCAGAGATAGAGGAAGCTTCAAAGACATCTCTGCATCCATAATCCTTTTGAAATTCAATCAGTTAATCGTGCAGGTCAACCTGGACATCACTGACTTTAACAAGAAAAGATGATTTCATCCTCACTTCATCCTCACTTCCGTTTCCGGTCTTGCTGGCGAGGGTTCGTTTATTCTCAGCTCTCCATGCTATCCATCGAAATCGAAGTTAAGTAATTGTTCCCATTTGTATTTTCGTTATAACTATTTATTTTATGGTGTATATATTGTCTCCCGACGAAGATTTTCGGTGCAAATCTTTCATACCTGTATTGATAATCGTGTTAATTCGGGTCGTGTTTTGAGGCCTTGTAGTTGTACAGTGAACACTGTACAACCTTGAGGCTTTGTTTTTCTCTCAGCGGTCCGTGTTTTTGTGATCCAATAACTTTCGTTCTCTGTTTTCCCAATCTTTTCACCCCATAGCCCTCTTCCTTGTGTAAATCACAACTCAAAAAAATCCAAAAAAAAAACATTTCCTTCTCTGTTCTCATTCGTTTATTCATTCTTATTCGTTCGTTCGTTCGTTCTTCGACCACGTGTTTCTCCCCCATTTCCCCAGATAGATTGTCAAATTTCAACTCGTTATTTTATCGTCCATGCGTTATTGTTTTGATTATAGTTACTTTTGGTTTGAATTTCCTGTAACTTGTAATTATTTAATCGTGTTCTGCTCCTCGTGTGCGGCCTTGTAGTTGTACCCCCATCGGTGTTTGTTATCTTAATCGTGTTTTGCTTGGCTCTTAGTTTTTTTCCCTTCTACCCCGAACATAATACTCTGTCTAACGTTCTAAATCCCCACCTCCCCCCCCACCCACCCCCAAAAACCAAACAAACAAACAAAAAAACCAAAAACATTTATTTTCCTTTCTCCACGTGTACTGTTGACTCATCCTGTATTTTCTGTCCAGGTGTGCTGTTCGCCCCGCCCCCATTAACCCCTTGCCATCCACCGTTTGCCCTTCACGTGACTCGTGGTGGTCCCTCTCGGCTCTCCCCCCGTTGGTATTTTTGTGCACATAAGATTGTTCACGGTTCTGTTTAAATATTATTTAAATATGTATAACCTTTCCCCTTCAGTGTTTTACTCAGTGGTATTTTACAACACGCTGTTTTTCTTCCTATTTAAAAGGCTTTTCTCAATTTCCTCTCCAACTCATTCCACCTCAAAAAAAAGAAATTCAATATCTTATACGTCTCCCTCACTACATGGTCTAAATTCACATTCATTCCATCCCTCCTCCATCATTCTGAACCGGATTGCTAACTTGAAAATCACAACAAACCCAATTTGTTTTCAATGTTCGTTTTTCATTAATCATCCACTTTCTAAACTCCCCTCTTGCCCCTCCCATCCAAATCCCTCCCCTTGCACCTACACTCCTAAACTCCCCCCTTGCCCCGCCACTCTTAAACTCCCCCCCTACCCCTCCACTCCTGAACTCCCCCCTTGCCCTTCTACTCCTGAACTCCCCCCTTGCCCTTCCCCTCCTAAACTCCCCCCTCACTCCTCCCCTTCAAAACTCCCCCCCAACCCCTCCCATTCAAATCTCCCCCCATACCATTCCTCTCCAATTCTCCCTCCTCTCCCCTCCTCCTCAAAGCTGCCTCCTCCCCACTTCGTCTCCCTTCTATCTCATACCTCCACCCCCCCCCCACCCTCTTCTTTCCTCTGCCCCCCCTCAAACAACCCCTCACTGTGCCTCATCCCTTCACCTTCAAACCTTTCATCCTCCTCATCCTTCCCTTTCTTGGAACTCTTCTGCAATCGCTGACACACTAACAACTGCTCTCCCTACCTCCCCCTCTCATCCTTCATCTTACCCTACTCCTCCCCTCCCCTGTCCTGTACCCGATGCTCCCCCTCTCTCTTCATTAACGGTATGGACCTCAAACATCCGGGGCCTTCGCTCAAACCTGACTGATCTCTCCATACAGGTTGCTTCTGACAATCCAGACTTGATCTGCTTAACAGAGACTTTCCTCCTTCAAGATGTCTCTGATTCCTTAATATCTCTTCCTGGTTACTCCCTCCTCCGGTATGATAGACCTGAGCCTCGGCCTGGTGGTGGGGTGGCTATCTTTATCAAAAACTCTCTTCCTCACTCTCCTTGCACTGCCCTCTCTCCTCCTCACCCCCAGGAGTACCTCTGGCTACGGCTTCCTCTCCGCTCCCACCTTTTGTTCATATGTGTTCTGTACCGTCCCCCAAACAGTGATGACTCCATCTACATTTCACTGTCTGACAACATGGACCAACTTCTATCCACTCATCCCAACTCTCTCTTCCTCATATGTGGTGACTTCAATTGTCATCATGCCACCTGGTTGGGTGTGGGTTCCTCTCTCACCAGTCATGGCACCTCAGCAAAAGACTTCTGTGACTCACTGGGATTGACACAATCTGTCAATTTCCCGACCCGGATCTCAGCCAATGGAGTATCTTCTCTTCTAGATTTGGTTATGACTAACTTCCCTGCTAATGTCTGCTGCTCTTCTTCTGCTCCAATCGGTTCTTCTGATCATGTGCTTGTCAAAGTGGACATCTCTCTGGCCATTCTCAGAGAGCCTCCTCAGCGTCGACGAGTCTGGCATTTCACTCAGGCCGACTGGGACGGTCTTCAAGCAGCCATCAATCGTCTGGATTGGTCTCCCATCTCCACTGCCTCTGACATCAATTCTTCCTGGGAATTCTTCCAAAGCAAACTGATCTCTCTCATGCACAGATTTATCCCATCTCGCCTTCAGTTGTCTTACCCTTCCTCCCGTCCATGGTACACTGAATCTTGTGGTGAGGCAGTTGCCCTGAAACAACTTGCCTTTGCCTCTTGGAAGGCTAATCCAACTGAAGGAAATCTCAGTTCCTTCCACCAAGCTCGGAACAAGTGTGTGTCTAACCTCAGGAGTGCCAGGAAGCACTATCTCTCCTCACTCAAGAATGAACTCTCAAACCTGTCTCCTTCCTCCAAATCCTGGTGGCATCTGGTCAAATCCGTTTCTGGTGTTTGTTCCCCCTCCATCCCCTCCCTTACCTCAAATGGCCACACAGTTGACATCGCACGTGACAAAGCCGAATGCCTCAACTCTGTGTTTGCCTCAAAATCCTTAGTCCCAAACCCATCTCTCTCTGTTCCCACCTTTCCCAGTCGAACGAAACTGCTCCTGGACTCTGTGACCTTCTCTCCTGACAAGGTGGAGGAGTTTTTGTCAAACCTCGACTCTGATTCTGCAACTGGACCAGATGGCATCAGCCCACGGGTCCTAAAATCCTGCTCTGCCGCTCTATCTCACCCTCTCTCTGTTCTTTTCACCCTATCTTTTGCTCAAGGTCATCTGCCAGCATCCTGGAAATCAGCAAACATTACCGCTTTACACAAAAAAGGTGCAAAAACAGATCCTTGCAACGACAGACCAATCAGCCTGCTCCCAATTATCAGCAAAGTCATGGAATCCATCATTGCTTCGGATATGAAATCTTTCCTCTTCTCCAATGGCTTGATCTCTGATCATCAATTTGGTTTCAGACCAGGTCACTCTACTCTGGACATGCTGCTTCTGCTGTCTCAACAATGGATGGAGGTCCTCAATGCCAAACAGGAAATCAGAGCTGTCTCCCTTGACATATCACGTGCCTTCGATACGGTCTGGCACCCAGCTCTGCTCACCAAACTCTCCTCCTATGGTATCCATGGAAATCTCCATGCATGGCTTGCGGACTTCCTCTCTGGTCGTAGTCAACGTGTGGCCCTGAATGGATTTCTCTCATCTCCCCTTCCCGTTCAGGCTGAAGTTCCCCAAGGCAGTGTGCTGGGCCCTGTGCTTTTTCTGGTCTTTATCAATGATCTCTCCGACTCTCTGGAAAATCCTCTGTATCTCTTTGCTGATGACTCCACTCTCTGCCGCTCCATTCCTCTTCCCTCAGATCGGCAGTCTGCAGCCTCCTCACTCTCTGAAGACCTGGACAAAATCACAGTCTGGTCAAACATGTGGAACATGTCTTTCAATCCTGACAAATCTCACACTCTTACTATGTCTCTCCGAAAACATCGACTGGACAACCCTCCCATCTACTTTCTCAACAATCCTCTCCAAGAAGTTCTGTCGCTCAAGCTTTTGGGTCTCACCATCTGCCATGATCTTTCTTGGGAAAACCACATTTCCAAGCTGGCCTCCAAAGCCAGTCGCCGACTGGGCATCCTCCGTCGTGCGAAGTCCTTCCTAGGCACACCTGAGCTCCTCAGCACATACAAGGCTTTCATCCGCAGCTCAATGGAATACTGTTCTCCCCTATGGGCTGGTGCTCCTGCCTCACACCTGGCTCGGCTTCACGCTGTTGAATCCAAAGCTTTCAGAATCATTGGAATCTCCCGCGATGAAGCTATCTCTGAGGGCCTTTCACTCACTCACCGCAGGCAGGTAGGTGGTCTTTCTGTCTTCTACCGACTCCTCTCCGGCCTTGCTCCCCCAGCTCTCTCTGTGCTCTGTCCCCCAAATATTCCTACAGGTCGCACAAGATCTGCCAACCACCCTCTGATGGTTAAACTGCCGAAATCTCGGCTCTCTGCTCACCTTCACTCTTTCATTCCTCTTTTCTCCCGCCTCTGGAACAAACTCCCACACTCACTTCAATCACACTCCTCCCTCCTGGTCTTCAAAACAGCTGTTCACCACCATCTCTTATCTTCCCCCATCCAAAACCTTGATCTTTTCTACCCCCACTAATTCACCCCAGATCCACCTTGTTTGAAATTCCAACTTCTTTCCTGGAAGTCTTGGCAGTGTCCATATGTTTTATACCTCTCCCACCCCCCCCCCCTTCCCATGCCTTCCCCCCAAAGCCCTCTCCCTCCCACAGTTCTCTCGATGTCTCCATGTCTCTCGGTCCCTGCTCTCAAATGTTGTGTTTGTGTCCTTCCCCCTCTCTCCCCATCTTGTCTACTGCTCCCGATGTTACTTGTTTTGTGTGTCTGTTTGTCTTTCTGTGTGATTAATGTTCGCTCTTTCACGAGCCTCGATCTTGTATACAAAAAAATAAAAAAAAATAAAAATAGGATTCCTCATGAGTGCCAGTCCTTCTCTCCCAATTTCTGGAAAGTACTGCAGAAATTCTTCTCGGAGACAGCTGAGGTGTATCACAACATCCTTTGCAATGCCAGGATCCAACGGCTCATTAATTGTGACTTCTGAAAGAGATTCAAAGATGGTAAAGTTTCCTTCCTCAGCCTTTCGTTTCCAGTTTTCAAGCTTCTGTATAAATGCACTGAGAGTGTCAATGAACTTAATGCTAGTTGTTCCCTTTCCTTGTAGCTTTAGATTCAGTCTGTTCAGTTTATCAAAAATATCCACAAGGTATGCAAGGCAAAAGACACACAGCTTTTCTTGGAAGGAAGCTTCAAGTTTGTGCTTTTCTTGCATCTGTAGGAAACTCTGCATCTCTTCTCGGAGTTCAAACACTCGTGCCACAACATTTCCTTTAGATAGCCAACGCACCTTGGTGTAGTAAAGCAGGTTCTTACGCTCTGAATCCATTTCTGTGTACAATTGCTTGAACAGTCGGGAATTCAAAGCACTGCTTTTCACGTAGTTCACAATTTTGATGACTTGTTCAAGAACATCCTGAAGATGAGATGGAAGGGTTTTTGAAGCAAGAGCATGCCGATGAATCAGACAATGAACAGAAATGATGCCTGGAGATAGATTTTGAACAGGCGCTTGGAAGCCACTTTTTGCTCCTAGCATAGCTGGGGCACCATCGGTGCACACTCCTCAGTGATTGTGCCAGTTCAGTTCCTCATGGTCAAAGAACTCTGTTACTTTTTCCATCACATCCACAGCTCTGGTATTTCTTTTGAGAGAACGGCTGAATAAGAATTCTTCCTTGATGGAATCACCCTTCACATACCGAACGAAGGCAAGAAGCTGGGAACAGGATGAAACATCTGTGGATTCATCCAACTGAATTGAGAACAATCCAAATGCAGCGGCTTTGATTTCAGCAATCACCTGTTCTTTTATGTCGCTAGACAAGTCAGCAATCCTCCTTTGAGCCGTATTATTTGACAGAGATATTTTGTTGAACTTTTTTTCAGCTTCTTCTCCAAGCAGAATCCTAGCCATCTTCAGAGCACTCCGGCTTGACCAGAGTCTCTCCGATTGTGTGAGGTTTCTTCTGTTGCGCAATGAGGAGGCTGACGGCTTAAGAAGCCTCCGTAAGATGCTTGTTTTGCTGAAATAATGTTCCACTTTGTTCCAAGCGCTGGCACTTCACGTTCTCTTCCATTCACTTGAAGAAGTCCACATCCTTATGTTGATGATGTGGATGAATCTTCTCCAAATGGAGCTTCAACTTCGATGGCCGCAAAGATTGATTTCCGAGAACTTTCTGGCACAAGACGCATTGTCCCTTTAATTCTCCACGATCATGTAAGGATGTGAATCCAAACTTTATGTATTTCTCATCATATCCTCGTTTTGTCATTTCAGAAGGGTTTCTGGAAGAAGAAAAAAGGGGAAATATAAAAAAACAAGACTAAAAAAATATGCAGGGAATAGTGGGTGGCTACCACTGGCCACCACCAACACACACAGAATTGAACTCGTGTTTTAGGCCTTGTGCGTGAAAAGATTATATTATTTGGGCAAATATTGGGCAGTCTCTGTGGCCCACCTGGAAAACGTGCTGTGGCCCACCGATGGGCCATGGCCCACTGTTTGGGAGCACATGATTTAGACCTTTCAGACCACTTAGGACCCTATGACCCTTTATAACACGAAGACACTTTATATCCTACAGACCCTTTAGACCAGAGATTCCCAAACCCAGAGTCACGACCCAAACTTCTAACTTTTTGAATGGGGCTTTTCATGTCGCAAAGTGCTTTCTCCGGCAATTTTTTTTATCGTAGCTACCGGTACCATCTGGGTCACGAGGTGAATGGGACTTCAAATTTTGTGTAGTGGACAAAAAAGGTTGGGAACCACTGCTTTAGACCCCTTATAACCCTAATACCTTTTAGATCCCAAAGAACCCTTTATAATTCACCCTTTAGAATTCACCGTTTATAATTCACCGTTTAGAATTCACCGTTTATAATTCACCCTTTAGAATTCACACTTTAGAATTCACCCTTTAAAATTCACCCTTTAAAATTCACCCTTTAAAATTCACCCTTTAGAATTCACCCTTTAGAATTCACCCTTTAGAATTCACCGTTTAGGATTCACCCTTTAAAATTCACCCTTTAAAATTCACCCCTTAGAATTCACCCTTTAAAATTCACCCCTTAGAATTCACCCTTTAAAATTCACCCTTTAAAATTCACCCCTTAGAATTCACCCTTTAAAATTCACCCTTTAAAATTCACCCTTTAGAATTCACCGTTTAGAATTCACCCTTCGGCATTCACCCTTTAGAATTCACCCTTTAGAATTCACCCTTCAGAATTCCCTTTTAGAATTCACCCTTTAGAATTCACCCTTCAGAATTCCCCTTTAGAATTCACCCTTTAGAATTCACCCTTCAGAATTCCCTTTTAGAATTCACCCTTTTGAATTCACCCTTTAGAATTCACGGTTTAGAATTCACCCTTCAGAATTCCCCTTTAGAATTCACCCTTCAGAATTCCCTTTTAGAATTCACCCTTTTGAATTCACCCTTTAGAATTCACCCTTTAGAATTCACCCTTCAGAATTCCCCTTCAGAATTCCCCTTTAGAATTCACCCTTCAGAATTCCCTTTTAGAATTCACCCTTTTGAATTCACCCTTTAGAATTCACGGTTTAGAATTCACCCTTTAGAATTCACCCTTTTGAATTCACCCTTTAGAATTCACCGTTTCGAATTCACCCTTTAGAATTCACCCTTTAGAATTCACCCTTTAGAATTCACCCTTTAGAATTCACCGTTTCGAATTCACCGTTTCGAATTCACCCTTTAGAATTCACCCTTTAGAATTCACCCTTTAGAATTCAGCGTTTAGAATTCACCCTTTTGAATTCACCCTTTTGAATTCACCCTTTAGAATTCACCCTTTAGAATTCACCCTTTCGAATTCACCGTTTCGAATTCACCCTTTAGAATTCACCCTTTAGAATTCACCCTTTAGAATTCACCGTTTCGAATTCACCGTTTCGAATTCACCCTTTAGAATTCACCCTTTAGAATTCACCCTTTAGAATTCACCGTTTCGAATTCACCGTTTCGAATTCACCCTTTAGAATTCACCCTTTAGAATTCACCCTTTAGAATTCACCGTTTCGAATTCACCCTTTCGAATTCACCGTTTCGAATTCACCCTTCAGAATTCCCCTTTAGAATTCCCCTTTAGAATTCACCTTTAGAATTCCCCTTTAGAATTCACCCTTTAGAATTCCCCTTTAGAATTCCCCTTTAGAATTCACCTTTAGAATTCACCTTTAGAATTCCCCTTTAGAATTCCCCTTTTTTTTTTTTTTTTTTTTTTTTGTATACAAGATCGAGGCTCGTGAAAGAGCTAACATTAATCACACAAAAAGACAAACCGACACACAAAACACAAAAAACAAGGGGAGCGGTAGACAAGATGGGGAGAGAGGGGGAAGGACACAAAAGAGAGGGGGAAGGACACAAACACAACATTTGAGAGCAGGGACATCGGGAGGACTTGGGGGGAGGTGGGAGAGGATTAAAACATATGAACACTGCAAGGACTCTGGGGTGAATTACCGGGGGTAGTAAGATCAAGGTTTTCGATGGGGGAAGATAAGAGATGGTGGTGAACAGCTGTTTTAAAGACCTGGAGGGAGGAGTGGGATTGAAGGGAGTGGGGGAGTTTGTTCCAGAGGCGGGAGAAAAGGGGAATGAAAGAGTGAAGGTGAGCAGAGAGCCTAGACTTTGGCAGTTTAACCAGAAGAGGGTTGCAGGCAGATCTTGTGCGACCTGAAGGAATATTGGGGGGACAGAGCACAGAGAGAGCTGGGGGAGCAAGGCCGGAGAGGAGTCGGTAGAAGACAGAAAGACCACCAACCTGCCTGCGGTGAGTGAGTGAAAGGCCCTCGGTGTTGACTACATCGCAGGAGATTCCAATGATTCTGAAAGCTTTGGCCTCAACAGCGTGAAGCCGAGCAAGGTGTGAGGCAGGAGCACCAGCCCAGAGGGGGGAACAGTATTCCATTGAGCTGCGGATGAAAGCCTTGTATGTGGTGAGGAGCTCAGGTGTGCCAAGGAAGGACTTCGCACGACGGAGGATGCCCAGTCGGCGACTGGCTTTGGAGGCCAGCTTGGAAATGTGGTTTTCCCAAGAAAGATCATGGCAGATAGTGAGACCCAAAAGCTTGAGCGACAGAACTTCTTGGAGAGGATTGTTGAGAAAGTAGATGGGAGGGTTGTCCAGTCGGTCCTTTCGGAGAGACATTGTAAGAGTGTGAGATTTGGCAGGATTGAAAGACATGTTCCACTTGTTTGACCAGTCTGTGATTTTGTCCAGGTCTGCAGAGAGTGAGGAGGCTGCAGACTGCCGATCTGAGGGATGAGGAATGGAGCGACAGAGAGTAGAGTCGTCAGCAAAGAGATAGAGAGGATTTTCAAGAGAGTCAGAGAGATCATTGATGAAGACCAGAAAAAGCACAGGGCCCAGAACACTACCTTGGGGAACTCCAGCCTGAACAGGAAGAGGAGATGAGAGAAACCCATTCAGGGCCACACGTTGACTACGACCAGAGAGGAAGTCCGCCAGCCATGCGTGGAGATTTCCATGGATACCAAAGGAGGAGAGTTTGGAGAGCAGAGCAGGGTGCCAGACCGTATCGAAGGCACGTGAAATGTCAAGGGAGACAGCTCTAATTTCCTGTTTGGCGTTGAGGACCTCCATCCATTGTTGAGAAAGCAGAAGCAGCATGTCCAGAGTAGAGTGACCAGGTCTGAAACCAAATTGATGATCAGAGATCAAGCCATTGGAGAAGAGGAAAGATTTAATATCTGAAGCAATGATGGATTCCATGACTTTGCTGATAATTGGGAGAAGGCTGATTGGTCTGTAGTTGCTGGGATCTGTTTTTGCACCTTTTTTGTGCAAAGCGGTGATGTTGGCTGATTTCCAAGCAGATGGCAGATGACCTTGAGCAAAAGAGAGGGTGAAGAGAACAGAAAGAGGGAGTGAAAGTGCAGAAGAACATGATTTTAGGACCCGTGGGCTGATGCCGTCAGGACCAGTTGCAGAATCAGAGTCGAGGGTTGCCAGAAACTTTTCCACCTTGTCAGGAGGAAAGGACACAGAGTCCAGGAGCAGCTGGGTACGACTGGGTACGGTGGGTACAGAGAGGGATGGGTTTGGGACACAAGATTTAGAGGCAAACACAGAGTTGAGGCATTCAGCTTTTTCACGTGCGGAGTCAGCCGTTAAGCCGTTTGAGGTGAGGGAGGGGATGGAGGGGGAACAAACACCAGAAACAGATTTGACCAGACGCCACCAGGATTTGGAAGAGGGAGACAGATAAGAGAGTTCGGTCTTGAGAATGGTGAGATATTGTTTCCTGGCTCTCCTGAGGGTGGACACACACTTGTTTCGGGCTTTGTGAAAGGAAATGAGATTTCCTTCCGTTGGATTTGCTTTCCAGGAGACGAAAGCAAGTTGTTTCAGGGCAACAGCCTCACCACAAGATTCCGTGTACCATGGACGGGAGGAAGGGTATGACAACTGAAGACGAGATGGTATAAATCTGTGCATGAGAGAGAGCAATTTACTTTGAAAGAATTCCCAAGGTGAGTTGATGTCAGAGGCGGTAGAGATGGGAGACCAGTCCAGATGATTGATGGCTGCTTGATGACCGTGCCAGTTGGCCTGAGTGAAATGCCAGACTCGTCGACACTGAGGAGGCTCTCTGAGAATGGTCAGAGAGATGTCCACTTTGACAAGCACATGATCAGATGAGCCGATTGGAGCAGAAGAAGAGCAGCAGACATTTTCAGGGAAGTTTGTCATAACCAAATCCAGAAGAGAAGATGCTCCGTTGACTGAGATCCGGGTCGGGAAATTGACAGATTGTGTCAGTCCCAGTGAGTCGCAGAAGTCCTTTGCTGAAGAGCCATGGCTGGTGAGAGAGGTACCCACACCCAGCCAACTGGCATGGTGACAATTGAAATCACCACATATGAGGAAGAGAGAGTTGGGATGGGTAGATAGAAGTTGGTCCATATTATCAGACAGTGAGATGTAGATGGAGTCATCGCTGATTGGTGGACGGTACAACACACATATGAACAAAAGGTGGGAGCGAAGGGGAAGCCGTAGCCAAAGGTATTCCTGGGGGTGAGGTGGAGAGAGGGCAGTGGAGGGCGAGTGAGGAAGAGAGTTTTTTTATAAAGATAGCAACCCCACCTCCAGGACGAAGCTCAGGTCTATCATACCGGAGGAGGGAGTAACCTGGGAGAGATACCAAGGCATCAGAGACATCATGAAGGAGGAAAGTTTCTGTTAAGCAGATCACATCTGGTTTGTCAGAAGCAACCTGTATGGAGAGGTCAGTCAAGTTTGAGCGAAGGCCCCGGATGTTTGAGGTCCATACCGTTAATGAAGAGGAAGGGGGAGCATCGGGTCCAGAACAGGGGGGGGGAGGGGTAGGGTAAGATGTGGAAGAGGAGGAAGAGGTAGGGAGAGCTGTTGAAGGTGTGTCAGAGATTTCAGAATAGCTTGGAGAAAGGGAAGAATGGGGCGGACAAAAGGTTTGATGGAGATTGGGTGAGGCACAGTGAGGTGTTATTTGAGGAGGGGGAAGAGCAAGGCAGAAGGTTTGGGGAGATGAAGGTGAAAGTTGGAAGGAGGAAGAAGCAGGGAGGATGCTTTGAGGAGGAGGGGTGAGAGGGGAGTCTAGGAGGGGAGGAGCGAGGGAGAGTCTCGGAGGGGAGGGGTGTGGGGGGAGTTTTGGAGGGAGGGGAGGGAAGGGGCAAGGGGGGAGATTTGAAAGGGATGGGTGATGGGGAGGATTTGGAGGGGAGGGGTGAGATTGGATTTTGAAAAGTGTACGATTCATGGGAAACGAACATTTTTTGCAAAATGAGTTTGAGACTTTCGAGTCAAAAATACGTTTGAGGACACTGGAGGAGGGATGGAGTTCTGGATAGTTTAGGGAATGTAGAAAGGAGGAACTGTAAGAGATGGTATTATATATATTTTTTGGAATGAATAGATTTGGTGAGCAAGACGAAAGCATCCTTTTGTAGGAAAAGAAGAAAAGGGTGTTATAATATATGAGAGAAAATAGTTGTTCAGGGGAGAGATTATACATTTCTAACCGCGTGATCGCGAACGAAGAACGAACGAACAAAAAGAACAAATAAACGAATAAGACCTGGGAAGGAAATAGTTTTTTTGGGGTTTTTTTTTTTTTTTTTTTTTTTTTTTTGTGAGTACAGATATTAAACAAGGAGGTACGGGGTGAACGACTGGGACGAAACAGTGAACGAAAATAATTTCAGCGCATTCGACGAATCGCTGAGAGAAAAACAAACCACAAGGTCGGAGACGGTACGGTAGCCAAGCCTACGAGTACTAGGCCGCAGAATACTCGATACGCATTAACCGACGATTGTGTATACATGTACGAAAAATTAGCACCGAAAATTTTCCAAAAGATACGCTATAGGTACATACACCGAAAGATAGATACAGTCTCGACAAAAACACGATTGAGAAATATCACTTAGCTTCGAAAGCGTGAGCGCATGGAGCAGCTTCGAAAAGACGTGCCCTCGCCGTGATCTCACGAGACTTCCGCATCCTTCGGAAGTTCCTTTAGAATTCATCGTTTAGAATTCACCGTTTAGAATTAACCTTATGAATCCCCACAAAGCAAGCCTCAAGCAGACAAAGTGTTCTTGATGTCACACAGGACTAACAATCCAGTATTGCCACATAGCTGAATGTGTTGAATGATTCATTTGTTTTTTCGAATTAGCTTCGAGCAACAGCCGCTAACAAACGTTTACAGGGCTTACTCGCACTTGGTAAACTAGAACTGCACTAAGTAGAGCGCATACCTCCTCCAGGCAGAACAGTTTAAGTTTTGTATCCCACTGATAGGTTGGATCTGGATTCGGACCTGCACCAAAATCGAATTGGCTTGTTCTTGCCTAACCAACTCATCAACAAGTTTTGTTATAACTGTCTGAGATATCATGCTATTTTACATTTTTGGCCGCATCCCTCAATGGTGTGAAGTATTACCTGAAAATAGAAGTTAATTCCAGGTTCCGTATTCAAATCTTCATCAAAATCGAATCAATATTAGATCCTTGTCACTTACTCAACCTGCCCAACAAATTGCATGCATAACCTTTTGAGATATCCTTTTCACAGTCAAAGAAACAAACAAACAGACAGACAGGTGGTGAAAACATAAAGGTGGGTTTTCACGGGACACGCGAACGGTTCGCGAAGGATGCGAATGTCGAAAAAAAGTTTGAAATACCCGCCGAACAAAAAACGACTCCTGCGAACAATTGACGCCGCTTCCGAACCCCCGCGCATGTTTGGCGAACTTTTGGAGCCTAAAATACGAATGTTGGACTTTGCCATTTTTTCGACATTCGCATCCTTCGCGGACCGTTCGCGTGTCCTGTGAAAACCCACCTTTAACCTTCGGTGGCGGAGGTAATACGACAAAGTTTAAGCACAATACAGGTATATACAGTAATTGTATTACATGAATTTTGGCAATAAGAAATCTACCTTTTGGTTGAATCTTTCTTTTTTTTAACCTGTCAGTCAAGATGCTGTTGAGTTGATTTGTAGTCGTTCAAAAAGAGAAAATAACTTCTTCACTCGATCCGGTGCTTTCGTCTTTGGTTATTGTCTTACTCTCAGTTCTTTCTCCATTTATAACGAAAATACCCTCCACCCATGGTCCTCTACCCCCCACTCTTCCATCTCCTCTTTCTTCCTCTTCCCCCACTCTTTCACCCCTCTCACCCCTTCCCGCCCCCTCCCCTTCCCTCACCCTCCCCCACTCTTTCACCCCTCCCTCGTCCTCAACTTATCCTCTCTCTCCTATCTCACCCTCCTTTCCCCGCGGCTGTGAAGAGCTTTCAAAGTGTTCCTAATAGTATTTCAAAAGCTCTCTAAGTAGTTACAACATACCTCCCCCATCCCGCTTCTCCACCATCTCTTCTCCCACCCCACCCCCCACTCTTTCCCTCTTCCTCCTTCCTGTTTCCCCCCCTGCCCCCTTCCCTCGGTCTCCTTTTCCCGAGGTCGGGAAAGCTCAAAGTGGTCCAAAGTATAGTATGCACGCATCGCATTGCTAAAGGTCACATGAGGTGTTAAGCGATCCCTCAAAGTGTTCCACATTAAATCAAAAGAAATCCGGGGAAAAGACAGACAGCAAGGAGACAGGTCCAAATCCCTCTCCCAGTGGCCGAGAAGAGATTTCAAAGAAGCCCTCTATCGAATGCATGCTTCGGACAAAACATTGTAATTTGTTTTTAAACGTTTATTTCCCCCCAGGTTTCTCCCAAATTAATTCAGAACACCTCGATGAATGTCTAAAATACAAACACACGTCGAATAGACCTTTTCAAATAGAACTTAATCCTAATCTAAATTTCTAATGTTTCCTGCACCAGCAAAAGTGGTTTCCTGCACCAACACAAGTGCGAAAAGTGGTTTTACAACACTAACACAAGTGCGAAAAGTGGCTTTTCAACACTAACACAAGTGCGAAAAGTGGTTTTTCCACACTAATACAAGTGCAAAAGTGGTTTCCTGCACCAACACAAGTGCGAAAAGTTCTAAATTTCAGCAGGATCGGATTACAAGTGGCAAATATTGTGAATTGTCATTTATGGGTAGAACACTTCAGGAGTTTTACGAAATTTTAATTGTCAAGAAGTTTGGGTACCATTTAAATTGGGACATTTTCTCAGTGACCTGTTTCATACCTGTTGATTAATCTTGGCTGACTATTTCACAAATGTAGGGTTCAGTTGCCTTCAGTGGTTGCTAAACTTGAATTTGTGATATAATGGCCAGACAAGATTGGGAAAATATGTCAGATATGATCCAGAGGCAGAACGGTGATTTGTCAATTGACAAAAGGTATAGGTCAAAGGTGATGACCAATGATCATATATCTCCATCAGTGGATGGAACTGTTCTGGCAACATTGGGAAACGGCTTATGTATAGAGTAATCTGATTGGTTAATGTGATTTATTGATGAATATTGATGAATTGATTTAATTGAATAAATTGTTTGATTGATTGATGAAAGTGGTCTCAAGAAAGAAGTTTTGAGATATTTGTGAGACATTAATGTGAAGAAAACCTTGGAAAAAGAGCAAGGTGGTGAGTCTATATATAGATATATGTGCGGTTACTATTCTGTGTGATTTCCCCTCCAACAGAACGGGATATCTGCAGATTCACCCATTTCATACTGACCCCTCTGACCCATCTGCAATGCCGATCAGTGCGATTGGGGTGTGGGCAAGCCACAGGACAGGGAGACTCTCTGGCAATCACTTGAAGTCATCGATTGCGAAGGTGGAGAGATACTTCCTGGGAGACTACAGAGTCGAGCTTATAGGAAACAAGCTAGGCAACAACACATCCAACGCTACTTTGATAAAAGGTAGAACAAACCCTAGTAGATTTTATTTACAGTACATATAGTACAGGTGTGTACAGGTGTATTCCAAAGCACAGATCCTAGTAATTTACCTGGTACATTGAGTGAATACTGAGTGTTATTCACATACAGGCAGAATGGGGAATGGAGCCTGTAAGAATACACAAGAACAACCAGATATTCCAAACAAAGGTACTTGTGCATATTATATGTACGACCGTTATGGTGAAGAGGCTATTAGAGAGGTTGAAAATTGGTATTTGTGGACAAAGGGACATGCTAAGGAGTTTCCAAGAGATGGTACATTTGAGCGAAGTCGATTGGAGAGATTAGGACAAGAATTGAAAGCCAGGAAGCAACAGAATTTAACAGTAGACTGGCTTGCATTCCATTATTGGGATGTTGAATCCAGGAAATGGGAATAGCAAGAACGGATAATGGACCTAGAACTTAAAATAAAAACAATACAGGATACATTGGAGGAGATAAATGCACAACTGCCCTCGAAAATAGGAATAAAAGTGACAGTTGTCCCATCTGATTCCCATTTGTCTCCCCAAAAAGAACAGTACAGAGAATTTTTTTATGGTTCAGGAGATAACCAAAGATCGCAGTGGCAACCCAGGGATCCAGAGATGCAGCCCAGCAATACAAGTGAACAGGTGGACAGACCAGGCAATGACAGAAACCGGTGTTTCAATTGTGGAGAAATGGGACATTGGAAAAGAAGAAGTCCGTATGTCAATAAAAGACAATGTCGCAAGGGCAAACCAAGATCAAGGGTACCAGTGCTTACCGGTACCTCAGATAACGAATAGGCCTTCATTGCTGCAGATCCCAAATGACGACTGGCCTCAACAGATTAAATCATTAGACCAACATGAATAACTGTTGACGCTTCTTGTGTCTGAAAAGTCTGAAAAGTTTTCGGAGCAAGAATGACTTTTACTTTTTTGCTTGTTAGCGAATTAATAATTAATTGATCAGATGCCAAAACTGGATATTTTTGGAAAATGAATTACAAGATCCAGAATTAGAGTTCATTCTGGAAGCTTCATATTTGTCAATTATAAATGTGGTTTTAGGGAGCATTTTGGGCAACACAATTTTTTTTTAAATTTATAAAAGTGTGGAACATTGCTTTGCAAATTTTTTGGACGCCAAGTGACAAGCGTCACATGATCATAAGGTGGGCATTTTGGACTATTCTTTTGCATGATTGATAGGGCAGTGGTCGACTGACAGGTAAATGGATGTATTGTCCAATTTGGATACATTATTGTGGGAACCGAAAGGGTAATTTCAATGTGACGTTATAGGGGTTTTCTGAAAATAAACTTTTTGTCTATTTGTGTAATTAGCGTTAAACATTAAAGGACAAATTTTACGAAATTGAAATAAAATTGACACCTATCTTGATCTGTTAATAATGGTTCCAACGCAAACAAATATACATAATGCTTGGGTTTGTGTATGTTTGTGTGTCAATGTTTGTGTTTTTTTGTGTGTCAATCTTACAAGATTGTTGAAATCGACAATGTGCTTGTCTGGAAATAGATAGTTTCATGTGGATGGGATCAAATATCCAGAGAATTCGTAAAATAAAATAGAAATATAATTTGATTATGAACATTATCTCTTTTGTCAAGGGAGATGGAATATACAGATTTGATGTGCTGGGTTATGAGCAGCCATTAATTAATAGTAAAATTGTGAGTAGTTTTGGGATTCCATTTTTGATAGAATTTATATGAGAATAAAAGCTATTTATGGATATGAGCTTCATAACAAAATGAGGGAGTACAAAATTAGCCAAATTTGGAAGAGGTCTTACACTGACTTCCCAGAGTACTCTACTCACAGATTTTTGACATATATGAACTTGACTTTTATCAGCATATAAATTGTGCTGTATGTATGTATGGATGTGTCTTAGGCATAGATGATATGGGTATATAGTAACGAAAATTTTGCTGAATTGAACTATTGTGAGTTTTAAGACGGAATGCATTGTGAATCTTAAAACTAAGGGGCAGACATGAACGCGCTGTTACGTTATTTAACCTCAGAATGCGATGTTACGTGTACCTGCAACATATTTGTTAATCTGGCACATCTATATTGGCATACTGGTGTTAGTAGTATTCACTATTTGCATGGAAATGGATGAGCAACAGTTAGGGGGCGTAAAACCACTTATTTGGATATTTTCTACGAAAGTAGGGGTTTCAATAAGTGGTAGCTGTACACATGGGATTCACCAAATTAAGTTATGGAGTTTAAACAAAGTTACTGGTAAACAGAAGGGGAATGGATAGTAAATAAATTCTTCGATGCTGGGTAAATTAAGTGAGATATTACAAAGACTTATAAGAGCTATTGTTCTTCCTTATAGCAGTGGGAAAGGGCAAAATATGATTCAACATAATGAATCTATAAATGAATGTGATAGGGATAATATCCTCAATTTGTGTAATTAGTTGATTATGGGTAAAGGAATTAATTTATCGTAGTGGATTGTTAACAGCAGCCTGAAATGTCCTGAGTGTGCATCCATGTCATCAGAAATTCCAGATTTGTTTTTACAAACAACATTTTGGTAGAGGTCTTATGTGGACGAGCACTTGCTTGGTAGATAAAAAAGGTACTGCATGTTGGCAGCCACTTTTGCGGCCATTTAGGCCAAACAAATTGAGAGGAAATTGTAGTTAAATACGTAATTTACACATGGCTATTTGTATAAGGGAATTTGTTGAGATGGAAAACATTTTTTGAAGGTTTTTAAAGTGTTATAATATGATATTTGGCAAGGCAAACTATTGGATGGGAAAATATTACATCTGGTTTTAGAATAAATTTATTAACCCCTTGAAGGTAATTCTTCGAATCATTGTTTCACTGGCATTTTGAGTTCACATTGGAAATAGTTTGGTAGAGCTTTGGTTAAAACCTTTGGTTGCGGTATTATGGAACGAATTGATAAACCATAGGAGAATGATAAGAATAGAAACAAATATGGGCCCAAAATAGAAAGTTGGATTCATGCCTCTCATTGCAAGCGGGCACGGGCAAAGGAGGGTTAAGGTGGACGGTCCCACAGAAAATGAGGCTGCACCTGGCAGCCCAGTAGAACATTCAGTGGCAGATAAATGATAGTCGCGATTTACATTCATTTGAATTACATTTTAACACCCCTTGCATTGATGAACATTGCATTTTCAACATGTAGTATTCCTACTTGGGATCGTGACATTTATTTGGTGGACGGTGCCACAGAAAATGAGGCTGCACCTGGCAGCCCAGTAGAACATTCAGTGGCAGATAAATGATAGTCGCGATTTACATTCATTTGAATTACATTTTAACACCCCTTGCATTGATGAACATTGCATTTTCAACATGTAGTATTCCTACTTGGGATCGTGACATTTATTTGCCTACATGACATACAATTATCTACTGATATTAGTAGTGTATATATGTTGCTTCTGGGACACTCTCATTTTCCCATTGACTTACATGTTAATTTTCCTCTTAACCTCATTGCCCATTAACACCTCTATTTCTCCCACCCAAAGCTTTATGAACCTTTTGTCTATAGTACCTATCCTTAATGTTGTTCATTAGACCACTCAAACACTACAAATATTTGTTTTCCCTTATAGACCTATAATCCTTCTTCTACATATCATCTGGCAGATTATCTTTGACCCACTCAAACATCGACCCATTCACTTACATGTTAATTTTCCTCCCTCTCTCTTTGCTCCCTTTCCTCCCTCTCCTCCTTCTCCTTTTTCTCCCTTTCCTCCTTCTCCTTTTTCTCTTTCCTCCTTCTCTTCTTCAACTCCTTCCTCATCCCTTGCTACCCTTGAGTTTGAGCCCCAAATAATATTATACATATACTCATCTGGATTTTGAGATATTCTTGTATCTATAATTATTTTTCTCATAATAGGATACCAATAAGATTTGTTGATGATTTCTAAAACATTTCTAAAACATTTTCTAAAACATTAAAAGATGAGTATGATGAGTATATGAGAGTTTTATATTTCATAACTTTGAGAAGTTCATTTTTATTTAATATTTTAAACAAGTCTCTATTTGTGGGTTTAGCAATATCAGTATAAGGCCAGTTTTTAATGACAAAATTTCCATGTATATGCTTTATATTTCTGACCATACACCTTTCCTCATTGAATTTAACTACCTGCTTACAATTGAATTTTATAAAGAAGGACATATAGTTAATATGCGAATTAATAAATGGGGGTATGATATGCCTGATTTAGGGTATAATAATAATAATAATAATGCATTTATTTCATATAGCGCTTTTCAGGAAGCCCAAAGACGCTTTGACAGAGTGCAAAACATAATGCATAGCAAAACATAAAGACAATTGCAAAAAAGAAGAATCAATAGGGAAATATTCAAAGCACAAAGGAGGGAGAAAGAGAGGAGATAGTCAGGGGTTAGATGCTGTGGGTTAAATGTTGAATGCAGTGTTGAACAGGTGGGTCTTGAGTGATGTTTTGAATGTGGTGAGTGAGGAGGAGTCTCTGATGGTGTGAGGTAGCGAGTTCCAGAGGGTGGGAGCAGCGATGGAGAAGGCCCTGTCCCCCCAGGATCTAAATTTGGTCCGGATGGGGGGGGTCAGGAGGTTGGTACCAGCAGAGCGGAGGTTGCGGGTGGGAGTGTGTCTGGAGAGGAGGTCAGCCAGGTAGGATGGGGCCAGGTTATGGAGGGCTTTGTAGGTCAAGAGGAGGATTTTGTACTGGATTCTCTGGGAGATGGGGAGCCAGTGAAGCTTGTAAAGGACGGGGGTGATGTGGTCACGGGTCCGGGAATGGGTGAGTAGACGGGCAGCGGAGTTCTGAATGTATTGGAGTTTATTGGTGATTGTTGAGGGTGAACCATAAAGGAGGCTATTGCAGTAGTCCAGACGGGAAGTGATGAAGGCGTGGATGAGGGTTTCTGCAGCCACGGAGGAGAGGGATGGACGGAGACGGGCGATGTTTTTCAGGTGAAAGAAGGCTGTCTTTGTGATCTGTTTAGTGTATTTGTCGAAGGAGAGGGTTTGGTCAAAGATGATGCCAAGATTCCGGATGTGAGGGGAGGTGGATACTGGGAAACCGTCGATGTTGAGGGCAAAGTTATGGGTGGACTTGGTGAGCGTTTTTGGGCCAATGATGATTATTTCAGATTTATCACAGTTAAGTTTGAGGAAGTTGATTTGAAGCCAGGATTTTATTTCAGTGATGCAGTTTGTCAGGATAGAGTGGGTGGCGGTGGAGATGGACTTGGTGGAGATGAAAAGCTGGATGTCATCGGCGAAGCAGTGGAATTGGAGACCATGACGGCGGATTAAGTGACCGAGGGGGGACAGGTAAAGGATGAAGAGGAGGGGGCCAAGAACTGAACCTTGGGGGACACCTTGGGGGAGGGGAGCAGTGGGGGATTTGCAGTTATTGATGGAGATGAACTGACGTCTGTCAGAGAGGTATGATTTAATCCAAGAGAGGGCTGTGCCGGTAATGTTAAAGGTGGTTTCAAGTCGGGTGAGGAGGATGGTGTGATCGATGGTGTCAAAGGCGGCGCTGAGGTCGAGGAGGATGAGAATGTTGAGGTTGCCAGCGTCAGAGGAGAGGAGAATGTCGTTGGTGATTTTGAGGAGAGCAGTTTCAGTACTGTGGTTGGAGCGGAATCCGGATTGGAATGTTTCATACAGGTTATTGGCAGAGAGGTGATGTTTGAGTTGAGTGGCTACAGCGCGTTCCAAAACCTTTGACAGAAAGGGTAGGTTGGAGATGGGTCTGAAGTTATTTAGGGTGTCAGGGTTTAGTCCAGGTTTTTTCAGAATGGGGGTAACAGCAGCAATTTTGAGGGATGGTGGGACGATGCCTGTAGACAGGGAGGAGTTTATTGTTGCAATGATAAGTGGAGAGAGAGCAGGAAGGGAGGCCTTGACAAAGCTGGAGGGGATGGGGTCAAGAGTGCAGGTGGCAGTTTTCATTCCGATGAGGAGTTCAGAGAGGTCAGTAGGGGAGACTGGGGAGAATTGAGACAGGGGATGGCAGGATAAGGGGGGGCAGGTGGTTTGAGGGGGAGCGGGTGCGGCGGTGGTCAAGCTGTTGTAGATGTTTTCAATTTTGCGTTGGAAGAATGAAAGGAAGGAGATGCAGTTGTCTATTGTGAATGACTGGGTGGTGGTGTTCAGGGGGCTGAGGAGTTTGTTTATTGTAGAGAAGAGTGCTTTTGGGTTTCCGGAGCCAGAGTGGATAATTTGAGAGTAGTAGGCGGAGCGGGCGCGGGAGAGGGCATCTTTATAGTGTTGTATGTGGTCCTTGTAGGCCTGGGAGTGAACTGTGAGACCTGTTTTATTGCGGAGTCTTTCAAGTTGGCGAGCACGAGTTTTCATCAGGCGGAGTTCAGGGGTAAACCAGGGAGCAGAATGGGTGAAAGAAACTGGTTTGGTTTTTATAGGCGCAAGTTGGTCAAGGCAGGAGGAGAGAGTGTGGTTGTAGTAGTCAGTGAGGTCAGAAGGGGTGTGGAGGTCAACGAAGGGAGAAGTGGACATTTTTTCAGAGAGGGTCGATGAGAATGAGGCAGGTGAAAGAGCGTTTAGCTTACGGAAGTTGATAGTGCGATAATGCCTTGGTGCTGGGGTGGGGATGTTGATGGTCAGAGTGATGGCTAGGTGGTCAGAGAGAGTGAGGTCGGAGCCAGAGAGATGGTGCAAAATTAGTCCAGTAGAGCAGACAAGGTCCAAAATGTGACCACGGTTATGGGTAGGAAAGTTGACATGTTGAGTGAGGTTAAAGCAGGTGAGTAAATCAGTGAAGTCAGTGGTTAGCGTGGAGTCAGTGGAGTCCATGTGGATATTGAAATCACCAAGGAGGAGGATTGAGGGGGAGAGGGAACATAGCTGGGTCAGAAAGTAGGAGAAGTCAGACAGGAATGATGGGTGTGGTTTGGGAGGGCGGTAGACAACAGCCATGACTGACTGTGTGTGACCAGAGAGTTTAAAAGCCAGGTGTTCAAATGATGGAGCAGATGAGATGGAGATGAGGTTGGTCTTGATGTCTTGTCGGTGAATAACGGCAATTCCACCACCTCGGCCCTCCGAGCGTGGTTTATTGATGTAAGAATATCCATTGGGTGTGGTGAGGTTGAGCGTGTAGTAGTCCAGTGGTTGTTGCCAGGTCTCAGTGAGACAGAGAAAGTCCAGTTTATTTTCCAGGATGTAGTCGTTCAGGATGAGGCATTTGTTGTTGAGGGACCGGGTATTGAACAGGGTGAGCTTGATGTTGTTTTGTACGGCGGGTATGAATCCAGGTGATTTGGCCAGGGTTCGCAGACAGGAGGTGCGATTTTGTGCGTTGTTGTGACCAGGTGTGTTGGGACGATGAGTGGGAGTGCGCTGAGCCGACCAGAGGATGGGGATGGAGTGACCTGATTGTAAATAAACAAACTTACGACCGGAGCCACGGTGAATGTACCTGGGTCGACGCAGGAGTCCATTCGATTTGATTGCAGAGATGCATGATGGGGTGGAGCGGGTTTTAAGCAGGAGAAGCCTTGCGGCGGAGTACCGCAGAGCCATGCCAGCAGGAGCGAAGGCAAAGCGAGCACGAGGCCAAGGGTGAGGAGGCAAAACAATCGACACAACCCACGGGAAAATATATGATAGTATAGCGATGGTTAGCATGACAAAGAAGGAAGGTAATGAGATAAGGATGAGTATATGAGTTTTATATTTCATAACTTTGAGAAGTTCATTTTTATTTAATATTTTAAACATTGTATTATTAATGTTAATACAATTCAAAGAAAAGGAGCAGTAAGAATTGATGTTTTACTCACAAGAGAGTAAATTAGCAGGATGGCAGGATAAGGGGAGAATTTGATACCTTAGCATGATATCATATCAAAAAAAATCTGTGTGATTAATTTTCGCTCTTTCACGAGCCTCGATCTTGTATACAAAAAAAAAAAAAAAAAAAAAAAAAAAAAAGTCTCTATTTGTGGGTTTAGCAATATCAGTATAAGGCCAGTTTTTAATGACAAAATTTCCATGTATATGCTCCAAATCATAAGGTATGTAATACCGAGCACCCTTTTCTTGTAGGTATCCCTGAATACAAAAATTATAATTCTCTTGTAGTCTTCTTCCTGCCATTTATGTATCAGAAATATATGTGAGATTAATATTATGACAGGTAATACCACCCCATCTTCCCACTACCAAATCGGTTTGTATTCCTCGGCTTTCTATCCTTATCTCATTACCTTCCTTCTTTGTCATGCTAACCATCGCTATACTATCATATATTTTTCTTTTCTTAAAACCATGTATTTGTTGTTTATTAATTGTACTTCCACATAAATCCTTATCCTCACCAAGCGGATAATATCTTCTTTACGTGACTGATTAAAATCATGTAGGTCTTCTATGTTTATTGAAAAAGACCAATTATACCCTAAATCAGGCATATCATACCCCCATTTATTAATTCGCATATTAACTATATGTCCTTCTTTATAAAATTCAATTGTAAGCAGGTAGTTAAATTCAATGAGGAAAGGTGTATGGTCAGTATAACCAGGTGTTGTGGTTGTCAATTTTACTTGTTTAACAAAACGTGCTGTTTTCTTTAAATATATATATTGTGATAAATCACTGTATCTAATTAAGTCATTCGCATCTGTAGGGTTTGGATAATTGATTAATTTATAAGTATTCTTCATATTAATATTTTTACTTATACTATATTTTTGTCGTTCAGCCTGTGCCTTTGTATAATAATTTGATAAATCAATATCCTGAGAGGATTCTCCAAAGATAGAAGCATCTTTTCCAACATAAGTCATTTATATTAGATTTAAAATGATATCATAAAAATTTTCATTATTGTTGAGTTGAAATAATACATATAAACATAATTGACCACAACATTTAGAATTAATTTCTTGAATTTGAAATGTTTGATAAACACCATTCTGTAAGAATTGTATTACTTCAACAGGCGGTGGCATACCATAACTATCAAAATAATATTTATACTGACTATTATGAATACAAACCCAATGAGAACCATTCTGTGTGTCTAAATTCATAATAATATTTTTTGTATTCTTGGACAACTTTGTTAATTCATCTCTCATACAGATTACCATGTTATCAATTTTTAGTTTTTTTACAATACTTAGCTAGTTCTATATTTGACGTTGTATTCTTTCCAAATTGTTTAAACCATTTATTCATTTATTTATGAGAAAGATACAATCCATTACCCCGTTTAGTTAGTTTAACACCCGCTTGAGCGATAGAGGAAAGCATATCTCCAACCAACAATCTAGCTTTATCAGGTAGACTTTCAAGTTTTTGAGCAAAATCTACAATTACACCACTTCCACTAATTTGTTTCTCCAACTCCTTGTTATGTCTTTCCAATTCTTTTTGAGCTTTTAGTTGTGCCTTCCTTTCGTTAGCAGTTTTTACCGCTGCTGAAATACCACCAGTCAATGCTCCCGCCGCACTTAAACCAGCAAATAAAGGAATTAGAAACGGGAGAAATCCTCCCTCTTGTATTGAATATTTCTTTAACATAGGTTTTGTCATTTTAATTTTAAGTGATCCAGCATCATTTAGTGTTTTTACCTGCTCTCTTGTGAGTAAAACATCAATTCTTACTGCTCCTTTTCTTTGAATTGTATTAACATTAATAATACAAGGCTTTTGATTTTGAATACAAGATGTTAATTTATTAAGATTGATTTGATTAACATATACCGGTTCTTTCCGACTCATTTATTTATGAGAAAAAACCTATGTGATATTAATCATAACACCATTATCTGTATTAATCTGTAATTCTGTTTCCTCCAAAAGCAAACAATAAGCATCAACTTCTTCATTCTCTCCTCTTTCAATGTATAGAGAAGTATCCACTCTATTAGACTTTATAGTTTCCTTTTGAGAACTCAGGTCAATTGCGTAGATTGTATAAAGTTTTTGAAACGCAACCATATCCAAAATAGGATCATTATTACCGTTGCTTTCACACACCTTTTGGTAAGACTTGTAGGCTTCCGCATTATCATTTTTTTCCCAATCAATTTCCAATCTATCTCGCGGATAAAATGTACCATCAAGAGAAACCCGAAGTTGTTTCACCTTAGCATTATCACTCAGCGCATTATTCTTTTATCAGTACCTTCATCTCCATCTGGTTTCTTAAAAATGAGCCATAGGTATCGTGGCTTTCCTTGAAGAACACCTAAATTCCAAGTGTAGGTAGTGTGTTCCAGTTTAACGTGTTGACATCTTCTTTTAAGGTATGATACATTTAGTGGTTTCTTTGAGTTAAGTCTTCTATTTAACATCTCTTCCGTTTTAAGATTATGAGTATATTCACTAATATACCAACACAAATCATTAATAACAAATTTATTATTATCACCAAATGCATTTTGAGCCCCAAAAAGCAATCTATTTACATTATCATTCCTTTGTAGTTGAAATCTAATTTTAAGCCCATACAAAACTTTATCATAATCACAAAATCCAAATATACCTTTAAGAGGTACTGCTACGGTAAAACTATTCTCTGCTTTTGTATCATCATTATACATTGACTTCCTTTGACTATAACCAGGGTCAGCATTTGTTCCCGTTGACATATCAGGAATAAAACCTTCAACAGCTCCCTTACCCATTCTATCACTAAACGAATATAGTGTAAATTTCATCATTTCAGATGTAGCAGAGAAATAATCAACCGCTTCAACCTCTTGTGTTCCAATATACAGGCGGACACTATCAAACATTTTCCAGAAGAAATCATTTACGAGTGTAGCATTAGTATTATTCGCAGCCTTAGTGAATTTAAATTTACACAGCAAGAAACTATCAGCTATATTCAAGTAAGTTTGTTGATTATTTATTTCAAAACTTTTTGTTCCATTTGAATTCCAGTCTGTTCCTGTTATAGCATTTACCTTGAAATAGTCTTCCTTTTTAGTGGAATTTGAATTGATAATCGTATCATCCAAATCATAGATACTATCAATCGCTTCCATACTTGTATTTATATAGCATTAAAATTGTTGAAACCCTGACCCAAGTATTTTAATGATTTTTTGTCGTTCTTGTGAAGATAGTTGAGTTTTACCTTTTTTTATTTCTTTGATTGCTTGTAATTTATGAGACTCCTTTTGAGCATCTTTTATACTCTTTATAGCACCCGCAACTGAGCCCACGGCAGAAGCAGTTGAACCAATTAGGTCTTTATGTTTAAGAATGGTTGGAACCAATACCCATTAGAGTATCAATTATCCCATCTCCTTTATTTCTGAATTGATGTCCCACACCCCGTTGTCTCTTTGGTTTATAGTATCCTCTACCAAGAAACATACCTTCACCCTTATAGTAAGGTGAAAGGAACATCCCATCCCCTGTAATTACTTTATATTTTCCCAACTCGTGTTTTCTCACAATAACCATTATTTATTTATTGAAAAACTTCACGTAGGTGAATTCTGATGGATATAATTTCTTCATTAAAGGAGATCATACGATTATCTTGATCGGTTATCCTAAAATTTACTCTGTACATGGTTTTTCCTGACACAGGTAAATAGACAAGATTTTTTGGTTCCATATTGAATTTATAACCAATCGGGGTTGAGTATGCGCTGAATGAAAATATTGTATTTGTTCTTATTCCATCGTTATAAGCACCATCAATCAAATCACAATGAATTAATACCGAATTTATACCGGAGGATATTTGAATGACATTATCACTGTAAAACGTTCCGTTAGTTTCAATCTTTTTTGAAGAGAAACCCAATAGCTCTCTAAACTATTTTTCAATCGTGAAATCAGCTTTATAATTATTTTTAAGTTTAATAGTTGATTTTGAAGTGTGTTTTTGAATATCTATTACAATATTTTTTGGTTCATCACCTTTTTCTTTCATAAGGCGAGAGACTTCAGAAGATATTTGAGAAATCTCGTAAGCTCCGGGTGAAACTGTTATAGTTTTGTACCCACTTCCTGGATTATAACTAAACTTGTTGTTTTTCTCTGTGATATTAAAAAGTGTATTGTAAGTCTCCATTGACAACAAAGAAGCCTCATATTCTTTTGTGGGGTCAAGTTGTAGTGGGTAAGGGAATGAAGCTGTGTAATCACTCGTTGTGAAATTAAAACTAAGAATTGTGCTTCTCATCTTATTTAATATCTAATAAAATATCTTTGTATTGACATTTATTAATTATTTTCATATTCATCAACTGATCTAAAATGGCAGATGCTTCATTAAAACAATTGTTGTTTCCAGCCTTCTTACTACTTAACAACAATAATAACCTATTAACTAATTGTGATGGGTCATTTGGAAGAAAGCTAACACCCGAACCAAGCTGACTTAAAGCATCAATAATATGTTTCTCCTTCTCATTCTTCTTACTTTTACCGGCAACAGAAACTCCACAATCAAGTGAGTTTAGTAAATCAATATACAGTGAACCCTCGTTTATCGCGGGGGTTACGTTCCAGAACCCCCCGCGATAAACGAAAATCCGCGAAGTAGCGACCATTTTTTTTAATTTTTTTTTTATATATTTTAAAGCATTATGAACTCCCCACACTCTTATTAACCTTTCCCATACTCTTATAAACACTTCCTATACTCTTAAACACTTTTTACACTCTTAAACATACGTAATTTTAACAACATATAAAATTCTAATGGGTACTCACCATTGAAGATACTGTAGCTACCCATGGGTTCCCCAAGCAAGACCAGCATCAGAATCTCCTTGCTCCAGCCGGTGACGTCACCGGCGGGGATTCCCGGCGCGAGAGTGGCTGGTCACGTGACCGCTAAAGCGTGCCGCGCTTTGCGGGTATAATCAGCTACACCTGTTGATCACGTGACCACCGATTCACCGAAGCACGCCATGCTTGAGAGGCGTGGCTTTCGGTTTCTGGTTGTGCTTTATAATGCAGCCCGATAAATGGGCTTTTCAGTGTTCCCGAGTTGGTTTTGAGAATAAATATCTTCTCGGACGAGTTTGTGTCTTGCCCGTCATTTTGTCCGTATCAAGCAAGAGCCCCGGCTCTTCAATACTACAACTTGCGTGATGAAGATGATGATGAATTAGCTGTGCAGTACTGATGACGATGAAGGTGATGACGATGATGAATGTACTGGCGTTTTCCATACGCACGACTCTTTGTCTACCCTTCTACTGTACACTATGTACAGTATTTTATTTCTTGTAATATGTTTTAAATACTGTATTTTTCTTATTTCTTTACATTTTTTAATTTTTTAGGCTAGAAAATGCTTATTTTACCACAAAAATATTTAAAATAATAGTATATAAAAATACATTTATACCGCAAAATCCCGCGATATAGCGAAAAATCCGCGATATAATTTTACATATACTAGCGAGAAAAAACCGCGATGTACCGAATCCGCGAAAAGTGAACCGCGATATAGCGAGGGATGACTGTATACCCTATCTTCCGCATTTTCCATATCAAGTGGTTCATCAAAATATTTTGAACCGCTGAATCCGGAGTTTGTTAGAAGAAACATTAATCTTGGAGTTAATTCAACATTTGGTTGAGCAGAACTTAAGAACACCAATTTATCATTAAATATCAATAACTTTTCTTTCACAAGATGGAACTGTGCTGGTTCTTCTGTTGGAATGAGACCTGCTCTGGTTTTTGAACCCGCCGAATATTCATTGTTTTGAAGAGCTCCCACAACATAATTAGGTGGTTGATTTACCTCCTCAAGTTTCCGAAATAATCCTTCATCATCATATTCTAATTCTCCAAGTTCTTTCTCTGTCATTTGACTAAAATCTTTGAGCATTTGAAGTTTTTTCGGAGTAAATTCTTCCGTGGGAACTGAAGGTGAAAGCGTTTGTTGAGTTTTTTAAAGTGGTTTAAAATATTTCTCTTGTTTTCTTTCAAAGGCTTCTTCACCAGTTAGTTTCTGTCTCCGTTTCTTCTTTATCTCTTCCTGTTGCTTTACAACTTTTGAAAGCAACTCTTGATGTTCTTTAAACTTTCTTGCTCTTTCTTCGGTATTCATCTTCTGTATTTATTTATTGAAAAATATCATTTCATGAATTGTAAAGGTCAATGGGAAAATTTTCCTTTTCTTCGTCATTATAGTAAATGTGTTGAAATAAAAGCTTTTCTTTAAATATTTCATCAAATTCTTTATTGGTATTAATACGAGTTGTTATTTCTTCTTCACTAATACTTGTATCTCTGCTTTTCATACGTTTGCGTTGAGTCTCCTCATCGATATCAAAACCGAATGATAAAATCTGAACTCCATCACCACACAAATGTTTAATAATTTGTCTCATTCCTTCAGGATTAGTTTCTAAAATCCCAAGACCATTAGATTTTACTTTATTTAACTCACTCTTACAATGTGAATATTTTGTAGAACCAAGAG
The DNA here is from genome assembly GCF_964187855.1 of Myxine glutinosa. Classification (NCBI taxonomy): domain Eukaryota; kingdom Metazoa; phylum Chordata; class Myxini; order Myxiniformes; family Myxinidae; genus Myxine; species Myxine glutinosa. The sequence goes on from NC_136270.1 coordinate 77,081,772, forward strand.
AGACCTCCTCAAATATTTGACCTTCGTTCCTCAATCGCATATGTTCCTCCATTGAAATGTAGTAATAATCTTTCCCTTCTATTTCTCCTGGTCGCATTGCTCTGGTTGTAGTACCTACAAAACGAATCATAGGGTGTTTTAAAAAAAAACTTCCAATCTTTTCATTTTTACTATTCAAGAGTTTAGATTTATGAAAGTTCTTTCCTGAAGCAGATTTACCCACAAGATTAATAATAGTTGGCATTTATGTGTGTAAAATATCAGTTAGTATCTCATCTTGTTTCACAACAATATATTTATATTTTCCAATCATGTGTTTCATATAATTTTCAAATTCTTTTTTACTACATAACATAGAGCAATTATCTCTCCAAAAATTATTTACATCTATTGAATTTAACTTAAATAAAATAAAAGTATTAGCATTGTTTCTTATTTGGCGACGAGGGAGTTGAAAATATGACTGACTAAGATAAATACAATTACAAGAAGAATGTCTCCCTCTTGTATAGTAGCTATCCATTACTGTTTGGTTTCTCTCATTAACACAATCATCAAAGATAACGAGGTTCTTTTTTGATTTATCTAAATCTTGAGGTGAAGGTATATCATCCGTATTATCACTGAGAATACAAGTTATGGGTTTTGATTTTGATTTCTGTGTATCACAAAATAGTTGTATTATATCCTCAATGTTGAAATCATTTAGTTTGTTTTGAAGTTTAAATAAACCGATAATGTCTTCCTTTTTAAGACCCGCATTAAAACCTTGTGATAGTAGTTGATACTCGGGTTGAAAACTTGACTTCGTAAAAATTATTAAATTATCATAATCTAAAAAGTTGGGGGTAAGGAGCATCTTTAAAAGCAAACAGGTTTTTCCACATCCGCTTGATCCGACTATTAGACATCTTAATGAATTTGGAATATTTTCATGGTTGTTAAATTTTATCTTGTTTTCCCAAACGGGTAAAAAATCATTCATTTATATATTTGGAAAACAAGTCATCTAACTTTTTTTGAGCTATTTTAGAAACTCTATATTTTATCCTGGGTTCAGGTTTAATTTCAAAATAATTCATTATTTTATTTATATAGTATCTTGTGTTAACATTTCCATTAAAATTATTTTGAATAATAAATATCATTAAACCCTTATACATTTCCTCAATACAAAGAGTCTCTTCCCTTGAAAGAAATGGTGTATTATCATCATAATACTTAACATTCATCTCTCTTATTAATCTTGTAAAGTAATTCATTTTTGGTTCTAATTTAAAAGAGTTATATATATTTTTATATTTTTTATTATCATTAATTAGAAGATAATCACAGAAAATACAATGTTTATATGAACCCTCATTATTAAGCCCTATTCTATCACAAGCCGGACAATTGTCTAATTTATCATATGGAGAGTCTGGAAATTCTAAATATCCTTCTATCATATTTATATAGTAAATTTTTACTTAAACTAAACGCAAGTTTATTCGCTAATAAATACAATGTTTCAAAGCACAAAAGACAAATTTCAATCAATCTCTACTTCGGTGGAAGATATAGAAAAATATGTCAAAGATGTTAAATTGAACAAAAATAAATATGGAAATTTTTGGGTAAAACCAGTTATGGAAAATAACATGAGCCCCTCTATTTCATTTAAAGGAAGAGCTCTAACTATACCTGGAAAGACATCCATTAAAGTAAATCTAACAAAAGTTTCTCCTCTACTCCTGGCAATGTATTCAAAGCTTGAAAAAGTGATCGATCGTGATACTTTGAAAAAGAATGATAAGACCATTAATAATTCTAGAGGAGACATTTGTATTTTCTTTAATAATCCAAAGGGTGTAGATCTAAGTAAAATGAATGATGTTAATATTTCTGGTGAAATGTCATTTCGTTCTATGATAGATAGAGATTATTTAAAGATAACTTTTGATATTAAAAATGTAGAGATTGAATCTGTTAATGAAAGAAAGTATATAGATATTGATGGGAATATTTTTCCTGCTAATTAAATATGAGTCAATACAGCAGTGAAGATTTTACTATTTTATTGAACTCGGACGATAGTGATGATAGTATTTCATTGAACTCGGACGATGGTGATGATAGTATTTCATTGAACTCAGATGATAGTTATGATGCTAATAGTTTGTGCTCAAATGATAGTTATGAGAGTAGCTTTATTGATGACTCTGAGTATGATTCTGAGTATTCATGTGATAGTTATGACTCAGATGATTCAGAGTGAAAAAGTGTTTTAGTTTAAGTATAGTTTCATATATAAAAGGCCTGTAAAAAGGCACTTTCTTCTATAAGTGTTTTACTTTAAGCACAGTTTCATCTTTAAAAAAGCCTCTAAAAAGGTGTTTTACTTCAAGTATAATTTTGCTATATAAATATGATCAAAGCAACGTATTGCGACGTTTGTGAACAAGAATATAAACAATACAAAAGACACCTTAAAACTAACAAACACACATTTAATCTACTTCACCTACTATCTCCTATTCAGAAGGAAACAAAACACTGTTCTGCCTGTAATAAAAATATCCTCAAGAAAGGCTTCGAAATACATCTTAAAACAAATCAACATTTATCAAATTTTATCACAACTAAAAACTCTGATGGCGCATTCAAAGGACATATTAAAATAAGAGTCTTTAACTTCAAACCTCCTGAACCAGAGTCTATAGTTGATGCTGTAGAAATAGTTAAACCTGCTGTTCAAACATTGATTGAAAAAAACACTAAAAGAAATGAAACCACTTAAATTTTATGTGGGAGTAAAATTAGAAATGACAAAGGACGAAGGAGTTATAGATACACCATACATGAGAACTGAGCCACACTTTATATCTTCATATCAAGATTTTAAAACATCAGGAGTCAATGATGAACTTATTAAACAAGAGCAAGATGTGGATAATTCAATCATAGGAAGTGGATTCAATATAGGAAAAATTATTTACATAGACATTCATATTCTTAAATCAGATCCTCTAAAAGCTTCTTCTTACATTGATTTACCCAGTGTTATCAAAAATAGAAAAGCAGTTATCAATATCAAAAATAAAGACAATAAATGTTTTCTCTAGTCTATTCTAACACACTTACATCCTCCACATTTTCATGATGAAAGAGTATCTCATTATAAAAAATATGAGAATACATTAAATACGAAAGATCTAAAGTTTCCGATGACTTTAAATGATATTCCTAAATTTGAAAAGTTGAATAATTTATCAGTTAATGTTTATGGTCTAACAGAAACAAACAACATTCAGGTTTTAAAGCTTTCTGACAATTGTAAACAAACTCATATTAATCTTCTATATTTTAATTCAGATGAAAATTCACATTATACATACATCAAAGATATTACAAAATTAATAAAACCACAAGTATGTAAAAGAACAAATAAAATATATATTTGTATGCTTGTCTTAACTTCTTCCATACACAAGAAAGATTAGATAAACATTCAAATTATTGTGGTGATCATAAATCAACGGTAATCAATATGCCTAAAAAAGGCTCAAAGATCACATTCAAAGATGAAAAGAAAACAATAAAACATCCATTTGTTATATATGCTGATTTTGAAAGTATTTTAGAAAAAATTGATACTGCTTCTCCAGATCCAAAAGAATCATACACAAATAAATATCAAAAACATACTCCTTGTGGTTTTTGTTATTATATCAAATCATCCGTTGGTGATGAATATAACAAGTTAGAGGTGTTTCGAAGCTCAAATACCCCAGAGGAGTTTGTGAAACGACTAGAAAAAGACTGTGTCCGATTAACCAAGATAATGAGAGAAACCAATAAACCAATGTCCTTAACAAGTAAAGAAAAAAGAGAATTTAGACAGCCAAAGGTTGCCTGTCATATTTGTGAGAAGAAAATTGGTAAAGGTCTAAAGGTTAGAGACCATTGTCATCTCACTGGTAAATATAGAGGTCTGGCTCATCAAAGTTGTAATATTAATTATCAACTCCCCTCTTTCATTCCTGTTTTTCTTCATAACAACACTCATTATGATACACATCTATTTATCAAGGAACTCTCAAAGACTTCTGGAAGTATCTCAGCAATTCCAAACACGGATCAGAAATACATTTCATTCACAAAAACAATTCACACATCTCCTATTACTCATATCAGATTTCTTGATACATTTAAATTCATGGCAAGTCCATTGGCTAACTTGGTTCAAAATCTAAAAGAGTTTCCATGTCTTTCAGAGTATTTTTTAGACAAAGATTTTCTAACACAAAAGGGAATTTACCCCTATGACTATATGGACTCATTTGAGAGATTCAATGAAACACAACTTCCTTCAAAAGAAAATTTATATTACAAATTAAACAACAGTCATATATCTGATAAAGATTATGTACACGCACAAAATGTTTGGGAAAAATATAACATCAAGAATCTTGGCGAGTATCACGATTTGTATCTCAAAACTGATGTGCTTTTATTGGCCGATGTATTTGAAGCCTTTAGATCTGTTTGTCGCACTGGATATGGATTGGATCCTGCTCACTACTACACAGCACCTGGATTGGCCTGGAGTGTGATGTTGAAAATGACAAAACAAGCTTTGGATTTGATAACCGATGTTGATATGCTTTTGATGATTGAAAAGGCAAAGAGAGGAGGAATTTCACAAGTCTGTTCAAAGAGATATGCTAAAGCAAATAACAAGTACATTCCAAATTATGATCCATCGGTAGAGAGCTCCTACTTGATGTATTATGATGCGAACAACCTGTATGGCTGGGCAATGTCTCAGGCTCTTCCTTATGAAAAACTTAGATGGGTAAAGGAAAAAGATTACAAAAAGGTTTTACAAGATGTATGTATCTCTACACAAAAAGAATTGGATGATTCAAAGGTTGGTTATTATTTTGAGGTCGATTTGAAATATCCAGAGGAACTTCATAACCTACACAAAGATCTCCCATTTGCTTGTGAAAAGGAAAGTCCAAAGAAGGAGTGGTTAAGTGATTATCAACAATCATTTAATATAGGTGAATCAACAGAAAAATTACTTACTACATTATATAACAAGAAAAATTATGTTCTACACCAAAGAAATTTGCGACAATATTTATCAAAAGGTCTAAGAGTAGAGAAGATCCATAGGGTTCTAAAGTTCAATCAAAGTCATTGGCTAAAGGAGTACATTGATTTTAATACACAAAGAAGAACAGAGTCAAAAACAGATTTTGAGAAAGACTTTTATAAATTGATGAATAATGCGGTCTTTGGTAAGACCATGGAAAATGTGAAGAAAAGACAAAATATCAGACTATCAACATCTTGGAAACAAGCATCAAAATTAATTAATAGACCGAGTTTTACTAGAGCTGAGGTCTTTACTGAGAACTTTTGTGCGATCCATTTGATTAAAGAGAGTATTGAAATGGACAAACCTATATATATTGGAACATCAATTCTTGATTTATCAAAGTCATTAATGTATGATTACTTTTATAATAACTTGAGGAAGAAATATCAAAATGATGTTAATCTACTTTATATGGATAGAGATAGTTCTATTTTGCAAATTAATACTGATGATGTTTATTCAGACATGAAAAAGGACATTAATATCTATGACACTAGTAATTACAGTCCAGAGAGTGAGTTGTTCTCTTCTAAAAATAAAAAGGTGATTGGAAAGTTTAAGGATGAATTAGGAGGAAATGTCATGAGTGAATTTGTGGGATTGAGGTCCAAGGCTTATGCTTATAAATACATTGTGAATAACGTTGAAAAGACTGATAAGAAGTTAAAAGGTGTAAAGAAAAATGTTATTAAAGAAACAATAAACTTTAAGGATTATTATAACTGTTTAGCAACAAAGAAAGAAGAGTTTAGAAAGATTAATGGAATAAGAAGTTATAAACATAAATTATATTCAGAAGAGGTGAATAAGAAAGCATTGGGGGCTTTTGATGATAAGAGGTTTATTTTAGAAAATGGAATTGATAGTCTCCCTTATGGTTATATAAGTAAATACGTGATAAGTTAAAAAAGGGGGGGGGGGGGTTAGGGATTTTAACGGGCTACCGCCGCCTTTTTACTATTATATAAATGATAGAACCAAGTACCAACCAGACTAAAGAGTGGAGGTGTAATCAACCTTGGTATATAAATGGTAAACATAACGAATGTGAAAAATATCAAATAGGTATAATTGAAAAGACAACTGGTAAAAAATTTTACAAAACAAATAAAAGAATTAATTTAAATACCGGTGAATTGGGTAAAAAAGATGAAAATATTTTTGAGTGGACGGAAAACTTTGATGGTTGTCAGGAAAATATATACTTTAATTTAAAAATGGTATGTGGCACTGGAGGCGCTCAAACAAGAACATTGAGGGAGGTTTATCATTTTATCTTAACTCAGTTAAAATATCTTAATAAAGAACCAAACTCAAACATCTTTTTTGTTAATATATTAGATGGTGAAGGGAGTGGCAAGAGAATTAAATTATTTCCCATGCATAAGCAAATATTTGTAGGATCAATGTTTGAGTGGTCTACTCGGGATCATTGATAGTAAGAGTACCATAAGACCAAGGGGGAATCATTGTTTGAGTGGTCTAATGCACAACATTAAGGATAGGTGTCAAAAGGCTAAAAGGTTCGTAAAGAGGTGAGAGGAAAATTAACATGTAAGTGAATGGGTCGATGTTTGAGTGGGTCAAAGATAAATCTGCCAGATGATATGTAGAAGAAGGATTATAGGTCTATAAGGGAAAACAAATATTTGTAGTGTTTGAGTGGTCTAATGAACAACATTAAGGATAGGTACTATAGACAAAAGGTTCATAAAGATTTGGGTGGGAGAAATAGAGGTGTTAATGGGCATTGAGGTTAAGAGGAAAATTAACATGTAAGTCAATGGGAAAATGAGTGTGTCCCAGAAGCAACATATATACACTACTGATATTAGTACGGCATGAGTGATAATGTATCACAACTACACTCATGATCAGGGGATTTAGTTCGACCCCGGGAGATAGGGGGATCAGGGTAAGGCAAATAATCAGATTTATGTTACATATTAAGGGATTTTTCTTTATTTACCTTTTAGGAAGCTTGTTAGTTTGGTATATAATGTTGAATGTCATTGACATAAAATTATGCTATAGGTATGAACATATACAAGGGGTAGCTCACATGTTTTACAGATGGATACAGGTGGGACAAAGGGAAAGACCTTATCAAGACAGGCCGACAAATCAGGGGAAAACAGAGACTTCTACTTCGGATACTCCTTGAAAATGGTGATATTTATCCTAGGAATGAGTTCTCTAGTAGTGGGGACTCTGTGTTGCATGCATTATTTCGGGCTAATGAGAGCACAAAACGCAACATTGGTGGCCGACATACAGATATATGATTATGTGGTACGACATAAGCAAAAGCGAAGTTTGATGGAAGATAGGGACACACCTTTAGAACCCGATGGATTACACGGGATTAATACTTTTTTACATTTAGCCCACACAAGGGCTGATATAGCAAATGAAAGTAATTGTTGGATATGCACACAAATGCCGCATTCTAGTGAGAACCATTGAAGGAAGTTCCTTTTGGTTGGGATGCATTATGTAGTCGCTTCCCAAAGAGGTTGGTAGCAACAAAACCTGATTTACCAATGGCGATGATGCTAGGGGACGTTGGTTGGGAAAGAGGGGGATATAAATGCGAGGAATTTGCAGACAGTTATAGGCCTAAATATGACAATGAAGTTATGCCCCCTTACGTAACTATTCAACAACAAATGAAAGGGCTCCTATGTTTCATCCGACATCGAACCACAGAGAATAATAAGTTTATGGGAAACTCCACCTGCCACCATTATAGTTACGAGTTGGGCTATATGAGATTGCCTGTCCCAATAAGGGACAATGGCTTAAAGATGATATCTTTGTTTTGGGAAGGAACTTGGACAACAGATACTACATGGACCTATAATAATACATATTTTATATGTGGACACAAGGCGTATGCGTATTTCCCACTGACGTGGTCAGGATCATGCTTTCTTGGTTTTGTACTTCCACACATGCGCTTGTTAACAACGTCACCAATGCGGATCCTGCAGTCTAGGAAAAAAAGAACTGTTAGTATCGGAGAATGGATTGGAATGGTAGTATTTCCATTTTATGGCACCTGGAAGGCAGGACATGAACTACGGCGAATGGCATTGGCTATAGAAACATTGGCAAATAAAACAGCTAGTGGATTGACACAACTTACAAGTGAGCTGGCAGTGACAAGAACCATGGCATTACAAAATCGTATGGCATTAGATATGCTGTTAGCGGAAAAAGGAGGTACATGCGCAGTGATTGGTACAGATTGTTGTACATACATACCTGATAATTCGGGAGACGTTTATAACATAGCCGATACAATAAGACAAGAGGGAGCAAGATATCACGATTATGTGAAAGGGGGTGCTTTTGCATGGTTGGAAAACACATTCGGAGGAGTGGCAGTTAAGATACTCCAATACTTGTTTGTTGGATTAGTAGTTATATTGGCAATAGTTTTAGTGGTGGCTTGCTTAAAAGCCTTAGTGACGGTGGGTTTGAATAAGATAACAAATAACACTATGATAGTGCATGAAGCACCACGTGAAGAAATAAATGAAGCAACAAATGAGGAAATAAATGTGGAACCACAAGGGGAAGACTTTTATGGCGACATGAATGTTGAGATTAAAAGATTGAATCAAGTAATGTTGCAAATGAATACAGTAGAGCTAAGATAAGGGGATACCAAACCATTGTGAATGGTGCCAGTTTTATCAGATCAGTGAACTCATATCACCATAAGTTACACTGTTAAAGAAAAAAAGTGCGGGAGGACTATGATAATAATACATTATGCATAGTTTGCTGTTTGCAAGATCTGTTGGGAATTAGATATTCCTGTTTGTGATTTTAATTATATACACTCATTATTAATGCATTTATTTCCTTGCAGTAGTGTTAAAATAACTGCATGAGTTTAATTTTTGAATTATATTAACCTGAAAGCAATTGTGGATGTTATTCTTAGTTTAGTAGTTCAAATATACCTGATTTGAATATTATTCGTGTAAAGCTGTTCCAAGATATACATGATTAGTTAAAATATAGTGATTTCATGTTACAATGTACCCCATCTGATTCAATCTGTGTGGCGAGCAGATATAAATGGGGCAGAGTAAAGGAAAGACCAGATCACATCTCAAATGGAGTGCTAACGGAATTGGGAAGAAGTTTGAGAAAGAAAATTTGTGGCTAAAAATGAAGTTAATCTTGGCATACACCCTCCTTCTCAAAGAATGATGAAGACATTCTCCTTTGTAACTTGGAGATGGAGGCTTACCTTCACCAAGGGAAATTTATGTGACCATTTGCCTGGATCACACTGCAACATATGGAAGAAGGGCGATCACTTATTTTGTTTGAATGCCTCAAACATTCATCACGTCAGCAATTGCAGGACGACGACAATTTACCTGCAACTTCTACGGGAGGCGGTGACGTGTGTCATTACTTCACCAACTTCCGGGGAGCCAGCATGGAGCTATAAGCGAACGGCTGTGCCTTTTCCTCCATAACAGCTGTGCATGATTCTGCTGGTTGCTCCTGGTATGGACCATGGACAACTTGAGTACCATGGTCCCAATATCATTGTGGATGCATCCGGCATCCCTGTTCCACATCTTGCTGGCAAATCAACATCACATCAACACTTGCTCCATACTCATGATGAGTGAGGAGGCAAGTCGACGACAATTGGACGAAGGCCTTGTTCAAATCTACTATGGCTCACAGCAAGAGTGGCAAGAATGTTACATGCAAAGCAGGGTCAGTTTGTGACTCCACCTAGCTATCACAACAGCAGAAAATCCTTCGCAAAATACTGTAGGTGCCATGAAGACATCAGAAGAAAATGTTTCATACTTGAATTTCAAACACGAGTGATCAGCCCCTTCTTTTCAATAAAAAGTCAACATTTGTGTCGAAGCAGACCGTATTGCCAAATGTTGCAGATGTTTTATTATTTTAATGGTGAACTGAAATTATTGAGTTTTGGTAAAGGTGAAGTGTTGTATGCTTTATGCAAACTTGGGCATGCCCGTACTATATCTATATCTAAAATTATATCCCCCCCCCCCCCCTCTATTTACATGAAATGGTTTGGTCCAAAGCGAACGGCTTGCGAGTACGGTGACAATCCCCCCCCCCCTCTATTTACATGAAATGGTTTGGTCCAAAGCGAACGGCTTGCGAGTACGGTGACAATCCCCCCCCCCCCCCTCTATTTACATGAAATGGTTTGGTCCAAAGCGAACGGCTTGCGGAGTTTGGTAAAGAAATCGCCAGAGCGTGCACATTAGCATTAGCACATTGTGAATCGCAAATTAGTTTTAATTAGTTTTAAAACATAGTTTAACGCCAACATAGTTTGCAAACGTGAAATAAATGAATACGCTCTCAAATGTGCCGTCCGAGGCAGAGTCTGTTCGCCACGTTCGGCACACGTGATAGCTCGCTGCTCTCTGATTGGTTGAATCGTTTTTTGGACATAGCTCGGTAACTACTTGTCCGATTAATTTCAAACCTTGAAAAGGCACATCCTCGGGTCCCCAGCAATATACCTGGCAAGTTTCAAGTATATCGGACCCGTGGTTGTCGAGAAACAGCGGTCACAGACAAACAAACACACACACAGACACACACACACACACACAGAGATTAGTGGAATTATAGATAGATGAAGTGAATTGCATTATTAATATGGAAAGAGAAATGTTTTGTGATCATATTCTTCCAGAAATATTCTTCCAAATTCTTCCGGGAATTCTTCCAAAATATGCCTTATGTATGGGAAAATTGGATTACCAAATTTATGTTTCGAATATTAAATAGGTTGATGTTTAGATTAATGATTAATATAAACAACAAAAGAAAAAATGAGGGATTGTGGGAGAATACCAGAATATATGTTCTCATATATTTGTTCTCATATACTTCTTTTCCAAAATGTGTTTTCCTGTGTAACTCTGTGGGAAAACTGAAACCTAAGTGCATGCCTGTTCCAGATAGGTCAAGAGGGAGTGACCTACAGAGAGCAGATAAAAGGTGCTTTACCATTTTAACTGATAACAACTGTCTAAAAAGGCTCTTAGAACTCTCCAAGATAGAAACCAGAGTGTCTCACTGTCTGGGCCGGAGAGCCTGTGCGGAGTCCTGAATTCCATGCTCATATAAGGAAATAAGCATTTATTTTATAAGAAAAGGGACTTCGAGGAAAAGGCTGGGCTGGCCAAGGAAAGGAGAAGATCTGCGCACATCTGGGGTGCCACGACCGGCAGAACGAGGCTTCGTTAAATATTAGTCAGTTCATTAGTTAGTCAATATCTTGAATTGGTACGTTCATGTAACAACCCTTTAAGGTTTAATAAACTTTGTGTGAGAACCAAAGGAGGAGTTTTTCTTTGTCGTAAGATTAGAGATTCTTCAAGAGTTGTAAGATTGTGAAGGAGTTTGGTGAATTACAGAATGGGGATAGAAAGGTAAAATCGATGAGGAAATAGAATGGGAGGGGTGAGACAGGATATGCTCGCAGGTAGGGGTTGAGGAGGTCGGTAGTGAGGGGGTTGGGAGGAGGAGAAGGGTTGGTGTGAGATGAGGTGGGAGGAGGGGGAAGAGAGGGTTGCTGTGAAGTGAGGTGGGAGGTGAGGGTTGGTGTGAGGTGAGGGGGGGGAAGAGAGGGTTGGTGTGAGGTGAGGTGGGAGGAGGGGAGGAGAGGGTTGCTGTGAAATGAGGTGGGAGGAGGGGAGGAGAGGGTTGGTGTGAGGTGAGGAAAATAAAAGGTTGTGAAAATAAAAGGTAGTAAAGAGAAAGGACGTTCATAGACACAACGACGGATGAAGGAACTGAGTAGGCCTCAAAAGACACGGCAAGAAAAATCCAACTACTCGAACAAGAACAAAATAGAACTGGAAGCACACCTCCAGCAAACACATAGACAGCAAAATAAACAGTGGAAATTCGACAAAAACGATCAGGAAAACCTTATCTTTGAGGACACTGGAGGAGCCAGAAGTCCAGGTGCAGTGTATGGTGGGAGCCAGTACAGTGTGTGTTCGATCTGTACCGGTTTACTGTACCCTGGTGTAGTAGACCAAGTGCTTTCCCACAATTACCATTTTATTAATTTGCAAATGAAGTGGTGGTGGAAGGGATTTGATGATCAGGATCTACCCAACATCTGATACATAACACCACGAGCCTACACCAGCAAGACTAGTTCTTCATTCTAAACTAGAAATTTAAACCTGGGTTTTATGTGTGCTCAGCCAGGGTTTCAGATGGGCACACTCAAAGGCCCCAAGTGGCATTAATGGCAAAGAGAGTTTTGATGGACAAAAATGTTGTGTTCTTATTTTCTTAAATTAGGGTCATGTTCATATTTCCCTCTTAAGTGATGTAATGCCTCAACGTTTTTGATAATTCACAACTGCTCAGTTGTTAAAAAAAAATTGCTTCTTCCATTTTGAATGGCAATTCAACAGAGACCATCTTCTCAAGGCTCAGGTCAACAGTCAGTTTGACAAGCCTAACATCCGGCCTATAATAATTTCGTATCCGCTGATTGTAGTGAAGAATGTAGTGAAGGAATTCACACAATTGTTATTCACACAAAATCTTGAAATTTATTTGAGTAAATACACCAATTGCCTCATTGTTGATTGCTTCACTCGGTCATATTTCCAGGGATCTTTCGGAATCAAACTAACACAACTGAGGGTAAAACAAGACTTTATCCACTCCACACTAATCCTCCAACATGTCTAATTCCAGAATAATCTCGTTTGATGAGCAACGTTTTCTTGCTGACAGTGAATCACTATTTATTAATTTATTTTTCATTTTGTCTCTGAATTCAGCTGTAAGTTATTTAACCTGATGCTGTCAGATATCAGTTTGTGTGTGAAAAAGAAAACAAAGGGGAACCCAAACATATATGAAATTGTACCTTCAAAAAAACAAAAAAAAACAACTTATGTTCTGTTATGAAAGAAAAAAAAGGTTTTCAGTGACTTCCTTTTCATGAAAAATACTCAATAAATGGACAAAGCCCTTCCTTGTTCTCTCTTCTGCCACCCCACCCTGCCTCCATCACTCCCCGGACCCCTTCACCCCGAAAACCCTTTTAGAGAGAACGTCCAATGTCCGTGGAGATTCCCAGCAGCTTGTGCTTTTTTGCCAATTCTAACCAGAAGTTACCAGAAAATTATCGCACCATTTCGGGCAGTCTCTACTTATAAACTAAATAAAGGATTTATTCGTCCTTGTGTGGAGTACTGCTCTCACATCTGGGGAGGTCCGAGCTCCACATACTCATTGGACAGAATTTAATCCAAAGTAATCCGACTTATCAACTCTCTATCAACCAACCTGACATACGAACTCGACCCTCTCGATTTACATCACAAGTTGGCTCTCTTTCTCTTTTCTACAGATATTACTTCTGTTTCTGCTCCCAAGAACTTGCTCCTCGTGTATCTCCAGCATTAGTGAGACCACGGCATACTCGACAAGCCACCACATGTCATGATTACTGTGTGGACATTGGCAACTCAAGGGTGGGCCGTGATGATGTTTGTTTCTTCCCCACCACTGCCAAACTATGGACCCTTTACCTTCCCATGTATTTACAAACACTTACAACCTTCCCCTTTTCAAAAAGCAGATTTTTAACTTCCTCAACAACTCTTCGACTATTCTCTCTTTCTTCACATTTCTATCAATGCAGCTGTTTTATTTAAGGCCTGGCCTCGATGAGGACAAAAGTCCAGGACTGGAGCCTTCAAAATAAAAACATAATACAGGTCAAAGGAACACCCCAATGATAACCTGTTCCCCTTTCACACCAAACAACTTTTTGAATATGCAACTCATCTCCACAAAAGTCACACAATCATACCATACAACAAGGACATTTTGTTTAAATGTTCGGCAAAATAACATTCATCTCCTGCTGTGCCCATGTACCGCCCAATTTTCCCGCAAACCATGTTACAGAAAAAGGCTTCGTTTCAAATAACTTCGTAACAGCAGGAGGCCAATCGGTCCATCATCAGACACCATTCGAGGTGTTGGTGCGAGATGATAACAGAATATTGGAGCTTGAAGCTAAAGTTGATAACGATATGAGGCATGAACAGAAAAGAGGGTTTCTTGAAGGATTCAGAAAGGCCTGTCGAAAGGGAAGGGTGTTGATTGTGGGGGATTTTTTTCCAGGGATGGATTGGATCCAGGAATGGGGAAAGAGCAGAGACAGGAAGGATATTCTAGCTCTTATCCAGGCTTGCTTTTTAAGTCAGTTTGTGGAAACGCAGAGAATGGTGAATGCAGGGTGAGATCTTTTTGAAGCAATGATCCCAACATGGTGTATGAGGTGGAGGTGGGGGATCGTTTGGGGGCAAATTCCCATAACTCAGAGCGTGCAAGTCTATTGTTTCGTTTTGGAGTTGGGTCGAGTAAAGGAAAGCTGTTAGATATTTTGAGAAGGCAAACTTTGATTGTACAAGGATTGTATTCTATATTGGGAAAAGTAAAACAGTGTGCAGTCTGGCTCAGAGAAATGGGCAACGTTCAAGGAGCAAATGTGAAGAGTGCATCGGCGGAATATTGGAGTGAGGTGCAAAGGTCGGGGCAGAAAGAGAGCAGGGTGGACGCAAAGGTCGGGGCAGAAAGAGAGCAGGGTGGACAGCACTGTTATTAAGGATAGGTCGAAGGCATTCATTTCCGTAATTTAAAATAACAGCCCTTGAATCCAACACACATGGGCATAAGAGCAAACAACGGCTTGGTAAGAAAATATCTGGGCAAGCCAAAAGATAATATGAAAAGGATATGACCAAATATATTATCACAAAAGCAAGCCATGCTCGAAATGCAAAGGGGACAAAGAACAGATGAACATAAGTGTGGGCGCATTAAGGACGAGAAGAGAAAATTGGTGGATGGTGAAGGTGAGATGGCAGATTATGAAACATAGTTTTTTTGCTTCTACATTTGCACAAAAGCAGTTGTGGGAATCCACGTTTTCCCCTGCCTTGCGTGCAGCGCAGGACACCAGATGACCTCTGGCAGGTCGTGGTCTGGATGATCTGTTGGAACCCATCTGTGGATCGGTCCCATCGGCCGATGGGTCTGACCCATCTGTGGATGCACGAGAAATGACAATGCAGACCCATCGGCCGATGGGTCTGCGCCATCTGCGGATGTGTTGTTCACCTTGAAGGAATGTGTATGCATCAATGGTGGATGAGTATGTTTATTTGAACCTAAAAATAAGCAATTGATGTCATAAATGTTTATAAAGCAGTCCGTCGTCCAGGATGAGTACATGTCACGGACTGCTTTATAAACATTTATGACATCAATTGCTTATTTTTAGGTTCAAATAAACATACTCATCCACCATTGATGCATACACATTCCTTCAAGGTGAACAACACATCCGCAGATGGCGCAGACCCATCAGCCGATGGGACCGATCCACAGATGGGTTCCAACAGATCAACTGTTTAAAACCTTAAACTCTCATCTTTGCTGCGGAATGCCTTGCTTTGCTGGATGTTATTCCTTGATGTTATGTCTGTGTTGTTGCTTGCCACATGTACATGTTTAGCTATTTACGAAGAAATATTTTCCTATTTCCCTTAAAAACAACAAAAGAGCCACGAAGAATGTGATGGTGTGTAGTATGGTTACACTAATAAAACGATGTGCTGTAATTGCACTGTAACCTGGGAAAGCCATATTTCCAAGCTGGTCTCCAAAGCTAGTCATTGACTCATCATCCTCGGTCATGCAAAGTCCTTCCTTGGCACAACTGAGCTGCTCACCACTTTCAGATATTTCATCGGCAGCATGATGGAGTATTGCTCTTCCCTCTGGGCTGGTGCTTCTGCCTCACACCTAGCTCGGCTTTACGCTGTCGAAACAAAGGATGTTAGAATAATTGGAATCTCCTGCGATGAAGCAGATTCTGAGGGCCTTTAACACTCTCACCACAGGCAGGTTAGCGGTCTTTCTACCTTCTACAGACTCCTCTCCGGCCTTGCACCCCCTGCTCTGTCTGTGCTCTGTCCCCCAATTATTCATGCAGGATGCACAATATCTGCAAGAAACCATATTCTGGAGAAATTGCCAAAATCAAGACTCGCTGCTCACCTTCACTATTTTTTCCTCTTTTTTCCGGCTCTGGAACAAACTCCCCCACTCTCTTCAATCCCACTCTTCCCTCCTGGTCTTTAAAACAGCTGTTCACCTCCATCTCTTATCTTCCCCCCATCCAAAACCTCGATCTTTTCCACCCCCGTTCATTCATCCCAAATCCACATCCTCCATATTCCCTGTTTTCTTTCCTGAAAGCCCCTGTGGTATCCATCTGGTTTATCCTGTGTATCCCACCCCAGCCCTCTCTCTTCCACAGATCTCCTGATGTCCCTTTTCCCTGCTGTTGTTGTACTTCCATCTCTCTCCCCCCTCTTGTACCCCGCTCACTTTATAATATGTTCGATGTGTTGGCGCTCATAGGAGCCCGCACTATATACAAAAAATAATAATATATAAAAACCTACAAAGTCACTTTTAAGGAAACACTTTGCATGATTGACTGAATCATTGCATAAATCTATAGTGACAACATAATGGAAGGGGTTATCATGGAGCATGTGAAAAAGGAGGTTCTGGGTGGCCTGTGGAAGCAGACAGCACAGTGCCAGGTAACCATCGGTAACGCTAATCGGGTTTCATGTTGTAGTAGCCGAGTGCTCCCCCTCTGGGTGGGAAGTGTTTGCACATCACGAACTGAAAAAGTATCGTCTGTATATCGCAAGAAGACTCTTTGATGTTGGTGTGGTGCATGTTCAAATGGGTCGAAGGGGTCAAAAGGTATACAGGTCTAACGGGTTTCAGGCGTCCAAAGGGTGCGAAGGATCGAAGAAGTTGAAGGGGTCGACTTGATTTGATGGTTGAAGCGGTCGTAAAATGAGGTATAGATGAACTGATTCGATTTTGGCGTCACGCGGTCAAAGGCCAGAGGTCATGTGAGGTAAAAATCCTGTTGCCATGATCAATTGTGAACTAGTGATGGGATTATGATGAAATTTGGTACATTTATGTATAATGATGTAAAGAAGAACTGATTAGATTTTGGGGTGAGGAGGTCAAAGGTCAACTTACGTAATAGGTCTATAACTTGAGAACGGCTGAAGGGATCTAATTCAAACTTGGTACAGATATGTATAACGATGTAACGATTAACTGATTAGATTTTGGGGGCCCGAGGTCAAAGGTCAGAGTTCATGTCAGGTAAAAATGTGAACATGAGAACAGCTATATGGACTTAAAGCAAAGTTGGACAAGTATTCTAATGGTGTTAAAATGTGGGAGGTGGCATAATCGGTCGACATCGTGACGTCGAAGAATGTCGTTCTAGTTCTTTATAGGAGCGACGCTCAGCGAAGAGCAAAGGAGAACTGAGAGTGAGGCAAACTTCAACAGAATAAACCATCAAGAAGAGAGCAGAAGGAGGAGGGGAAGAAATTCTGAAAATGCAAGTAAGAGGGTTGAGTTAAGAAGTGTTAAATAGGGATAATAAAGGTCATGGGTCAGAAATTGTGATGACAAGAGATGACTGTGCACTGCTTGTTTCCTGCCTTGGAATTGGAAGAGTGAGATGGATGGGAGAGGCGAGGAAGGAAAGAGTTGAGGTGCACACTCAATCTGGATTTTGGAACTTCATATTCTTCTTCCATAGTTGTTTCAGCACCTGAAAAGAAAATGAAATACAATGTAACACCCAGCACAATTACATAACAGGAGAAATGCATCATCAAAGTATATAAAAATCAGAAATGCTGAAGTTGTGTAATGAGACAATCGATTTGAAAAAGTCAATACATGATGAAATTTGTGCAATCGCGGTGTTTTGTTATCTACCATATAAAACACAATGTGTGTGTGTATGTGTGTGTGTGTGTGTGTGTGTGTGTGTGTGCGTGCGTGCGTGTGTGTGTGTGTGTGTGTGTGTGTGTGTGTGTGTGTGTGTGTGTGTGTCCTCCATAAGGCTCGGTTTTAAAGGCTTTCAGTTGTGCTTTTGAAGGGATTTGAGTGGGGGGCTTCAGGGGCAATCTTTGAACACGACTGTGTGTCAACCATTTAAAGACCTAAAAGACTGAGGACCCAAAAGACCCCAAGTACCCAGAAGACCCAATGGACCCCAAACACCCAAAATACCCTGCAGACTGTTAAAGACCATGAAGACCCAAAGGACCCAGAAGATCCCAAGCATTGAAGTCCCAAATACAACGAAGACCCAAAATACTGAAAAGACCCAATGGACCCCAAAAACCCAAAAGACCCTGAGGATCCATAAGACCCAAACAGCCCCAAGGACCCAAATGACAGAGGACCCAAAATACCCCAAGGACTCAGAAGACCCCCAAGGACTCTGAAGATCCAAAATACCCCAAAGACCCAAAACACCCTGAAGACTGTTAAAGACCCAAAAGACCATGAAGACCCAAAATACCCTGAGGACCCGAAAGACCCAAAAGACTGAAAAGACCCTGACGACCCAATGGACTCCAAAGACCCAAAATATCCCAAAGACCCAATGGACCCCAAACACCCAAAATATCTGGATGACCCAAAAAATCCTGGATACCCAAAAGACCCCGAGTATCCAACAGACCCAAACAATCCCCAGGACCAAAATAACCCAGAGGACCCAAAATACCCCAAGCACCCAGAAGATCCCAAGGACTCCGAACATGCAAAATACCCCAACGACATAAAAGACCCCGAAGACCCAATGGGCCCCAAACACCCAAAATATCCTGAAGACCCCAATGACACTGAAGACTGTTAAAAATACAAAAGACCCAAAATACTCAAAAGACCCAAAAACCCCAAAAGGCCCCAAATCCTTGAAGACCCAAAAGACCATGAAGACTCCCAAGACCCCAAAGACCCTTAAAGACCCAGAAAATCCTTAAAGACCCAGAAAACCCATAAACACCCGAAGGCCCAAAATACCCCAAAGGCCCTTAAATACCCAGAAGACCCAAAAAGTACCAGAAGACAGAAAAACACCCAAAATACCACGAAGACCAAAAATACCCCAAAGACCCAAAATACACCAAAGACCCAAAATACACCAAAGACCCTTAAATACCCTGAAGACCCAAAATACCCCAAAGACCCTGAAGACCCCAAGGACCCAAATGAACCAGAGGATTTAAAAGATCAAAAAGTCCCTGAAAACCCAAAATACCCCAAAGACACCAAGACCCTTACAGATCCAAAAGACCACAAAAACCCACAATACCCTGAAGACGCAAAATTCCCCAAAGACTCAAACAACCACAAAGACCCAAAATACTCCAAAGGTCCAAAATACCCCCAAAGACATTTAAATACCCTGAAGAACAAAAAAATCGAAAAGTTGACAACAGTGACATCATTTGAGGTCAACATTCACGTTATTATACCCGTTGAAGGTTCGTGGAGGTACTATTTTCGGGTGGGTTTAGGGCAGAAAAGTGATTAAAGGAACATGTTGTGCAGTTTTATTGCAAAGTCCACGTAATTTCTGGAAACTAGAGAGCCGAAGCTTCAACTTGATACCACTTTCAACTTGTTATACCTCCGGTAGGGGTGTGTCCATTTTTCGAGCACTTTTCTGCTCCCTGCCACTTGTCCATATGTCAGGGGTAAACTATCCGAGTTTCTAGAAGCAGGGTACTGTGATATACCAAGAATAGACTTTCGTCCTGTTTTCAGAGAGTATTCATGGTGAAGGAAGTACCTATATAAGGTAGTCATCTTGTTGGTCCACCAGTGACAATGCCTTCAAGGACGAGTTTGTCCGTTTCCTCATGCAGGAATGGAGGAACCGACAAAAAGGTTCAATCATTGGGAACAAAACTTTGGATGTTGAGCACGGTGGAAATTGTAAGGAGATGAAGAATGATGAGGGACTTGCTGCAAGTCGACAAACCAGATCACCTTCAAGTTCGGCGAAGGAAAATGGTGACAGCGAAAAAAGAGAAAACATTGTTTGAAAAACTCGAGTTATTAACATTTCTTCATTACCTTTGATCCGACACATCACTCGCCTATGATGGAGAAAGATTCAAAATAACCAGTTGGATGACATCATACAATCTATTACTTTACGTCATCATGTGGTCACTCACAGCTTTCAAAATAGTTTCACTGTAAACTTTAGGTACCGTTTCATATTGGTTTATAATTCATTATTATTCTCTACATGGTTTAGTTTCTGCAGAAAACGAATGTCAAAGTGACACTCAGGACAGTGATGAAGATAGTAAGGTTCACTATGTTAACAAATATAATTTCGTTCAAAATTTTGGAAGATGAGCAAATCTATACATTTTTGGAATCAGCAGAGCATGGAGAATCCGAAAATCAATGTTGGCATTTGCACAGACACCTGCATGGCCGCCATTTTGGATTTTCAAAATGGCCGCCATAAAATACATATTTTGCGCAAATACATCTCGGTTTCGAGTCAACCAAGAAACTTAATTAAATATGCTAATCCTATGTTTTCTGGGTCAAGGAATCCAATAAAGGCCTCAAAATAGTGCTCAGGATTATAGAAAGGCAACAAACAAAGGTAATTGAAAACCATTGTCTTTATATTGGTGATATAACTGTATTACATAATACATGATATTGCAAGTCCTTTGAAGTTATAGGTATGGGTTTATAAAGCAAGAAAGCAGCCCTGTTAGTATCAGATTGAACTATAAGTCCGATACACAGGATCTACTAGGTCTATACCGTTCAGGAATATCCTTTTACAGATCTTCATCACTGTCCTGAGTGTCATTTTCGCAAAGGTGTCTCCGCAAATGCAAACATTAATTTTTGGATTCCTCATGCTCTGAATATTCCAAAAATGTATAGTTTTGCTAATCTCCAAATTTTTTGAACGAAAAAACAAAGTGAACCTCACTCTACATTCTGAGGGAGGATGACGTCACATTTGGGGGTTGTTGTCATGATCAAGGCCGCTCTCAAAATATTTGGAGGACCCCAACGGAAGATTTGAGATCGATTTACCCTTGCCATCTTTCACATAAATGAATGTCACTTTTCTGGCCCCTTTAATGGTGTTTTCGGGGGTTGAAGCCGGAATGCACATGGAAGACGTTACAGGGGGTGGGGGTGGAGGTGGAGGTGTTCCCATGCATCTATGAGGTGAAACCTTTTGCCGTCTTTCACTTGAATAAATCGTCTGGGCTCCAATTCTAAGAGCAGAACTCCATCAAGTTACGGTTGAAGGCCTTGTAGGTGGACAGGAGTTCAGGTGTACCAAGGAAAGATTTCGTATGATGGAGGATGCCCAGTCGTGGGTTGTGGAGGCCAACCTTGAAATGTGTTTTTTTCTGTGTGTGAACATAAAGTTTTGCAAATCCCTCTGGCAGAGGATATTGTTCATCCTCCAAAACAAACCTCCACAACTAGGATATTAGTGATAATGATTGTACTCAGAGAATTTAAACCACGAGAGGACGAAACTGTCATCTGATACAGTATGTTCCAGGGATGTGAAGTGGGAGTTTATGTTTTTATTTCCCTGAGAGGGTTTTATATTATATATAAATACCAGTTATTGATAAACCAAACAGAATGTGAAGTCGACATTAACAGTGAGTACAATGAAATTGTTGTTGATGTTGAATAATATGAAAGTGAATTTTTGTCTTGAAAGAAATACATAAATAATGTAACATTAATCCGAATGCGATTTAGTAAATAATTATTTTATTTTTGTGGTAGAGTGGGTTAGTGTGTAATTAACCTCAAATTGTATCAAATAATTACTTTCACATAAATTCTTTAAAAACCGACTTTGGATACCGTTTAACTTTATCATCAGAACTCTCGCTCCGCAAGGTGAAATGCTTCTTAACTTGAAATGCAAGGGTTACTTTGATGCTTCCCACGATAAAAACCAGACCATTGTTAATTTTCAGTTAATTAACCTGTTACTTGATTCATCTGTTCACGGAACCACACTTGGCTCGGCAAAGTCGATTATTCCTCCATAAACTTTTGATCAACTTTTATGTCAAACGAACTTACTTTCTGAACTCTGTTCCATGGATTTTAAATGTCAAGATTCAAAATTGTCTTTGTGACGGTTTATTCCGTTTATTAATATTTTTGTTTTGATGTCAAAAGAACAAACAGAATAATAGACAAAAAATAACCGTTTCAGCAAAACAATCTAAACTATAACTAAAATAATCTAAATAACATTGCACAGGAATGCTGCTTACACAAATACAACGGGACCCGAGGTGAGCTGTCAGCCAGGTATGGTCCAAAATTGATGAGATTTTGACTTTTTGTTGCAAAACACGAAAATTAAAATTGTAATTTAATTTGATAATATTGTATTGTCAGTGAATTCTACATTATTTCTCCACCAAATATTATCTGTACTGTGCGCTTTCATTAAATCGTAGCAGCTTCAGGTGTGACCCCGTGGGAGGTTTTTACTGCCGGAGAGGAACCGCACGGAGATTAATGATGGGAATTGTGAGTGAGACAAAAACATTTGTCTTTGCTGTTATTCAATCCAAACATTTTATCAAAATCGTCAACACCTGCAATGGTTGTTTACAAAGGTCGATCAAACAAATTAATCAACACAATATTTTCTACTCTGATGATGGAGTTAAATTCCTTTGGCAGTGCAGGCTCATGGAAGAGGGAAAGAGGCATTTATGGAATGAGGTAAATGCTGTTTCTCCTATTATTGGGTTATTCATATTTTAGTTACTTTTTCTATTATTTTCAAATTGGTGGCAGAATGTGCGACATGGGTCCTTCATTAGGAATGACTGCATCGCATTCAGATGTTGTGGGGAGAGGGGATCCGGGGGTGTGTGGGTGCTGCGGAGGGGTCAAACAGGGTGTTTGTGCTTATTCACATCTGATACATGTGAATACTTTACTAAAGAGGGTAAAATGTCAGGAAGTAACCACAAAATATTTTCATTAGGGCGCATTTTGTGGATAAAATTAACATCGCACATTATCAATTGTGAATGTTTGTAAATTATAATAGCGCTGTATAACTAAGTCTCTTATCTTCCATAATGAACTATAAAATAAACTTACTGATTTGCACTTTGATTCATGGTAAACTCGATAGAGAGCGTACCTCCACCAGTTTGAACAGTTTACGTTTTGTATCCCACTGATCGGTTACATCCCATTTTGTATCCCACTGATCGGTTACATCCCATTTTGTATCCCACTGAAATATAATCGGCTTGTTGTTGTCACTTATCCAACTCATCCATCAAGTTTTGTCAATATTCCAAAACTTTTTAAAAACATGTTATTTATCGTTTTTTGGCCCCATCGTTCAACGGTGAAGAATCAGTTAAAAATGTATCTGATCGGGATCCAGATCCGGATTTTAACCAAACTGTAATCAGTTCATCCACGTCACATGCCCAAACTCGCCACTAAATTTCGTCCGAATCCATCATGACTTTTTGAAACATGCTGTTCACAGACAAACAAACAAACAGACAAGGAGTGAAAACATAACCTCCATCCACCTTTGCAAAGGTTGAAAATATCGTGATAATCGTAAATGGTAAATCTTATGGATCATATATGAAAGGCAATGAGTGCAGAGACAAAACTTATTGCAACTAATTGATTAATTTAGCTAATTGCTTTTTTGAACTAATTAATTGAACTAATTGCTTCACAATTTAGACATTTTTCCCCCTGGGTGATTAACAAGGGGTCAAGATAATATATCTTCTTCATTAAAAGTGTACCTGAGCTTCTTCCTTTCCCGAGTGCCACCGCAGGCGAGCATTTACACATCGATTGTAGTAATCTATCGTTTCAGCATGTCAAACACCTAATGGCCTCAATGACCTGGGCCGAGGACAAAATGAAGTGTATTTTATTTGGAAGTAAAGGGTCGTGCAGCACCACATGCAGTGCATTCAGAAAGTATTCAGACCCTTTCACTTTTTCACATTTTGTTGTGTTGCCGCCTTATGCTGAAATCGTTTAAATTAATTTATTCCCTCATCAATCTACACTCATTACCCCATAATGACAAAGAGAAAACAGGATTTTAGAAAGTTTTGCAAATTTATTAAAAAGAAAAAACTGAAATATCACATTGATATAAGTATTCAGACCCTTTGCTATGACACTTGAAAATTAGCTCAGGTGCCTCCCAGTTCTCTTGGTCATCTTTGGGATGTTTCTACACCTTGATTGGAGTCCACCTATGGTAAATTCAATTGATTGGACATGATTTGGAAAGGCACACACCTGTCTATATAAGGTCTCACAGCTGGCAATGCATATCAGAGCAAAAACCAAGCCATAAGGTAGAAGGAACTACCTGCAGAGCTCAGAGACAGGATTGTGTCGAGGCACAGATATAGTGAAGCCTACGAAAAAATCTCTGCTCCATTGAAGGTTCCCAAGAGCACAGTGGCCTCCATAATTCTTAAATGGAAGAAGTTTGGAACAACCAGGACTCTGCCTTGAGCTGGCCGCCCGGCCGAACTGAGCAATCGGGGGAGAAGGGCCTTGGTAAGAGAGGTGACCAAGAACCCGATGGTCACTCTGGCTGAGCTCCATAGATCCTGTGTGAAGATGGGATTAACCTCCAGAAGGACAACCATCACTGCAACACTCCACCGATCTGGGCTTTATGGCAGAGTGGCCAGACGGAAGCCTCTCCTCAGTGGAGGACACATGAAAGCCCGCTTGGAGTTTGCAAAAAAGCACCTAAAGGACTCTCAGACTGTGAGAAACAAGATTCTGTGGTCTGATGAAACCAAGATTGAACTGATTGAAACCAATCGAATCATCTTGTTCCTGTTGCCCAATCAACTCATCCACCTAGTTTTGTCATAAGTCGTCCACAACTTTTTGAAATATCATCCAAGATATCGTTTTGGGGCCTCTGACTCAATGGTGAAGAATCACTTTGCAATTTTAAAAACTCTTGTATCCGGATCCGGATTCAAATCTTCATCAAAATTGAATCAATCCTCGCTCAGTTAGCAGTTTCTCCAATGTAACAACGAAATAAACTTTTCTTACCTCATAATTTCACAATAGATGAGCAAAGAATCTCCTTCGTATCACAATTTTGAGAAATGAAAAATCACGTGATACATTTTAAGCGCATGCATGCACAGTGCACTCCGTGCTTGGACCAATGAAATCCAGCACGACATGCACGAGCCGATGCCGTTCTCTGTTATTTAATAATGCCGACCAGCGTAGTCATGATTTAAGAGATAACATATTTGGGGAAAGTAAATATTGATTTATACATACTCAGATTATGTATTTGGAGAACATTGTTACGTGTTCCTCCCCGACCTCCTGGTCTCGGTATACCTCCGAACCCCGAGAGGAGCCACGGCAGAAAAAATGTGTTATTCCGTGTCAAAATCAATATTGAAACCACACCAATGGTTATCAACAAAAAATAATATATTAAAAATCATACAGGAATAATGACACAACAATGATAGCAAGCCACCATACAATCAATATCTTAAGATGGTACCATCAGTTAAAGTAACTGAACTCACTGCTCGCAGTGCATGGAAAGAACACTCCTCAATGTCTCTATAACCTTCTCCAAGGCGAAGTTGATTCGCTCCAGCGATCGCGAGAACAATGTACGATCGAGATCCATCGAGGCACAGGCGGTCGAAGCGACACAAAAAGTCACGTGGTCCAACACCCCGCAAACTCGCGGCGGAATGGAAAATCCCAAAGACGCGCGCCAGACGTGCA
Organism: Myxine glutinosa; assembly: GCF_964187855.1. Classification (NCBI taxonomy): domain Eukaryota; kingdom Metazoa; phylum Chordata; class Myxini; order Myxiniformes; family Myxinidae; genus Myxine; species Myxine glutinosa. The sequence continues at coordinate 77,107,738 of NC_136270.1, forward strand.
CATTCACCGTTCAATCAGTGAACCGCAGTGTAATCTTCAAACACCGTTTTAGTGCACACCCATCCCCGGCAGACCACCGGAGGGTAAGACCAGCTGACACGGCAAAAACCTTTTCCGGTGAACGCAGCGCGCGGGGCAAAATGGTGGAAGGCTCTTACTCGAGCCAGAGCCTCTGGGCAAGGATTCTCTGGAACCTCAATGCCAACACCTGACTACGCAGGTTCCTCAATACTCCAGCGATAACACCTATCGCACCAACTTCCTTTCAAGGTCTCAAAGTTCACTCGCGACGGTCGCTCGACCACGCTCGCTACGGAGCTTCGACACGCGTCTTCCCCGACTTTTGCCTCACGCCCTCTTCTTCTTCTCTCGTCGTCTTCGGGTGCTCGATCCAATTTCCTGTCTCATTTTTACCATGAGCGCTTTTAACCTTTTAACCACAATAACCATTTCCCTTAAACAACAATAATCGCCTTCCGTCCGTCATGATTCATGTTCAAGAAATGGTTGAAGACACATTTAAGCAACAAAATGGCTGCCATTCGGCCATACATGATCGGAAAAGACTTGACGTGCATATGCAAGCCATCATTCATTATCTGTGTGCCAAGCTTGAACAACATTGGTGAATGCATGTTCGAAAAATGGTTGAGGACGTTTTCAACATCGGTTTTTTTTCACAAGTAAAATGGCCGCCAGTGGGTCATCTTTGATCACATTGCGAAACAAAATGATGTGGATATGGATACCATCAGTACTGCCTTTGTACAAGTATGAACAAAATCAGTCCATACACATCCAAGATGTGGGTGCACATGAGAGACCCAATCCATGAGCCCCCGTTTCGGACAAAGTCCAACGGGGGCTAATAATGTGGGTGAAGGCATATCGGTCGACGTTGCGACATTGAAGAGTGCCGTTCTAGTTTTGAGGTCTTTCAACTGGCGCAAAAAAAAGTTTTCCTTTTTAGTTCATTTGGAACGTTGTTCTCGGGAGTCAGTCCGTAAACAATTCCAACTTCTTTTCCGAAACTACTCATGGGATTGTGACCAAACGTGGCACAAATTACATTTCGTATGTTGCAACTCAAGTTTGTTCATGGCATGAAAATAAAAGTCTGGGTTTAAGGGGTCTACCGGGGGTCAAAGTGGATCCATGTTTGACCCCGCAAAATAGGTATTTGCTTTCTTCTTAGAAATGACACACACAATTCCGATGAAACTTGACCACAATGTTCCATTCATCACTCATAATGCACCGACCTTTGTTCACAGCGTTTTAAAAAGTTTTGGGGTCTAAGACGGCTAACCCAAAGGGTGGGGGGTTCCCCCCAAAATAGGTATTTGATCTTTTTCTCAAAAACTGAACACATAATTTTGATGAAACTTTATCACAACCTACATCACCAGTGATACAACAACAACATGCATTTTAAAGGCCATTTTTCCTGCTAGAGCGGGGGTTAGCCTTGTGGTCCCCATGACAATCTTCTCCATTTTGCCCTATTTTCTGCATCTCTCCTTGTTAACCCCCTTGCCCGCATTTCTTCTTCCACCATCTTTAGCCAAGTCTTTCTCGGTCTTCCCCGTCTTCTACTTCCTTCTACATTCATTTCCATCACTCTTCTCAACCAGTCACTTTCATCCTTCCTCAACACATGACCAAATCATCTCAACTTGTTCCTCTTCACAGCATCAATCACAGGCTCTATTCCCATCATCTTTCGCAATTCATCATTTGTCTTCCTCTCTCTCAACGATACTCCGCACATCCGTCGAACCATTCGCATTTCCACCCTTTCCAACCTTCGTTGCTGCTCTACGTTCATTACCCATGTCTCGCTCCCATAAATCATAACACTTCTCACACATGCAGCATACACCTTTCCCTTCAGCTTCAACGACACTCCCCTCATCATCAGCACGCCACTCAATTCCCGAAACTTCTTCCATGCACATCTCACTCGAGCAACCGTTGCCGAGTCTGATCCACCTTCTCCATTCAGCATGTCTCCGAGGGAGCAAAATGTTTTCACACCTTCCAGCTTCACGCCGTCTCCAAGATCCAACTCAACATTTCCTCCATCTGCAGCTCCCTCTGTGCACACCTTACATTTGAATGTAGCTGCCACACTGGTAAATGATCCTCTCAGACCACTACATTTTTGATGAACCCACTCAGCGCACATTGTACACTGAATGGAGTTCACTCCGACACCCTTCCTACACACAGCACAGGGCCACTTCCCAGTTCTTTCCACCTCACCACATGCTTTACCACTTGCCATCACCTTCGTCTTTCCGATATTCACCTTCAGACCTTTTGTCTCCATACATTCCTTCCACGTGTTCATCTTTTCCTTCAGTCCATCCATACTTTCCGCAATCAACACCAGATCATCTGCATCCAACAACTCCCACGGTAAACCCTCCTTTATGTTCTGAGCCAGCACCTCCATCACAGCTACAAATAGTAGTGGACTTAGTACCGACCCCTGATGCACTCCCACCTTCACCTCAAACTCACCACTGTTCCCGTCCTTCGTCCTTACAGCTGTGCGCGCTCTTTTGTACATTGCCATCACTACTCTGATCAACCATTCCTCCACTCCTAACTTCCTCAATGCCCATGTCAATACTTTGCGTGGAACCCGATCGAATGCTTTCTCCAGATCAACAAACCCAAGAAACAACTTCTTCCTCTTCTCCATGTACTACTCCTGCAACTGCCTCACAATGAAAAGCGCGTCTGTCGTTCCTCTTCCTGGCATAAATCCAAACTGCATTTCGTCGATCTTCACTTTCTTCCTTATCCTCCTCTCCAACACCCTTTCCAATACCTTCATTCCATGCTCCAATAACTTTATCGCTCGGTACGAGCCACACTCCAGAGGGTCACCTTTCCCCTTGTATAGAGGGACGGGGGTACTCAGTTCCCAATCCACTGGAATGCGGCCTTCTTTCACCACCAGATTACAGATCTCTGTCATTCTCTTCACACCCCAACTTCCTGCTGCCTTCAACATATCTCCCACAACTCCCGTCGGCCCTCCCGCTTTTCTACCCTTCATTGCTTTTATCGCTTCCTCAACTTCCTTCTCAGTTATCTTCTCTGCCGGTCCTAAAACTGGGTTACTCTCTATGTTGCCATCCCATTCATTCTCTGTATTCAACAGCATTTCCATATATCTTTTCCATCTTCCTTTAATTCCAATTCCATCTGGGTCGACAACGATTTGTCCCACTTCATCCTTCAAGCAGCTCACCCCCATCACATCACACCTCTCTTTCGCTATCTGCTTTGCAATCCTGAATACTGCTTTCTGACCCTCTTCCAAATCCAAGCGTTCTCCGAACATTTTCCTACATGCCTCCTGCGCCTTTGCTACCTCTTTCTTTGCAGTCTTCCTGGCTGCCTTATAACTTTCATGCTCTGCTGTTTCTGCTCCCGTACCCTTCGCCTTCTGCCACTCCTTGAACTTCTTCCTCTTCTCGTCAATCCTCTTTCCAACTTCATCATCCCACCACCATGTTTCCGAGTGCCTCGGTGGTCCTTTTGTCCATCCACATACCTCACCAACGGCTCCCAACAGACTAGCTTTCATTGACATCCAACCACTTTCAAGCTCAACCACATCATCCTCGACCCTACTCAGCCTCTCTTTTAATGCCTCCCTTACTGTCACCTCTTTCAACCTCCACACCTTCATTCTCGGTTGGTACTTCACCCGCCGAGCTCTCCTCGCACCTTTCACCCTTACGTCGCAGACAACCAAGTGGTGCTGTGAAACAGCCTCCTCCCCCGGGATCACCTTTGTGTCTCGGAGGTGCCCCCTATCTCGCCTACGCACCATCAGGTAGTCAACGGTTGTCGTCGACCCACCTGACGTGTATGTAACAAGCTTATTATCCTCTTTCTGGAACTGAGTATTACAAATCAACAAATCAGCTCCATCAGCAAACTCCCAAATCCTTTCACCTTCTCCATTTCTCACACCATATCCGTAACCCCCATGAACTCCGTCAAAACCATCCATACTCCTTCCCACATGTCCATTTAGGTCTCCTCCTACCACAACAACTTCCTCATCTTTCACGTTTTCCATCAGCTTCTCTATCGCACACCAGAACTTGTCCTTCTCTTCATCGCTCCGACCAACCTGCGGAGCATATCCCGAGATGACGTTCACCAAGAGCTTTCCAATCATCATTTTCACCATCATCAACCTATCACTCACTCTAGTCACACTCACCACACTGTCTACAAACTCCTCAGAAAACAGGACACCAACACCATTCACGCCCTCCAGGCACTCTTGCCACACAAACTTGTATTTCTGTCCCTGCCTACCCTTCACCATTCTCACACCACTTCCCTTCCATCTCGCCTCTTGCACACAACATATGTCCACTCTTCTTCTGACCAATACTTCCACCACTTCTCCTGATCTCCCTGTCATTGTCCCTACATTCCATGTCCCAAACCTCAGAAACCGATCTCCACTTCGGGCTGTACCCTGCCCACATGTCGTTGTAATTGTCATGGTTCTCTTTTTGAGGCAATGTTTTTTTATGGCCGGATGCCCTTCCTGACGCCAACCCTCTTAGTCGCCTCCTACGACACGCAGGGATAAGGCGTACCTATTCTTATCCAGGGTACACACTGGGAAACGTTTAAATCATGGAAATCCTGGGGGGGGGGAGGGGGATCACCGCTGCGGTTTAAACATATTTAAATAAATATTTAAACAAAACCATGAAAACAATCCGGGAAAAGTCTCTAAGTGAGAACGTGGATTTGAGAAAGCAGGAGCAGAGGTGAAAGAACAAACGAGAAAATAGGGGGCGGGGCACAAGTCGAGACGAGGAGGCCGCACGAGACACCAGGCCGCACGAGGCGCGTACAAAGAAACGACTAATTACACACAAATTTGCACAACTACAAAACCAAAACCAAATAGAAACACACAATAACACATACACAACAAAATACGCAGCGGAAATTTGACAAAGAAACGAACGGGAAAACACTCAAACTTTGATGCCGTGGAGAGATCAAAGCAAGCCCCGTCGCTCGAGGGACCGGAAGCAGATTCCGGAAGCGGCAGCGGAAGCGGACCCGGTGATATACCATGATAATGTTTCAAATACCTTTAGTCGGTGTAGTATACTGATTTATTCTACCAGGTGAGTGCTGAGGGGTATTGCCCCTATTTTTAATTTTTCTATCGTGTTATTTTTAACATGGGCTTCCAGCTCGTATTTCCAAAAGCCCTTGTATTACCTGATTAACCAAGGTGATGTGTCCTCAGACATACATGATGTTGTAGCGGCTGCCGCTGGGTGTTCACAATCGCCTTGCACCTATCAAGGACGCGGAGCGATCACCATGCCGGGCTCGTCCAGGACGCCCGGGCAGGCCCGCGCTCAACTTGCCAGGCCTCGGTCGGGACGCCCGGGCATGCCCGGGCATGCCCGGGCAGGCTCGCCCTCAACTTGCCAGGCCGCAGCCGGGACGCTGGGCCACGCCCCCTGGCGCCGGGCCTGGGCAAACCCCCTGGGTTAATAGATATATATTGCTGACCGATAAACGGGTTTTCAGAGTGCCTGAGTGTTTGATTTCAATAAAGCAACTCAGATGAATTCCAGCTTTTTGTCGCATCCATTCTTCCGATCGACGTGGGAGCCCCAGCTCCTTCATTGGTGACCTATCGACATGGACACGGCAGTCGCCCTTAAACTGCCTACCTTCTGGGAGGCTCACGCGGCGGTTTGGTTCGCACAGGCGGAGTCCCTGTTCGCCCTGCGAGGCATCACGGCCGACGACACCCGCTTCCACCATGTGGTAGCTGCGCTCGGGTCGGCTACCGCGGCCCGCGCCCTGAGCCTCCTCGAAAGCCCGCCAGCCACTGACAAATACGGCGCGATTAAGAAGCTTCTCCTCGATGCTTTCGCCCTCCCATCGGCGGAACGTGCACGGCGCCTGCTCGAACTGCCTGAGCTCGGCGACACGCGCCCTTCCGAGCGAATGGACTACATGCTTTCACTGCTCGGCGAGCACTCTCCGGAATTCCTGTTCCGGGAGCTGTTCCTCCGTCAGCTGCCTAACCCGGTACGCCTCGCCCTGGCAAGCACGACGATCACAGATCCCCGGGCCCTTGCCAGAGAAGCCGACAAGATCTCCGCCGCAGGACGGCGCATCGCAGCGGCGACATGGGACCCACCGCCGTCCGACGCAACAACCATGGCGCCCGAGCACCCGGCACGGTCGACGGCCGAACTGCCGACGCAATTGGCGGCCACCGACACCACGGTGCAAGCCCTCCGGGCGGCGGACACGGGCCTCCGCCTGGCCGACATCCCCTGCGCGGACACTGTCCTGCTCTGCGACGTCTCCCAAGGCCAGCCTCGCCCCATCGTGCCCGTCACCTGGCAACGCCGCATCTTCGCCTCCCTCCACGGCCTTTCCCACCCGGGCCGGAAAGCTTCCCAGAAGCTGGTGTCTGCGCGTTTCGTCTGGCACGGCCTTCGTCGGGACGTCCGCGATTGGACCAGCACCTGCACGGCCTGCCAACGGGCCAAGGTCCACCGACACACCCAGGCCCCGCTGGCACCTTTCACCGTGCCCGAACGACGTTTCGACCACGTCAACGTGGATCTGGTGGGCCCCCTCCCCCCGTCACGGGGGTTCACACACCTGCTCACCATGGTGGACAGGACCACCAGGTGGCCGGAGGCCGTTCCCCTCGTCTCCACCACCACCGCCGACGTGGCACAGGCTTTCATCGCCACCTGGGTCGCCCGCTTCGGCGCACCGGCGGACATCTCGTCAGACCGCGGACCACAGTTCACCTCCGAGCTGTGGGGCGCGGTCGCCCGCAACCTGGCGGTCAAGCTCCACCGTACTACGGCCTACCACCCCCAAGCAAACCGGTTGTGCGAGCGATTCCACCGCTCCATGAAGGCCGCGCTCATGGCCGGCCTTCAAGACGGCGGTTGGGCCGACCGGCTGCCGTGGGTCCTTTTGGGCCTTCGCACGGCCCCCAAGGAGGACCTCCAGGCATCCACCGCCGAGCTTGTCTATGGCCAGGTGCTACGCGTCCCGGGCGAATTCGTGCCCGAAGCTACCAGTCCCTGGTCCGCAGCTCACCAGCGCTCGGACCTCCAGGAGGCCGCCCGACGGTTTGCCCCCGTGCCAACATCCCACCACGGTGACCCCCAGTCCTACGTCCCCCCAGCACTCCGCACAGCGGAGTATGTTTTTGTGCGTCACGACGCACATCGGTGGCCACTCCAGCCGCCGTACGACGGGCCCTTCCGGGTGCTGCGACGGGACGACAAGTCGTTCGTCATCGACATCGGCGGCAGGTCGGACCGGATTGCTGTGGACCGCCTCAAGCCGGCGCACGTGGACGTCGACCACCCACCACGGGTGGCCCTTCCGCCGCGGCGAGGCCACCCCCCGTCCACGGTGCCCCCCACTCGACCGCCCACCACCTCACCGGACCCCCTCCCACAACCCGCCAGGGGTCGCTTCGGCCGGGTCATCAGGACCCCCCTCAAATTGACCCTGCCGGTGCAAGTCGATTCTGGGGGGACGTGTGTAGCGGCTGCCGCTGGGTGTTCACAATCGCCTTGCACCTATCAAGGACGCGGAGCGATCACCATGCCGGGCTCGTCCAGGACGCCCGGGCAGGCCCGCGCTCAACTTGCCAGGCCTCGGTCGGGACGCTGGGCCACGCCCCCTGGCGCCGGGCCTGGGCAAACCCCCTGGGTTAATAGATATATATTGCTGACCGATAAACGGGTTTTCAGAGTGCCTGAGTGTTTGATTTCAATAAAGCAACTCAGATGAATTCCAGCTTTTTGTCGCGTCCATTCTTCCGATCGACGTGGGAGCCCCAGCTCCTTCAATGTCAAGTATGTACAACATTGTGTCCGAGCCTCAGACTGAAAAGATGCTTGATCAAAATTGAAGCAGGTAACACGATTATTTAGGATGAATACTTTGGGATCAACCTGCATGTTTGCAGATATCGAATTACACAGCAGTCACATGATTACACAGAAACATGTTCAATCACCATATGATCTGTTATTCCTCCATTATCAGGGAACTAAAACGAAAAAAAACCACAACTCATTCTGCATCATCACCTCAAATACACTCAAATTAATAAAAAGAGAGGACATGATACAAATCAAGTAAACAATTTCAGTGGAGAAATACAAAGGTGTGCTCACGTGTGAAAACATTGAACAACCTCCACCTTTGAGAATTTCCCACTCGTTTTTGTTCCCAAATATTTTGAATGTATTTTTTCAATCAGAATTACTTCATCGCAAAGCGCGAATCTTGGTGATATTTTTTTCTCCCCCAGAGTTAACAAACCTTTTCTCAGAGATGAATCAGTCAGTGAAGCACGTGTTCTTCCTCCAAGCGATTTTCAATGAGCCACCTCAGGTTCGGCCCTGGGCTTTCAGTGTCTTCTTCTTCATCTATATTGTTACTGTCACTCTCAACCTGGTGTTGATCCTGCTCATTATGCTGAGAAAGCAGTTACACAAACCTGTCTACATCTTCCTTGCTTATTTGTTATTCATGGACATGATATGTTCAACAAATGTGCTTCCTCGACTCATGTACAGTATCATCGTAAATAGCGAAACTCGGATAAATCTTTGTTTCATTCAGGCTTTTTTTATTTCATTTTATGCTGGAATGGAGCCTTACATACTCGCAATCATGGCTATCGATCGTTACCTGGCCGTCTGCCATCCGCTCCGTTACGGTGTCCTGATCACGAACAGTAAAGCTCACAGAGTGATGTGGGCGACACTGTGCTGGTGTTTCCTTACGAGAGGTGTTTATCCCTTGTTATTGTTGCCCTTGACGTTCTGCAAGGATGTACTTCCCAATGTGGGATGTGTTTTCATTGCTGTCGCTAAACTATCATGTGATGATATCACTGTTCAAAGTATTTATGGGCTTGTAATGGCTTTTATCACAATCACCTTTATCATCACAGTTGTCATCATCACATATAGTTTAATTCTGTACGAATGTCTATGTTCAACCAAGAACTCCGAGGGAAGAAGTAAGGCTCTACACACATGTGTCACACATTGTATGGTACTTTCTCTCTTCCTTTTCTCCTTTCTTTTTGCTATCATCTCTCCACGTCTGTCAGTTGGAAAATCTTCCTCTCACGTTTTTAAACACCTGAGTGATTCATTGTTCTATTTGCTGCAGCCTCTTGCAAATCCGATCGTTTATGGATTCCGTATGGCTGAGATCCGCCGCAGCTTTCAGATTCTCCCTCAGATGATAATGCAGAAATTAATGAAACGGTATCCTGTGAAAGCTACATGACTATTACACCATTGGTATTCATAAAAGTTATCTTCACAACAGTTCACAACCACCCTTTTTGTTTACTCCGTCAATCAAGGCTCGTCTAAGAGCTAACACATAGAACATATAATAAAGTGAGTGGGGGACAACAGGGGGAGAGAGAGGGAAGTAGAACAACAGTCGTGAACAACGACATCGGAAGATCTGTGGAAGGCAGAGGAATGGGGGTAGGGTACACATCATAAACAAGATGGACACTACAAGGACTTGCATGAAAGAAAACGGAATTTGAAGGAGTTTGATTGGGTATGGATTAACAAGGTTAGAAAAGATCTATGTTTTGGATGGGGGAAGATAAGATATGGTGGTGAACAGCTGTTTTAAAGATCTGGAGGGAGAAGTGGGATTGAAGAGAGGGTGGGAGTTGGTTCCAGAGCTGGAAAAAAGAGGAATGAAAGAGTGAAGGTGAGCAGAGAGTCTTGATTTTGGCAGTTTCACGAGAAGGGGGTTGCTGACAGATCTTCTGCGTCCTGCAGGAATATTTGGGAGACAGAGCACAGACCTCGGACCTGGGGGTGCTAAGCCGCAGAGGAGTCGGTAGAAGATAGAAAGACCAACAACCTGCCTGCAGTGAGATAGTGAAAGGCCCTCAGCATCAGCTTCATCACGGGAGATACCAATGATTCTGAAAGCTTTGCATTCAACAGCGTGATGCCGAGCTAGGTGTGAGGCAGGAGCACCAGCCCAGAGGGGAGAGCAGTACTCCATCAAGCTGCGGATGAAAGCTTTCTATGTGGTGAGAAGCTCAGTAGTGCCAAGAAAATAACTTCACACGATGGTAGATGCCCAGTCAGTGACTGGCTTTGGAGTCCAGCTTGGAAATGTGTTTTTCCCAAGAAAGATCATGGCTGATCGTGAGACGCAACATGTTGAGTGACAGAACTTCTTCAAGAGGATTGTTGAGAAAGTTGATGGGAAGGTTTTCCAGATGGTCTTTTTGGAGAGACAAAGTGAGAGTGTGAGATTTGTCAGGATTGAAAAACATGTTCCACCCATTTGACCAGTTTGTGATTTTATCCAGGTCTGTCCATACAAGAGTGAAGAGGCTGCTGCTTGCCGATCTGAGGGTTGCAATATAGAGCGACAGTGTGTGGAGTCATCAGAAAAAAGACAAAGAGGATTTTCCAGAGAGTTGGAAAGATCATTCATGAAGACCAGGAAAAGCACAGGGCCCAGACCACTGCCTTGAGGTACTCCAGCCTGGACAGGAAGGGGAGATGAGAGAATTCCATTCAGGGCCACACGTTGACTACGACCAGAGAGCAAGTCCACAAGCCATGCGTGGAGATTTCCATGGATAACATAGGAGGAGAGTTTGGTGAGCAGGGCGGGGTGCCAGACCATATCGAAGGCACGAGATATGTCAAGGGAGACAGCTCTGATTTCCTATCTGTCGTTGAGGACCTCCATCCATTGCTGAGACAGCAGAAGCAGCAAGTCTAGGGTGGAGTGGCCTAGTCTGAATCCAAATTGATGATCAGCGATCAAGCCATTGGAGAAATTGTCAAATTGTGTCAGTCCCAATGTGTCACAGATGTCCTTTGCTGAGGTGCCATGGCTGGTGCGAGAGGGAAACACACACAGCCAGATGGCAAGATGATCATTTAAATTGCCACACATGTGGAAGAGAAATTTGGGATGAGTGGATAGATGTTCGTACATGTTGTCGGAAAGCGAGATGTAAATGTAGTCATCCCTGTTTGGTGAATGGCATTGCACATAAAAAGAAAAGGTGGGAGCGGAGGGGAAGACGTAGCCAGAGGTACTCATGGGGTTTGGGAGGGTATAAGAGCAGTACACGAAGAGTCAGAAATGTAGTTTTTATGTGCAGAGTAACTCTGCCACCAGGATGAGGCTCGGGTCTATCATACCAAACGAGGGAGTAACCAGGGAGAGAGTCAGGGACATCTTTAAGGAGGAAAGTTTCTGTGAAGCAGATCAAGTCTGTTTTGTGTTTGTTTGGTGTCTATGAAGGTTCAGGAATAGATTAAGGTAGGTTAAGGAAGAAGGATGAGGAGCATCAGGTACAAGAAGGGTGAGGGGTGGGAGAGGGTAAGATGGGGGAGTAAAGGAGCGTGCGCGAGTAAAGGAGCGTGCGCGTGTAGGGAGAGCAGTTGACAGTGTTTTGGAGATTGCAGAAGAGCAAGGAGAGATTGCAGGATGAGGAGAAGGAGGACAAAAGGCTTGGTGGTGATGGGAAAAGGCATAGCGACGAGTAATATGAGGGGAGCAGAGGGAAGTAGATGATTGTGGGGGTGGATGAATTAGTTGGAAGAGAGAGGAGGTGGAGTTTTGAGGGGGAGGTATAAGGGGGGAGTTTTGAAGGGGAGGGTTGATGGGGGTAGTTTTTAAGGGAGGGGTGAGGAGAAATTTGAAGGGGAGGGGTGATGGGAGTTTTGAAGGGGAGGGGTGAGGGGGAGTTTTGAAGGGGAGGGGTGATGGGGTTAGTTTTTATGGGAGGGGTGAGGAGTAGTTTTGAAAGTTTTGAAAGTTTTGAACGATTAATGAAATTCAAGCATCCAAAATAAAATGGGTTTGTTGAGATTTTCAAGTCAGAGATACGTTTGAAAACATTTGAGGGTTGAATGAAGGCGAGTTTCGAGATTGGAGTTAGGAAGAACTGTAAAAGATTGAATTTTTTGAATCAGACTGAAAGAGCAATTTGAAGACAGACTTTTCAAAAGGAAAAAGAGAAGCGAGTTGTAATAGAAGGGTGTACATCACAGGAGAAGGAAGTTTCAACATTTCAAAACAAAACTGTGAACACTGTCTGGGCATTCAGTGAAATGAGGGCAGGAGGGCTTGGGGGGGAGGGGGGTGATTAAATGCAGAATATGTTCAGATAGAATGGACGTGGAGGTGTATATAAGCACTTTGTTAGTACGGGAGGAGGGACCTCCTTTTTAGTTTCTTTATTGATATTTTTTAAATGTTTGTTGGAAGCAGATTTGAGTAAAAAAACAGAAAGGTTGAAAGATTGTGAAGGAGTTTGGTGAATTACAGAATGGGGATAGTGTAGCGGTTACCTTATTCGCATGTCGCGGTTAACTTATTCGCATGTCGCGGTTAACTTATTCGCATGTGACGGTTACCTTATGTTTGGTCATAATCCACGTGCACGGGCCTGTGGGGCTTTTGGTTGTGTGGAAGTGACGCACGTGCGGTTGTGGAGCCACGCCCTCCGAAGAGGGTTTTGGCTTTATAAAAGCTGTACCCCTTCCGTTCGCGTAGAGTGTGCTGGAGATTTCTGTACGAATAAACGAGCTTCAAACCCTACGAAATGGCCTCGTCTTCTCGCCTTCCGCGACTCCTAAACTGGTGACCCTGACGTGATCTGAACACGCAACCTTCTGATTTGTTAAACTGGTGACCCCGGCTGCCCCCGAATCAACGAACACGGCAAGCGCGCCCTGACCAGGGAAGCCACCTAAACTGGTGACCCCGGCTTCTCCCGAACGGATGCGGGCGCGGTTTCGAACGCAGTTTCGATTGAACTGCCGGAGTTTCGGAAACGACGAGCGGCCATGTGGTTTGTGCACCGCGCTCGGCTCCTCCTTTACGACCAGAGGGGTGAGCCTGCTCCAGGACCCTCCGAAGGAACGCAGTTACGAGATGTGGGTGGCACTGCTGCTCATCCCTTGCGCGCGCACTGGCGTTGGCGGCACGGCTGCTTCGTTACCTTCGTGCGCGCTGCTGCTCATCTCTTGCGCGCGCACTGACGTTGGCGGCATGGCTGCTTCGTTACCTTCGTGCGCACTGCTGCTCGTCACCTTCGCGCAACTACACACTACAACTACAACTCGCGCATGCTCTACAACTACAGCTACAGCTCGCGTGTAGAAAGCTGCAACTCGCGCAACTACTTCTCCGACTCTGCATCCTCGGGAGGCCTGCGAGGAACCTCGGCAGCCTACCCTCGGCCCGGCTCTGTTCCACCCTCGGCCCGGCTCTGTTCCACCCGCGGCTCGGCTCCACCCGTGGCCCGGCTCTGTTCCACCCACGGCCCGGCTCTGTTCCATCTGCGGCCTGGCTCTGTTCCACCCGTGGCCCGGCTCTGTTCCACCCACGGCCCGGCTCTGTTCCACCCACGGCCCGGCTCTGTTCCACCCGCGGCCCGGCTCTGTTCCACCCGCGGCTCGGTTCGATTTCACCAGCAACCTCGGGAGGCCCGCGAGGAACCTCGGCAGCCTCCCCTGAGGACTTGACCAGCCCCTCGGTCGGGTCAACCCCATGGCAGCGTTTTTTCGCGTGTACCGAGGCCGAGCACTGCTCGAGCCTTCTCGGCACTGCCGAGCGCGCCTGCGAACTACGTACATGCCCGTGGACTGCATTCTGGGGGGGCGCATGTAGCGGTTACCTTATTCGCATGTCGCGGTTAACTTATTCGCATGTCGCAGTTAACTTATTCGCATGTGACGGTTACCTTATGTTTGGTCATAATCCACGTGCACGGGCCTGTGGGGCTTTTGGTTGTGTGGAAGTGACGCACGCGCGGTTGTGGAGCCATGCCCTCCGAAGAGGGTTTTGGCTTTATAAAAGCTGTACCACTTCCGTTCGCGTAGAGTGTGCTGGAGATTTCTGAACGAATAAACGAGCTTCGAACCCTACGGAATGGCCTCGTCTTCTCGCCTTCCGCGACTCCTAAAATAGAAAGGTAAAATCGACGAGGAAAGAGAATGGGAGGGGTGAGACAGCATTTGCTCGCAGGTGTGGGTTAAGGGGTTGGTGGTGAGGGGGGGAGGGGAGGGTTGGTGTGAGGTGAGGGGGGGAGGAGAGGGTTGGTGTGAGGTGAGGGGGAGGGGACGGGGAAGAGAGGGTTGGTGTGAGGAGGGAGGAGATGGTTGGTGTGAGGTGAGGGGGGGAGGGTGAGGAGAGGGTTGGTGTGAGGTGAGGGGGGGAGGAGAGGGTTGGTGTCGGGTGAGGTGGGAGGAGGGGGAGGAGAGGATTGCTGTGAGGTGAGGTGGAAGGAGAGGGTTGATGTGAGGTGAGGAAAATAAAAGGTTGTGAAAATAAAAGGTAGTAAAGAGAAAGGACGTTCATCGACACAACGCCAAATGAAAGAACTGAGTAGGCCTCAAAAGAGACGGCAAGAAAATCCAACTACTCGAACTAGAACAAAATGGAACTGGCAGCATACCGACAGTAAACACATAGACAGCAAAATAAACAGTGGAAATTCGACAAAAACGATCAGGAAAAACTTATTTTGACTGCACCAGAAAAATCACTGCACCAGAAGTCCAGCCAGTACTGTACTGGTTGGGAGCGAGTACAGTGTATGTTCGATCTGCAGTGGTTTACTGTACCCTGGTACAGTAGACCAAGTGCTTTTGCGCAATTACCATTTTATTAATTTGCAAATGAAGTGGTGGTAGAAGGGATTTGATGATCAGCGATCTTTGCGTTTATGGATTTGCTCTTTGCGTTTACGACTGTCGGTGGTGCTGAAATGGAGAGCATCAATTGTTCTGCCTAACTTCTGATACATAACACCACGAGCCGACACCAGCAAGACTAGTTCTTCATTCTAGACTAGAAATTTAAACCTGGGTTTGATGTGTGCTCAGCCAGGGTTTCAGATGGGCACACTCACAGGCCCCAAGAGGCATTAATGGCAAAGAGAGTTTTGATGGACAAAAATGTTGTGAGTTATTATTTTCTTAAATTAGGGTCATGTTCATATTTCCCTCTTAAGTGATGTAATGCCTCAACGTTTTTGATAATTCACAACTGCTCAGTTGTTAAAAAAATGGCTTCTTCCATTTTGAATAGCAATTCAACAGACACCATCTTCTCAAGGCTCAGGTCAACAGTCAGTTTGACAAGCCAAACATCCGGCCTATAATAATTTCGCATCCACTGATTAAACGGAAGAATGTAGTGAAGGAATTCACACAATTGTTATTCACACAAGATCTTGAAATTTATTTGAGTAAATACACCAATTGCCTCATTGTCGATTGCTTCGCTCGGTCATATTTCCAGGGATCTTTCGGAATCAAACGAACACAACTGAGGGTAAAACAAGACTTTATCCACTCCACACGAATCCTCCAACATGTCTAATTCCAGAATAATCTCATTTGATGAATGAAGTTTTCTTGCTGACAGTGAATCACTATTTATTAATTTATTTTTCATTTTGTCTCCGAATTCAGCTGGAAGTTATTTAACCTGATGCTGTCAGATCTCAGTTTGTGTGTGAGAAAGAAATCAAAGGGGAACCCAAACATATATGAAATTGCACTTTCAAAAACAACAACTTCTCCTTTTGTCCTGATATGAAAGAAAAAAAAGGTTTTCAGTGACTTCCTTTTCGTGAAAAAATCTCAATAAATGGACACATCCCTCCCGTGTTCTCTCTTCTGCCACTCCACCCTCCCTCCATCACTCCCCGGACCCCTTCACCCCGAAACCCCTTTCAGAGAGAACGTCCAATGTCCGTGGAGATTCCCAGCAGCTTGTGCTTTTTTGCCAATTCTAACCAGAAGTTACCAGAAAATTATCGCACCATTTCGGGCAGTCTCTACTTATAAACGACATAAAGGATTGATTCGTCCTTGTGTGGAGTACTGCTCTCACATCTGGGGAGGTCCGAGCTCCACATACTTACTGGACAGAATTTAATCCAAAGTAATCCGACTTATCAACTCTCTATCAACCAACCTGACATACGAACTCGACCGGCTCGATTTACATCACAAAGTTGGCTCTCTTTCTCTTTTCTCCAGATTTTACTTCTGTTTCTGCTCCCATGAACTTGCTCCTCGTGTATCTCCACCATTAGTAAGACCACGGAATACTCGACAAGCCACTACATCTCATGATTACTGTGTGGACATTGGCAACTCAAGGGTGGGCCGTTATGATGTTTGTTTCTTCCCCACCACTGCCAAACTATGGACCCTTTACCTTCCCATGTATTTACAAACACTTCCGACCTTCCCCTTTTCAAAAAGCAGATTTTTTACTTCCTCAACAACTCTTAGACTATTCTCTCTTTCTTCACTTTCTATCAATGCAGCTGTTTTATTGTCCGCCGTCGCACCGCGGAGCGAAAGGGGGACTATCGTTTTCCCCTCTGTCCGTGTGTCCGTCCGTCCGTCCGTCCGTGCATGCGTGCATGCGGGCATGCATGCGTGCGTAAGCGAAGGACCGCATTCGAATTTGGTGTGTGGGTGCAACCCTCGTCAAAATCCAAGATGGCCGCCGCCATGTATGTCTGATGCCATGTATGTCTGAACATTGTGAGCGAAATATCTTGAAAAATAAGCGAAGTACGAACTTCTAATCTGGTGAGTGGGTGTATCTACGCACAAGGAAGAACGCTGTTTAAAATTGGGTCGCCACGTCAAAATCCAAGATGGTCGCCGCCATGTATGTCTGATGCCAAGTATGTCTGAAACTTGTGAGCTGAATATCTTGAAAAATAAGCGAAGTACAAACTTCTAATCTGGTGTGTGGGTGTATAGACGCATAAGGAAGAACGCTATTGAAAATTGGGTCACCCCCTCAAAATCCAAAATGGCCGCCGCCATGTATGTCTGAACCCCGTGAGATGAATATCTTGAAAAATAAGCGAAGTACCAACTTCTAATTTAGTGTGTGGGTGTATCTCAGCAGAAGGAAAACCGCTGTTTAAAATTTGGTCGCCACGTTAAAATCCAAGATGGCCGCCACCATATATATGGCTGAACCCTGTGAGCGAAATATCTTGAAAAATAAACGAACTACTAACTTCTAATCTGGTGTGTGGGTGTATCGACGCATAAGTAAGAACGCTATTGAAAATTGGGTCGCCACGTTAAACTCCAAGATGGCCGCCGCCATGTATGTCTGAACCTTGTGAGCGGTATATCTTGAAAAATAAGAGAAGTACCAACTTCTAATCTGGTGTGTGGGTGTATCTCGGCATATGGAAAAACGCTATTGAAAATTGGGTCGCCAGGTCAAAATCCAAGATGGCCGCCTCCATGTATGTCTAAACCTTGTGAGCGAAATATCATGTCATAGCATGTTTTGTGCGTCTCCCACTTTGTCAAGTCACATCACTTCCCCGACGGGGGTCCTAGGCGTAACGCTTGTTTAAGGCCTGGCCTCGATGAGGCCAAAAGTCCAGGACTGGAGCATTCAATATAAAAGCATAATACAGGTCAAAGGCACACCCCAATGATAACCTGTTCCCCTTTCACACCAAACAACTTTTGAATATGCAACTCATCTCCACAAAAGTTACACAATCATACCATACAACAAGGACATTTTGTTTAAATGTTAGGCAAAAGAACATTCATCCCCTGCTGTGCCCATGTACCGCCCAATTTTCCTGCAAATTATGTTACAGGAAAAGGCTTCGGTTCAAATAACTTCGTAACAGCAGGAGGCCAATCGGTCCATCATCAGACACCATTCGAGGTGTTGGTGCGAGATGATAACAGAATATTGGATGAGGTCTTGTCGGGTCATGGTGGAAGGACATTGCATGAATTGTGGTGCAAGTGGGTGTGAATGATGTGGGGACAGTTTATTTTTGGGACCTTAAATGTTCCTGACAAGTTGTTGAGTGATAGATTGAGGGAAAGGGGTTGCGATGTGATTTTGTCCCACCACCCTGCCCCCCACTCCAAGATTCTCCGAAGAATGGGTGGAGGTGTTCATCAGAAGAGAAATGAATGTTCATCTGTGGTGTGAGGTGGAGGTCAGGGAGGAGTGCAGGAAACATTATTTGGGTTGAGGAAACTGTGGAATTCCTTCCAATGTAATTGTGAATATTTCCTAACCAATGTGCCCATACTCAACGGAAAGGGGATGGCAAAGTTGCGGTGGGTATTGAGAACGAAATCAAGTCTTTTTTGGGATAGAGTGGAATGGAGTGGAGAGGCTGTTGAAGAGGGAATTTTGGCAGAATATATTATTGGAACGTCAAATCGGAAATAAATAATTTAAGGTAGTGAAAGGTTAAAAATATTAACTCATGCCCGGAGTTTGAATAATAATATGAAAGAGCTTGAAGCTAAAGTTGATAACGATATGAGGCATGAACAGGAGAGAGGGTTTCTTGAAGGATTCAGAAAGGCCTGTCGAAAGGGAAGAGTGTTGATTGTGGGGTATTTTTTTTCCAGGGATGGATTGGATCCAGGAATGGGGAAAGAGCAGAGACAGGAAGGATATTCTAGCTCTTATCCAGGCTTGCTTTTTAAGTCAGTTTGTGGAAACGCAGAGAATGGTGAATGCTGGGTGAGATCTTTTTGAAGCAATGATCCCAACATGGTGTATGAGGTGGAGGTGGGGGAGCGTTTGGGGGCAAATTCCCATAACACAGAGCGTGCAAGTCTATTGTTTCGTTTTGGAGTTGGGTAGAGTAAAGTAAGGCTGTTAGATATTTTGAGAAGGCAAACTTTGATTGTACGAGGATTGTATTCTATAATTGGGAAAAGTAAAACAGTGTGCAGTCTGGCTCAGAGAAATGGGCAACGTTCAAGGAGCAAATGTGTGGAGTGCATCGGCGGAATATTGCAGTGAGGTGCAAACGTCGGGGCAGAAAGAGAGCAGGGTGGACGCAAAGGTCAGGGCAAAAAGAGAGCAGGGTGGACGCAAAGGTCGGGGCAGAAAGAGAGCAGGGCGGATGCAAAGGTCGGGGCAGAAAGAGAGCAGGGTGGATGCAAAGGTCAGGGCAGAAAGAGAGCAGGGTGGACGCAAAGGTCGGGGCAGAAAGAGAGCAGGGTGGATGCAAAGGTCGGGGCAGAAAGAGAGCAGGGTGGACAGCACTGTTATTAAGGATCGGTCGAAGGCATTCATTTCCGTAATTTAAAATAACAGCCCTTGAATCCAACACACATGGGCATAAGAGCAAACAACGGCTTGGTAAGAAAATATCTGGGCAAGCCAAAAGATAATATGAAAAGGATATGACCAAATATATTATCACAAAAGCAAGCCATGCTCGAAATGCAAAGGGGACAAAGAACAGATGAACATAAGTGTGAGCGCATTAAGGAGGAGAAGAGAAAATTGGTGGATGGTGAAGGTGAGATGGCAGATAATGAAACATAGTTTTTTGTTTCTACATTTGCACAAAAGCAGTTGTGGGAATCCATGTTTTCCCCTGCCATGCGTGCAGCGCAGGACACCAGCTGACCTCTGGCAGGTCGTGGTCTGGATGATCAACTGTTTAAAACCTTAAACTCTCATCTTTGCGGTGGAATGCCTTGGTTTGCTGCATGTTATTTCTTGATGTTATTTCTGTGTTGATGCTTGCCACATGTACATGTTTTGCTATTTCATAAGAAATATTTTCCTATTCCCCTTAAAAACAACAAAAGAGCCACGAAGAATGTGATAGTGCGTAGTATGGTTATACTAATAAAACGATGTGCTGTAATTGCACTGTAACCTGGGAAAGCCATATATCCAAGCTGGGCTCCAAAGCTAGTCGTTGACTCAGCATCCTCGGTCATGCGAAGTCCTGCCTTGGCACAACTGAGCTACTCACCACTTTCAGATATTTCATCTGCAGCTTGATGGAGTACATCTCTTCCCTCTGGGCTGGTGCTCCTGCCTCACACCTAGCTCGGCTTTATGCTGCAGAAACAAAGGCCGTTAGAATAATTGGTATCTCCTGCGATGAAGCAGATTCTGAGGGCCATTCACTCTCTCACCACAGGCAGGTTGGCGGTCTTTCTACCTTCTACAGACTCCTCTCCGGCCTTGCACCTCCTTCTCTGTCTGTGTTCTGTCCCCCAATTATTCATGCACAGGATGCACAATATCTGCAAGAAACCATATTATGGAGAAATTGCCAAAATCAAGACTCACTGCTCACCTTCACTAATTTGTCCTCTTTTTTCCGGCTCTGGAACAAACTCTCTTCAATCCCACTCCGCCCTCCTGGTCTTTAAAACAGCTGTTCACCACCATCTCTTACCTTCCCCCCATCCAAAACCTTGATTTTTCCACCCCCGTTCATTCATCCCAAATCCACACCCTCCATATTCCCTGTTTTCTTTCCTGAAAGCGCATGTGGTGTCCATCTGGTTTATCCTGTGTATCCCACCCCAGCCCTCTCTCTTCCACAGATCTCCTGATGTCCCTGTTCCCTGCTGTTGTTGTACTTCCATCTCTCTCCCCCTCTTGTACCCCGCTCACTTTATTATATGTTATATGTGCTGGCGCTCATAGGAGCCCGCACTATATACAAAAAATAATAATATAAAAACCTACAAAGTGACTTTTAAGCAAACACTTTGCATGATTGACTGAATCATTGAATAAATCTCGAGGGACAACATAATGGAAGGGGTTATCATGGAGCATGTGAAAAAGGAGGTTCTGGGTGGCCTGTGGAAGCAGACAGCACAGTGCCAGGTAACCATCGGTAACGCTAATCGGGTTTCATGTTGTAGTCGCCGAGTGCTCCCCCTCTGGGTGGGAAGTGTTTGCACATCACTCACTGAAAAAGTATCGTCTGTATATCGCAAGAAGACTCTTTTGATGTTGGTGTGGTGCATGTTCAAATGGGTCAAAAGGTATACAGGTCTAACGGGTCTCGGGCGTCCAAAGGGTGTGAAGGATCTCAGAGGATGAAGGGGTCGACTTGATTTGACCGTTGAAGCGGTCGCAAATTGAGGTAAAGATGAACTGTTTCGACTTTGGCGTCACGTGGTGAAAAGCCAGAGGTCATGTGAGGTAAAAATCCTGTTGCCGTGATAAATTGTGAACCAGTGATGGGATTCTGATCAAATTTGGCACACTTATGTAGAATGATGTAAAGAAGAACTGATTAGATTTTGGGGTGAAGAGGTCATAGGTCAACTTACGTAATAGGTCTATAACTTGAGAACGGCTGAAGGGATCTAATTCAAACTTGGTACAGATATGTATAACGATGTAAAGATTAACTGATTTAATTTTGGGGGCCCGAGCTCAAAGGTCAGAGTTCATGTCAGGTAAAAATGTGATAACTTGAGATCAGCTGTGTGGATTTTAATTAAAACTTGGTGCAGGTATGTATAATGATGTAAACATTGACTGATTAAATTTTTGGGGTTAAGAGGTCAAAGGTCAGAGGTCATGTCAGGCAAAAATGTGAACATGAGAACAGCTATATGGATTTAAAGCAAAGTTGGACAAGTATTCTAATGGTGTTAAATTGTGGGCGGAGGCATAATCGGTCGACATCGTGACGTCGAAGAGTGTCGTTCTAGTTCTTTATAGGAGCGAGGCTCAGCGCAGAGCAAAGGAGAACTGAGAGTGAGGCAAATTCAACAGAATAAACTGTAGTGAAATCGTATCCGTACTGAACCCGGGTGGGGATGCTCGCTGCTCGCTGTCATTGTTGTCACCGCTAGGGGCGTGACTATAAGACCCGTTGCTGTGTCAGTGCTCCGAGACTTCTCCCTTGTGACATGTTACATCTGTAGCCTCGTTTATGGTACGCCTTTATAGAATAACTAGCTTGCTTGCATTGACTGATATGAATGGCTTTATGAGATGTCGCATCGTATGCTTATTGTGTATTTCTACTTACAGGAATGATGTGATGATCTAAATGCAATTAAACCAAACCGTTGGACTAAAGTTGTGTGGACCTGAATGGTTTTCCACAACACTTAATTGCATTTAAGATCTGCTGACATGGCTGGCAACAAGACGTTGACGGTGTCCGTTTTCAGCGCCGACCCACAAGCCACGGACGGAGGCTTGCAACTCAAGCACTGGCTCCGACAACTGGAGCATCTCTTTGACGAGCCTGAGACCGCTCCGACGCCTGCCGCGAAGCTGGCGATATTACACTCAAAAATCGACTACCGGGTCTACCACGCGGTCGCTCAATGCACGACGTATGATCTTACCATCGCGGAGCTCAAGCGGCTTTACATAAAAGAAAAAAGCCCTGTGTATGCGCGTTATTTGCTGCAGACGCGACGGCAGCAGCCCAACGAGCCTATGGATCATTACGCCCAGGAGCTCCGGCAGCTCATGCTGGACAGCGTCAAGGAGCCACGGACTCCCGAGCAAGCTAAAGATGATCGACTTTTAGATGCCTTCATAGCTGGGGTCTCCTCCCAGGAACTACGTCTCAAACTCTTGGAGAAGACCGACCTGACCTTCGCTACGGCGGTTGAGCAAGCGACGGTGTATACCGAAGCGCGGATGCAATCGAACGCCTATGATCGCACGCGCCTTTTGGCGGGCACCTCACTACACGCCCGGCCGGAGAGTACCACTGACGAGGACGTGGATCCGCCTGCTGAACTCCGGGATGCTCCGGAGGATGACCCTACCCTGACAGCTGCCGTTACGACCAGCAGACCCAAGGCCTTGCGCGGGGCCGCATGTTTTTTATGTGGAGGGCCTCGTCATGCCCGAGTCGTGTGTCCGGCACGTGACGCTATTTGCCATTTGTGCTCGCTAAAGGGACATTACGCGAAAGTGTGCAAGAAATCGGCACGTGGCTCGCGGCCCTTCGACTCGCGCAGCCGCGGCCGCGCGGGCGCAGCAACCTTGAACGGGCTCGTAGCAGAACCCACGAGCCCAGCACCTTACCCGACTTCGAAGGGGAGGGCCGCTCTCTGCGGCCCGCTGGGCGCTCAGACGACCTTGATTGGCGCCACCGGACAGCCACCACCGTCTCATTCTCCATCGGGGACAAAGGCCGCGTCCTTGGCCAAACCACGGGCCACACTTCACCAAGCCCCTCGTACTCCTCGAGTCGCCCACAAGCTAACGGCGGCCCCCGCCCCGTCAAAAGAGTTAAGGCAACTTTCGAATACTACGGAAGCCTTTGTAAAATGTAAAAAGGCAATTTCGAATACTACGGAAGCCTCTTGTCAAAGCGACCAAAAATGTAAAAAGGCGATTTCGGATACTACGGAAGCCTTTATCTGCCAGGAGTGTCAAAAGGCAATGTCAAATACTACGGAGGCCTTTTCTCGTCGGATTTTGAATCGCGAAACACCGGAATGCTGGGGAAAGCCCTCTGATGACGATAATGGGATCCCCATGGCCAACACAGCCACGCTCGCAAAACTGCTGCTGGTGTAGGATCCACCCGCGAGGCTGGACCGACCCATTCGGGGGGCTCAGTCCCGCTCCCAGCTGCCTCGTCTGGCCTGGCTCAAGCCCTTATTCCCCTTATGGTTGAGGGCCATTGTGTTCAGGCCTTGGTGGATACCGGATCTACGGATAGTTTTATCGACCAACGACTTGTGCTCAGGCATGGATGGCGGATCGGGCGGTCTACGAGACGGATCTTCATGGCTTCCCAGGGACTGCGGCTCAGCACGAAAGGGGAATGCCGATTGAAACTCGTGCTAAAGGGACGGGTTTTCCCTGATGTACACCTTATGGTTTTACCCGCATTATGTGCTGATATTCTGCTAGGACACGATTTTCTTAAGCTGCATGGACGTCTGGTAATGGAGTTCGGTGGGCCTGACACTCTTGTTGTGGGGCCGGACGACGCGCTAACGGTGTGCGCCCTAGCGCAAATGGACGTCCGGCCGCTTTCGCTGTTCCCCAATCTAACCTCCGACTGTACCCCCGTCGCGGTAAAATTGCGACGCTACTCTCGCGCGGACATGCAATTCATTGCGGACGAAACGGCTCAGCTCTTGAAGGACGGCATCATAGAACCTAGCAGGTCGCCGTGGCGTGCTCAGGTCTTAGTGGTGCGCAGCGAGGCCCATCGCAAACGCATGGTAATCGACTATTCCCAAACGATTAACCGCTTTACACAGCTGGATGCCTACCCCCTTCCGGGGATGGACGCGCTAGTGCAACAGGTATCCCAGTATTCGGTCTATAGTACTCTCGATCTCCGTAGTGCGTACCACCAGATCCCTATCTCTAGGGCGGATCGTATCTATACCGCTTTCGAGTCGGGGCAGCGGTTGTACCAATTTACACGATTGCCCTTTGGGGTGACGAACGGGGTCGCTTGTTTCCAGAGGGCCATGGATGACCTCGTTGCGCGGGAGCACTTAACCGATGTTTTCGTCTACCTCGATAACCTTACGGTTTGTGGATATGACCAAGGGCACCATGACGCTAATCTGAAGCGCTTCCTTGAGGTCGCGCAACGGTATCACTTAACTATGAACGAGGATAAGTGCCGATACTCCCTACGCACCATAGATCTTCTGGGGTACACCGTGACCCATGGCTCTGTCTCTCCGGATAAGGAACGTCTGCGACCTTTGCTCGACATGGCCCCTCCCTGCGATCGGGCGTCCCTGAAACGCGCCCTTGGGCTGTTCGCCCATTACTCCAAATGGGTGCAAAATTTCTCCGCGAAACTTCGCCCCCTTGTGGCCTGCGACACTTTTCCCCTGAGTTCGGCCGCATTGACGGCCTTTGAAGGTCTTAAGACCGACATCGCCCGAGCCGCCGTAGCGACCATCGACGAGAGCGGCTCGTTCGTCCTCGAAAGTGACGCCTCGGATCAGGCCATCGCGGCGACCCTCTCCCAAGGGGGACGTCCCGTGGCTTTCTTTTCACGGACTCTTACCTCCGCTGAGCGGAGGCACTCGTCCGTTGAAAAGGAAGCGTATGCGATCGTCGAGTCTATTCGGCGATGGCGCCCGTACCTACTCGGGCGGAGCTTCCAAATCATCACGGACCAGCAAAGCGTTGCGTTCATGTACGACACCTTACACGCCCAGCGCATTAAGAACGAGAAAATCACTCGCTGGCGTATCGAACTCGCCGACTTCTGTTACACCATCAAATATCGCCCAGGGAAGGATAACCAGGCCGCCGATGCCTTATCACGCCCGACTACATGTGCTGGTATCACCTCGTTGGAGGGCCTACGGGTGCTGCATGCTACTGCGGGCCATCCCGGCGTAACGCGTTTCGCTCATTTCGTGCGGAGTGGGAATCTCCCTTACTCGATTGACGATATCCGCCGTATCTGTCGCGACTGCGCTATCTGCGCGGAAATCAAACCGCGTTTCTATAACCCTCCTATGGGGACTCTGGTGAAGGCTACACGCCCGTGGGAACGCTTGGCGATGGATTTCAAGGGCCCTTTGCCGGTGTCGAGCGGCTCTCGCTCTCTGCTCACTATCGTTGATGAGTACTCACGATTCCCCTTTGCTTATATGTGCGCGGACATGACTGCTGCCACGGTGATGCGATGCTTACAGAACTTGTTCTCAATGTTCGGTTACCCGGCCTATGTCCATACCGACCGGGGTGCAGTCTTCTTGTCTCAGGAGGTGCGCGGCTATCTGCTCCAAAACAACATTGCGTCTAGTTACACCACGCCGTACAGACCCCAGGCTAATGGGCAGATCGAACGCTTCAACGGGATTATCTGGAGGGCCGTCATGCTCCATCTCCGGACCCACGGCCGGGGCCTCGATAAATGGGCTTGGTCGCTACCTGCGGCGTTGAACTCAATCCGGGCACTCCTGAGTACGGCAACTAACCAAACTCCCCACGAGCGACTTTTCCACCACCCCAGGAGCTCGGGGTGTATACGGTCTTTGCCCAGTTGGCTCGCTGGGCCCGGGCCGGCCTACCTTAAACGGGCGGTTCGCGCGAGCAAGTACGACCCCCTTGTGGACAAAGTGCAGATTCTCCAGGCTAATCCTGAGCATGCTCGTGTGATGACGTCTGATGGTCGTGAGACTACTGTCTCCGTTCGTCATCTTGCCCCTTGCGGGGTCGACGACCTTAGTAGGGAATCGGACGAACCGGTCGAACCCATCTATGAGACTATGGCCTCTCCCGACGCTCCCATCGCCGACAGTCCACCGACCCTCCCCCCGTCGAGACTGCCCGGGTCCGACGACTTGGCGTTACCCCCTTCATCACCCGACCCTGTTGACGCCTCTGACACCGGGGATACAGGGTTACGAGACGCCGTACCCGGGGAGTTTCGAACGCGTGCTGGCAGAGAAATTCGCCGCCCGGCCCGCTACGGTTGGGCCGACTGATACTCCGCGCCCTATTCATGCTGACGCTCACTCGCTTTTAGCCACGCGGCCGTATAATTCTGACAGGGGGGGTGAATGTAGTGAAATCGTATCCGTACTGAACCCGGGTGGGGATGCTCGCTGCTCGCTGTCATTGTTGTCACCGCTAGGGGCGTGACTATAAGACCCGTTGCTGTGTCAGTGCTCCGAGACTTCTCCCTTGTGACATGTTACATCTGTAGCCTCGTTTATGGTACGCCTTTATAGAATAACTAGCTTGCTTGCATTGACTGATATGAATGGCTTTATGAGATGTCGCATCGTATGCTTATAGTGTATTTCTACTTACAGGAATGATGTGATGATCTAAATGCAATTAAACCAAACCGTTGGACTAAAGTTGTGTGGACCTGAATGGTTTTCCACAACATAAACCATCAAGAAGAGAGTAGGAGGAGGGGAGGAAATTCTGAAAATGCAAGTAAGAGGGTTGAGTTAAGAAGTGTTAAATAGGGATAATAAAGGTCATGGGTCAGAAATTGTGATGACAAGAGATGACTGTGCACTGCTTGTTTCATGCCTTGGAATTGGAAGAGTGAGATGGATGGGAGGGGCGAGGCACGAAAGAGTTGAGGTGCGCACTCAACCTGGATTTTGGAACTTCATATTCTTCTTCCATAGTTGTTTCACCACCTGAAAAGAAAATGAAATACAATATAACACCCAGCACAATTACATAACAGGAGAAATGCATCATCAAAGTATATAAAAATCAGAAATGCTGAATTTGTGTGAGGAGACAATCGATTTGAAAAAGTCAAAATCTATCTATAATTCCACTAATCTCTGTGTGTATGTTTGTTTGTATGTTTGTATGTTTGTATGTTTGTCTGTGACCGCTGTTTCTCGACAACTACCGGTCCGATATACTTGAAACTTGCCAGGTATATTGCTGGGGACCCGAGGATGTGCCTTTTCAAGG
This sequence comes from Myxine glutinosa, assembly GCF_964187855.1. Taxonomy (NCBI): domain Eukaryota; kingdom Metazoa; phylum Chordata; class Myxini; order Myxiniformes; family Myxinidae; genus Myxine; species Myxine glutinosa. The sequence continues at coordinate 77,135,056 of NC_136270.1, forward strand.
TTTTAAATTAATCGCAGAAGTAGTTACCGAGCTATGTCCAAAAAACGATTCAACCAATCAGAGAGCAGCGAGCTATCACGTGTGCCGAACGTGGCGAACAGACTCTGCCTCGGATGGCACATTTGAGAGCGTATTCATTTATTTCCCGTCGGCAAACTATGTTGCCGTTAAACTATGTTTTAAAACTAATTAAAACTAATTTGCGATTCATCGTAACTGCGATTTGCGACCTTCCGGACAGTCAAATGAGGACGTCACTTCCGGACTTACGGACTCGCAAGCCGTTCGCTTTCCGTTCACGCAAGCCGTTCGCTGGACCAAACCATTTCATGTAAATAGAGGGGGGGGATATAATTTTAGATATATATATAGTACGGGCATGCCCTAGTATAATGAAATTTGTGCAATCGCGGTGTTTTGTTATCTACCATATAAAACACTGTGTGTGTGTGTGTGTGTGTGTGTGTGTGTGTGTGTGTGTGTGTGTGTGTGTGTGTGTGTGTGTGTGTGTGTGTGTGTGTGTGTGTGTGTGTGTGCAATCTTTGAACACGACTGTGTGTCAACCATTTAAAGACCTAAAAGACTGAGGACCCAAAAGACCCCAAGTACCCAAAATACCCAATGGACCCCAAACACCCAAAATACCCTGCAGACTGTTAAAGCCATGAAGACCCAAAGGACCCAGAAGATCCCAAGCATTGAAGTCCCAAATACAACGAAGACCCAAAACACTGAAAAGACCCAATGGACCCCAAAAACCCAAAAGACCCTGACGATCCAAAAGACCCAAACAACCCCAAGGACCCAATTGACAGAGGACCCAAAATACCCCAAGGACTCAGAAGACCCCCCAAGGACTCTGAAGATCCAAAATACCCCAAAGACCCAAAACACCCTGAAGACGGTTAAAGACCCAAAAGACCATGAAGACCCAAAATACCCTGAGGACCCGAAAGACCCAAAAGACTGAAAAGACCCTGACGACCCAATGGACTCCAAAGACCCAAAATATCCCAAAGACCCAATGGACCCCAAACACCCAAAATATCTGGATGACCCAAAAAATCCTGGATACCCAAAAGACCCCGAGTATCCAACAGACCCAAACAATCCCCAGGACCAAAATAACCCAGAGGACCCAAAATACCCCAAGCACCCAGAAGATCCCAAGGACTCTGAACACGCAAAATACCCCAAAGACATAAAAGACCCTGAAGACCCAATGGGCCCCAAACACCCAAAATATCCTGAAGACCCCAATGACACTGAAGACTGTTAAAAATACAAAAGACCCAAAATACTCAAAAGACCCAAAAACCCCAAAAGGCCCCAAATCCTTGAAGACCCAAAAAACCATGAAGACTCCCAAGACCCCAAAGACACTTAAAGACCCAGAAAATCCTTAAAGACCCAGAAAACCCATAAACACCCCGATGTCCCAAAATACCCCAAAGGCCCTTAAATACCCAGAAGACCCAAAAAGTCCCAGAAGACTGTAAAACACCCAAAATACCAGGAAGACCAAAAATACCCCAAAGACCCAAAAGACACCAAAGACCCTTAAATACCCTGAACACCCAAAATACCCCAAAGACCCTTCAAGACCCTGAAGACCCCAAGGACCCAAATCAAACCAGAGAATTTAAAAGATCAAAAAGTCCCTGAAAACCCAAAATACCCCAAAGACACCAATACCCTTAAAGATCCAAAAGACCACAAAAACCAAAAGACCCTGAAGATGCAAAATTCCCCAAAGACCCATAAAGACCACAAAGACCCTGATGACACAAAATACTCCGAAGACTGTTAGAGACCCAAACGACCACGAAAACCCAAAATACCCCAAAGACACTGTTCGGAATATTTTTCTCCAGTAGTATGTAATGGATGAACCAAAAATTCAATGTCCATCACTTGTCAGCAGAGTCACAAATTTTAATTCCCGAGGACAACACTTTATGTCTGCCTGAAAAAACACAGCAAGAACAATAACCTGTATCAAACCATATTACAATTCACAAATTACATTTCAAGATTCACAGAAGGTCCCAAGTAAAATCCTGGTACAATAGGGATGCACAAAGAAATGCCACACCAAACACCAGCATGCATAGAGTACAGTTAACATACAGTGTAAACATACAGAATCGACCAGCCAAGTAAAACATCCTAAGTACAGCAAACCAACATCTTTCAGACCCAGTGCTAATCCTACTAACTGGACACTCTTTTGCTCAAGGTCAACTGGCATCTGCTTGGAAATCAGCCAACATCACCGCTTTGCACAAAAAAGGTGCAAAAACAGATCCTAGCAACTACAGACCAATCAGCCTTCTCCCAATTATCAGCAAAGTCATGGAATCCATCATTGCTCCGGATATGAAATCTTTCCTCTTCTCCAATGGCTTGATCTCTGATCATCAATTTGGTTTCAGACCAGGTCACTCTACTCTGGACATGCTGCTTCTGCTGTCTCAACAATGGATGGAGGTCCTCAATGCCAAACAGGAAATTAGAGCTGTCTCCCTCGACATATCACGTGCCTTTGATACGGTCTGGCACACCGCTCTGCTCACCAAACTCTCCTCCTTTGGTATCCATGGAAATCTCCACGCATGGCTGGCGGACTTCCTCTCTAGTCGTAGTCAACGTGTGGCCCTAAATGGGTTTCTCTCATCTCCTCTTCCTGTTCAGGCTGGAGTTCCGCAAGGCAGTGTTCTGGGCCCTGTGCTTTTTCTGGTCTTCATCAATGATCTCTCTGACTCTCTTGAAAATCCTCTCTATCTCTTTGCTGATGACTCCACTCTCTGCCGCTCCATTCCTCATCCCTCAGATCGGCAGTCTGCAGCCTCCTCACTCTCTGCAGACCTGGACAAAATCACAGACTGGGCAAACAAGTGGAACATGTCTTTCAATCCTGACAAATCTCACACTCTTACGATGTCTCTCTGAAAAGACCGACTGGACAACCCTCCCATCTACTTTCTGAATAATCCTCTCCAAGAAGTTCTGCCATTCAAGCTTTTGGGTCTCACTATCTGCCATGATCTTTCCTGGGAAAACCACATTTCCAAGCAGGCCTCCAAAGCCAGTCACCGACTGGGCATCCTCCGTCATGCGAAGTCCTTCCTTGGCACACCTGAGCTCCTCACCACATACAAGGCTTTCATCTGCAGCTCAATGGAGTACTGCTCTCCCCTCTGGGCTGGTGCTCCTACCTCACACCTAGCTCGTCTTCACGCTGTTGAAACCAAAGCGTTCAGAATCATTGGAATCTCCCGCGATGACGCTATCTCCGAGGGCCTTTCACTTAATCACCACAGGCAGGTTGGTGGTCTTTCCGTCTTCTACCGACTCCTCTCCGGCCTTGCTCCCCCAGCTCTCTCTGGGCTCTGTCCCCAAAATATTCCTGCAGGTCGCACAAGATCTGCCTGCAACCCTCTTATGGTTAAACTGCCAAAATCAAGACTCTCTGCTCACCTTCACTCCTTCATTCCTCTTTTCTCCCACCTCTGGAACAAACTCCCTCACTCTCTTCAATCCCACTCCTCCCTCCAGGTCTTTAAAACAGCTGTTCAACACCATCTCTTATCTTCCCCAATCCAAAACCTTGATCTTTTCTACCCCCGCTAATTTCACCCCAACTCACTCACTTTTTTGAGGTGACTTTTGACTTCTTTCCTGGAAGTCCTTGGTGTGCTTGCGTTTTATACCTATCCTGCCTCCCCCCAGGCCCTCTCCCTCCAAAAACATCTCCCGATGTCCCTGCTCTCAAATGTTGTGTTTGTGTGCTTCCTCCCCTTCTCTCCCCATCTTGTCGACCGCTCCTCTTTTTATATACTTTGTTTGCTTGTTTGTTTGATTGGTTTGTTTGATAAATGTTAGCTCTTTCACGAGCCTCGACTCTGTATACAAAAAAAAAAAAAAAAAGTTTCTGATTCTTATGCAATTTCAAGTGGGAGGAGCAAGTGGAGGGGGGAGGAGTGAAGAGAGGGGAGGAGAGCAGTAGGATTGGTTGGGCAAAGTTTGAGTGGAAGGGGACAAGGATCGGAGGAATCTTGAGATGAGGGTGCTTCCCGCTGAGAGCAGGTTTGCATCCCAAATTATTTAATGCGGTTTTCTGCTTTCCATTGTCTCCTGCAGAACACCTCGAAGCCCCGTCTCTCTAATCCCTTCAAGAACATCCAAAGGTCATTCTCATTGAAGAGGATATATCCTTTTACTCATTTTTGACACGTCAAGAACAAGGACCACTTACTCTATTTCAAAGCACATTTTTAAACAATATTAGCCTTAGCCACAACCAAATAATTACAGCGCCTCCATTATTATACCATATTACAAATTAACACACTAGCAACATGGGTTTTTTGACAAGTCATGTTAAAACTTCAAAATCAATAGCTGTGGCAATCCCATCCTTTCTCAATCTGCAAATCCTACTGCAATCCCACAAAAGGTTAACCCTTATTAAATACCAATAAGCTATTTTGATTCAGTGTTTAATTATCGTTCTTGTTGAGAGATTTTCCTGAGAACGCTGGCAATTTCATTAAAACTATTTATTAAATAAACTCCTAAGTAAGAAAGAAAAATCGTCCGCTGACTGTCTTTACAACGGTCAGCACAGAGCGGATTATCCCAGCACAGAGTGGATTATCCGTTCATTGTTTGACTCTGAAATAATTACCAAGTACTTTGCATTTCATTTATCTCGTTTGAGACTTACTCACAATGAAAGCTTGCTCACCGAGTACATTGGTAAACAACCTTAATGATCCAGCGATTGCCTAGTTAGACATTATGGCATCAGTTGTATTATATAATTATTTACAAAGAAAACAATATCTTTTATCCAATAAGACAAACTCAGTCCAACCTTACATTATTTGGAAAAACCCTATTAATAATATTATTTCCCTCAGTCATTTATGACAATATGACCATTGCCTCCACTAAGAATCTGGGCCTGTCCCGGAGATAACTTGCCAACTGTAGGGGGATCGCAAAGTTTGCATGGAAACCATAAAAAAAAACACCTGCAGACGGCATGGAGGGTTGAGGCTCATATAAGTTGCTTGCTTCATAAATTTACACTTACACAAATCTCTCCTCTGGTCCTGTATCCAGGACCACAACATAGAAGTGTTCAATTTAGTCATCTGTCACAGGTTGACCCTGTTTTGAGGAACAATCATTCAGAATTTTAACCCTGCTCTAACTACGGCATGCATACACCATCCTGATGGAAAAGTTTGTTTGTTATTAGGCATCGTCTTGCTTGTTGAATCCCTCCGTCATTGAGAGTTCAGTCTGTTGCAGAGCTCTTTCCTTCAAGTGATCCTCTGCAGCAGGATGAATGCTGGAACTCTATGCTCCTGTCATCAAGGAGTGATCCTTACAGGTCACAATCTTCTCTGTATCTTGCAATGCACAATCTGCCATGTTTCAGCAGCACACAAGCCATTGCACGTTGAATCACCAATATGGTTGTGGATGGGCAAGATCACAAAACGACCCTGCACAGCAGGCAGCATCACTGCCATTCTTGCAACAAGCATTAGCAGATCTTCACCAAGGCTGTCGTCCAGTTTCGTCTGACCTGCCCTCTCAAGAAGAGAGTGTGAGGAGCTGCACAAATCCAGCTCAATCAGCAGAATTGTGTGAGGTGAGGACCAAAGCTGGAGGTGCATCGATGAAGGCTCCAGGATCATGATGTCCAATTGATCCATGATGCACACCATAAACAGCCAGCAGAGCCATGAAGGCCCAGTGTCCAGCACGGTCCAGCAGTCCCATCCAGGACTCACCCTCCTTTGGCAATCAGCAGCGTGATGTGATGTTGGAACATCAGGAGTGATGCACACCAGAAACAGCCAATGGAAGAAGAAACTTTGGCAGTTGATGTGAGCTCCAAAACAGGTGTGTACTGAAGCAGGTGGTTGCTTTCAACCCACATATAACAATGTGGTTCAGGCAAATGGTCATCTTGAAACTCCAGCAAGGGTAGGTGAACCACAATTTTCCATTTTCCAAAGGAAATTGTCTTTCCATGTTTTGGAGGTGCATGCCATAATAATTTCATCTTGAGCCAGCCAAATTCACTAATCAAAATCTCCAGTAACTCTTCCAAAGCTTCTTTTTGATTATTACAGGTGGGTTACTCTCCTCTTTCATTTAACCACACCAGAGCCTGTTTTCCAACACACTGGATCAAGCAAATCATTTTAAGAACAAATAATTAACACATTATAACTGACAATGCAATCAATATCCCGATTATGTCCAACCTTATAACAATTTACATTGATTCACAAGTTCCCCTAGAACATTTGAAAGATTATATGTCATGTGTAACACCCGAACAAAACATATTAAATCAGGGGTGTACATGTTTCCAGCATAACCAAAGTGCATATGAATGTATTCAACAAATCTTCAAAATTATATATTCCCTTTTTCCTCACAAAAAATACCCAAAATTCAATCACCCAGAAATCTCAAATATTATCATGTATTTCATCACATTTGCACAATCATGTGGTCCTATCACCAGAAGGTGAGAAGGAAATCAATCTTACTGTAATTTTTAAATAATTCGTCTTCTTTCATCAACCTTACTTTCATATTTTACTTCCAAAATGTCTCGTGTAATTCACAGGTGCTCATCCAAGCATTAGCAAAATCTTTTTTCCCAAACCGAATCAAAGCAAGAATCCAAAATTAACCATTTATGTATTCTTATCATAATTATCACAGATCTCCTTCGTATCAATCTTCCAACAAAATACAAAATGTCTGAAACACATAATTATATGATTCACATTACTTTCAGCACATAATTCCTTGAAATCATTATTACCTCTCCTTTTTTTAATTTAATTTTATAACAAATAAACAAAAAATAATAATAATAATGCAACGGGCCTCAATTGTCCCATCCTTAACAATTTTCTTTCACATTATTAGCGCTGAGGAAGCGCCTCTAGCGAATGACTTCCAGCCAGTGTAACGCGAATTCCTGTCACAGGAATTCTGAGATCATATAAGTGTGACGTGGCAGTTCCTGATTGGTTCGTGTTGGGGAACCCCTTCTCGCTGCCGACGTGACGTAAATTCGCACACGCGCACTGGTGAAGCGCGAGATTCGGCCCAAGGTTCTTATTATTATTATTATTATTTTTGTATACAAGATCGAGGCTCGAACCATGATCGAGGCTCGAAATTCCATGCCCGAACCTCAGCGCAATCCAAGAGGATTCACTTGTTTTCATTATCTCACATTCATTATTTTACAAATCTGTTGCCAAGATCTGTATTTTCCTCCTCTCCTTTTTATTAATATCAACCATTTTCTCTCGCCAGGAATAGTCCCTTATTCATATAAATAATCGTAAGAGTTCTGTAAAACATCTTCATTTTTTAAAAACTTAGCCAATTATTTTAAACGACATGTTTTCCCCCCAAAAAAATAACAAGTCACATTCTTTGTATATTGTCAACATTGTTCATCGTTTTAGTATCATCCAGAACTAAAAATATTTTTATAAACCATCAACTTGTAGATGCATTTATTTATATCCCATTAACCCAAGAACTCTCAATTGCTTGGTTTCTTTTAGTAATGCCATATATCCATATTTCTTATCAAAATGTTCCTAACATACACATTAATCCCATTAGACCTCAAATAACCTACAATCCGAAAAATAAATTTGTGACATTTCAACAATGATTACAATATCATTGTACTTCTCATCCGTAACAGTTCATTCAAAGGACAGATAGTAGCTATGGAACAAGTGCATGTATATGTAACAGGTGCATGCCCCCAGGGCACCGTTTCCTTCCCTTTTTCATCCACCTTATAAAACATCAACACCATTCATTAAAAATAATACAAATATCACATAATTCCACTCTTCCTTCAGTGAGGCCAGTTTTCCATCTGGTTCAAGATTTACATTTCATTCCATTAATTTGGAGCATTAATTCCATTAATTTATCACGACTTGTGATAAACAAGTGATGGTCATTGAATTTATTTATTTTTTTTGAACACAAATTGAACAAATTTAATCAAAAAAACCACCACTTCCATTAACTTGACATTCTTTTCACAGCACAAAGTTCACTTGAACATCCTTTTACTTTTATCATTTTTACAAGAAAAATAACCTAGTTTCATGATCAAATTTTACAATTTTCGTAGTTACACTTTAACTAGTGAATACAAATGACACCTGTATGTAGATGTCCCAAGTTATCAAAAATGTATGGTGTTGGTGCACATAACCACGTTTTTATTTTAAACTATGTAACAGCACATCCAATAGTTCATACGTTTTGTATTTTCCCTCCCTTTGAAAGATTTACCATTACATCTCGTTTATATCCTTAATTATAACACAATATCATAACATATCTATTGTAATAAAACGTACAGTACACTAATGATTGACCATTTTCATAACCCTTTGTTTTGTAAGGTCCAGGCCATCACTAGATCGTAATTTTAACCATGCTTCTTCACTGCTAGTGAAGAAGTTCACTGCTAGTCCTGCTAGTCCCAAACCTTCACTTCACTTCACTGCTTTTAACCATTTTAACCATGCTATTTTAACGCAAATATTTTCAATTCACTAAATAAAATGAATTTTATGACTTTTCTCTTTTTTAAAAAAGTTTACAAAATGTCCCCAAATCTGTATATTATTTATACTGTGGTTACATTAAACCATATACAGACTTGGCATTTAATATGGAATATTTTTTTTGTGGGGGTGAACTTACTTTTCAAGATGTCTTAGAACCAAAAGTTCATTGGAATTATGTTGAAATTATTCCAGATTTTGTTAATGTGACCTTTAAAAGAAACAAAAACCACATTTGACATTTCGAAACAAATAAATTGATCCTTGAAAGTGATGGAAACTGATATCGAACTCAATTCATGGACAGTACTGTGTTAAACTTCTGTACGTTTTCCAGATGTATCTCTTTATTTTGCACATTAGCCAATTTTTTTTTTAACAAAAACAAAAGTTAAATTACGACTGGGATTACGGACAGTAAAATTACAGTTCAGTACTTCGTGTAACCCCCACGAGCATTCAGGAGAGCACGTACACGTTGAGGCATGCTGTTCACGAGATTTGCCAAGGTTTGGACAGGAATCGCTTGCAATGCAGTGACAACAGCCTGCTGCAATTCACGCATAGAGGTCGGCTGCTGGTCCAAGTGGTCGATTTGACGCGTTAATTCTGCCCACAAGTTCTCTATCGGATTCATATCCGGGGACATGGCAGGCCACTCCATATGCTCTTCACCACGGTCAGCAAGAAAGTGTTGGATCATGCGAGCACGATGAGGCCGTGCATTGTCATCTTGGAAGACAAAGTTTCCTCGAAAGGCTGCACGAGCAAATGGAAGCAATGTTTCTTCCAGAATGGCCCTGTACTCGAACTGGTTCAGGTTTCCATTCAGAACAACCAGGTCAGTTTTGCCCCCTGCATGAAAAGCAGCCCAAACGGTCACGCCACCACCTCCAGCTTGGACTCTTGGCACTATACAATCTTCGTTGTAGGCTTCATGCACTTGTCTGCGCACTCGGACGTGGCCATCTTGACGATAGACCAGAAATCTAGACTCGTCACTGAAGATCATGTGATTCCAGTGTCCTGGCTGCCATTGACGGTGCTCTCTGGCCCATTGCAATCGGCGCTGGCGGTGTTGTCTGGTCAGGCGTGGCTTTCTCAGGGGACGCCTGGCACAATTGCCTGCTTGAACCAGTCGTTGGTTGACTAGCCTTCTGGATACAGGCACATTTGTCAGTTGCTGCCACTTAGCCCTAAGCCGATTAGCTGACTTGGTACGGCCATTGCGGACTAACCGGTGCAGCTGGCGATCATCCCTCCTTGTGGTTCTGCGGGGACGTCCTGGCCTCGGTATTGGAGTAGGGACACCCCTCTGAGCATTTCGTTTCAGGATCTTTGACACCTGACCTTGAGTGATGCCATACTGCCGAGGAATGGCACGCCGTTTCATGCCATAATTTCGTAAAGCCACCACTCCATGACAAACAGCATTGTCGAGTTGACGGACCATCTTCAGAGGAAGCGGCAATAACTTTTGGAGACATGCAGCAGTTGTTTTCCACTAATACAGAACGCAACAACCCTTGTATACCCGACTGTGAAGCCAATCATCAAATGCACCTGTCCGTACATTTTGCCACGCCACCTGTGATATAATCCTGTTGTTGACTTCTTGCTGCGACAGACAATCAGTGACATGGTTATTTTAACAAATAAATCACCAAAGTGTAAAAGAAATTCACCAGATTGATATACTGAGTTAAGAAAGTAAACCCGTCAAGAAAAAAATATATATTCCATATTAAATGCCAAGTCTGTATATGTTCATATCTTAATCCAATCAGAAAATTGTCAATTTACCCCTAGTATATGTCTGTACCCACATATGTCTGTATATTTTTACAAAATCCAACTTTCATTGAACTGAAAAATGCTTTGGTAGACCCATTAGGGCGGTCATACTCAGGTGCCAAAATGAATCTGAAGGAAATCCTAACATGAGGGGTGTCTATACTATGTGTTTTTTAATGGGGAATTCAAATATGAGTTTATTTTTTGGATAGGATAACTCGAACCGACATCAATTTGTATTTCTAAATTGCCAATTTTACCCTTTCGAACCCCTTTATGAGATACTAGCTGAGGTACCCGGCTTCGCCCGGGTTGAATAAGAATAAGACAAATACATGATGAAAAGAACATGTATATTTTAGAGCAATATCACAGTACATTTCCTACATGACGTTTTGTCAATTGTCAATTTCTCAAAACCTCTGGGTATACAACATTTCTGGTTTTCTTACTTGGTGCCAAGACATAAAGATTGCTTGGTTTCCAACCCTCGAGCAGCCCACGTACAGCTGGCCATGGGAAGTACCCGGCATTGCCGGGCGGGGGAAGGGAGGAGAGGGGCAAGGGGAGGGGAGGGGAACGGGGGGGAAGGGGAGGAGAGGGTGGGGAGGGGAGAAGAGGGGGAGAGGGGAGAAGAGGGGGGGAGGGGAAAAGAGGGGGGAGGGGAGAAGAGGGGGGAGGGGGAGGAGGAGAGGAGAGAAGAGGGGGGGATGGGGAGGGGGAGGGGAGGGATTGGAGGGGGGAGGGGGGAGGGGGAGGGGCAAGGGGGAGGGGAGGGGGAGGGGAGAAGGGGAGGGGGTAGGGTAGAGGGGGAGGGGGAGGGGGGAGGGGGAGGGGAGGGGGGAGTGGAGGAGTAGGGGGGAGTGGAGGAGGAGGGGGAGGGGGGTAGGGGGTGGGGGGAAGGAGAAAGGGGGGAGGGGAAGGGGAAGTGGAGGGGGGGAGTGGAGGGGGAGGGCGGAGGGAGAGGGGGGAGGGGAAGGGGAGGGGAGGGGGAGGGGGAGTCAAGTCGGAAGTCATTGTCATCAATTGAATGTCGCATTTATTTTTTATTCCCTGTCAAATGGCATTGGTCCCGCATTCCGAACCCGGAAGTCGGAAGTCATTGTCGGCAAAGTTGAAAAATTAACGTTACAAAATATGCTGATGACGTCATAATTTTAAAACCCGAAGGTTTTTTTAACATTTAAGGTGTGCTGTAGTTGCTCTGGGACGTACTGATTCCGAATATGAAGTTGAAAAATTAACGTTCCGAAATACGCTGATGACGTCATAATTTTAAAACGCGACGTTTTTTTTTTTAGTTGAGATTTTATTCGAATTCGAATTCCATTAAATTTCAACTGTTGGAAACAATAATTATTTCAATTTCCAACAGTTGAAATAATTATTGTTTCCAACAGTTGAAATTTAATGGAATTCGAATTCGAATAAAATCTCAACTACCGTTTATTCATTCTTGGCGCGAAAAAATGGCGCGCATTTTGTCATTATGTGCGACTTTACGTCACTCCTACGGACGTGGAAACATTTGTTTTCCTTAAAAATATATTTAAAATAAATACAATAGTACATAAATTAACAATAAAAGAAGCTAAAAAACAATTTAAAATACAATAAAAAGCACATTGAAAATATATAAATATGTATGTGCAGTATACTGTACGTACGCGCAACCGCGGGATCGGAAAGGGGCAATAGCGCCGCCACAAACTACACCATGGAATTGCAGCTGGCGCGGTTTTTTAAACCATTGATATTAAAATAAAACGTAGCCTATAACCACCAGGATTTTATGCTGATTCCGAATCTGTGTCTAAAACTTTTCTCCGATGTGTAGTTCTTGAGTTATAAGCGGACATCCAGACAGACAGACACACACACACACACACACACACACACACACACACACACACACACACACACACACAGACACTCCTCCTTTATATATAGAGATTAAAAGATATAAGGGAAATCATTCATATTGACACAGCCAAATCAAACGTACATATTTATTAACAGGTGAACTGCATGTATATCACTGGTTACAATTACAAAGATCAATCTCCTTACTTCTTGAACTTTACCAGGTTGCACAAGTCCTGCTTTGACTCATTCTTGGACATCAGCCTCCTGCTGGCCTCCTGAGCCCTGATGCCTCCATCCCTCTTTTCCTGTGAGAAGTACTTAGCAGAAGCCTCAGTCACCATTTTAACAACCCTCTCAATGCTTTGTGTGTGGCAAGGCCAGTTGAGCACCTCCATGGGGGTGTTGATGAAGTTCTTCACCTTCGAGGTGCTTAGGGAGCAGGTGAGAGGTGGCTCTGACACACCTTCTGACCAGCTGATCAAGTTACCAATGCTGGAAACATCACAGTTGATGTCAGGTGTCTTTCTGGTCCTGACAGAGGAGTCCCCCAGCTGAGTGTCTGGGTCCCCCTCTCCCCTGATAGCCAGGATTCTCTCCACCCCCTCAGTCCTCTCCTTCTGATTCTCAGAGCACAGCAGTGTTTGGAGGATGGCTTCACTGTGGGCATACCAAGCAGATCTTCTCACAGTCGGCATCACAAGGTCCAGCACCTCCTTCCTCTGGGACTTGAGGCAGTCCAGCTGAAACAAGATGTGCCTCGGCCCTTCGATCCAGGAGTGCTTGACTTTCACGTTGAACCAACATGGATAATACACTCCAATGATTGATTAATTCCACAATGAATTGCAGATTCTTCCGGTTCTTTCCTTTCAGTCCATGCTTTGACAACCAGAGCCTGAGAAGTCTGTTCGCCGTGGTGAGCCAGCGGCTGTGGTTTACTGGTCCAATCTCCAACAGAGCCAGCCTTGCAGGAAGCACTCCATCCCTGATTGCACAGACAATTTTATAGCCATAGTGTTGATCAGTTGAGAGATCTTCAATGGCCTTGTCAGACAGCTTGACCAGTGGAGGGCCAACAAAGATCCGGGTGAAGTTCGGATTGATATCCAAGTCTGTAGCAGAAGCAAGGAGATTTCCTATTGGCCCAGAAAATGTGTTGTCTGACAGAGTAGGGCCATCAAGGTGAACAATGAGATGGCGCAGGGGAAGTTCACCAGTGTGCAGGTTGCACACCAACCAGACCAGCTTTCTCCCCAGGTGCAGCTCCAGCTTCCACATTACTCCAGCTTTCACACCAGTGTTGACATTTGTTGAGTCTCCTCCAATGGCCCACAAGGTCTTATCAAAACCCTTCTCTTTCAGCCAGGCAAACAGGACCTTAGCAATCTGCTCTGCATGTGACTCCTCTTTAGTTGCTTTCTCTGGGGTAAAGTGGAACAGATAGTAGCTACCAGGCTCACTAACAACACTATAGTGTTCTTCCTTGATCTTTGCAGGAAAAGATTGGTCACTGCCCTCAGCTTCCATCATCACATTGGTCAGGTCAATCCACCCATCAAAGAGGATGCAGGAGATCCCCCCCCCCCCCTCCCTGCACTTCTCATCAAACTCTTCCCCCAGCTCTGTCATCAACTTCTCCTGTGCTCTATTGACCTTGTTCTTATCAATCACTTTACTTGTATTGTCTTCTGTGATGATTCCTGCATCAATCAGAGCTGCAGTTGCTATCACTGCAGTTGGCCTCAGCCCTATGCCATACCTTACACTAGCAAGGGCAATGTTTGGTATCTCATCATAATTTTTCTGGACCTTTGCTGAAGCTGCAGGCTCAGTGTCAGTTTCAAGGAAGAGCTCAACTTCAGTGACAAACTCATCTTCAGCACCACTTCTCTCCAATTCCAGATCCTCATCACCATCTGACAAAAATCTCTCAACATCCTTCCTGGCTGCCTTCTCTGCTGCTGCAGCATTTTCCTCCTTGACCCTTCTCCTTTTCTCTGCATTATTTTTCTTTTCCTGCCTTTCCAATGTCCTCACCTGTCTCTTGTGCTCTGGCAGATCAGGGCTCCCCATTTGGTGGGGTCCTTTACTTCCAACCTTCTCTTTCTGTCCCTTGATGTAGGCAAGATCTTTCACAGGAATCAATTTCTCTCTGCTGCAGGAACAGTTAATGTGGGCTTGGATCACACAGCCCTCACCGGCCTCACAGCCTCCCCCCCTCACAACTGGTAATCTGACACTTGCAAGTCAAAATATCAAATAACTTGTCTAACTTGACAATGAACCTCTCTTTGGCATCAAGGTTGCCCTTCCCAAGAGAAAACTTCACTGCCTGATTCCAGACCTCCTTGAGCTTGGACATGATGGTCACCTTTTCATTGATAACAGGAGGCTTGAAAAGAGCATTAGCTTTGCTCCACTGACAAATCAGACCAGGGTAGATGTCAGACACGAGCTGGTCCACTGGGTAGTTCCTCCTGTCATCTTCACTTTGCTCCCTCAAGTAGATGCCATACCTCAGGATATCCCTCACAGTTGGCAGTTCAGCCCCCAACAGCTCCTGCCCAGTGCCAACAAGATTACTTAAATGAGAACTTGATTTCATCCTTGTTCTGACTTGAGCCATTTTTAGTAGTTCACACTGAAATAAAAACAATAATACACAGGTAAGTATCCACTACAGACAGATATTAAGGTATTACACCGGTATTACAGAAAACCGTCAAAATATTCACTTCACAGGTCACTATTTTCCTTCACATGTAACTCAGGCTAGCAATAGGTAAGTACACAAATCAATTAACAAATATAATATAAAACAAGGTAATTTACATCTAAAAGTATTATGTATTTGTTCCTCAGGTTCCTCATCAAAAACGTACTTACTGGCAATGCCATAAGAAGAGAAGAGAAGACGGATGGATAAGGATTGCCAACCTCCTCAACATCGAGCTTTCAGCAACAAGATGGCTACAACTGCCGTCCCAACAGGAAGTTAACAAAATAAAAGCCCTAACTTCAAAATAAAAAACGTCTCTTTTTTTCCAGAAGAAGAGCAAAATAATCAAAAATTTAATAATAATCAACTGCAAATTGATGTAGGTTAGGGTTATCAGAATTTTTTTTATTTAAATTAAATTTGTGTTCTACACACCAAAATACGTAATATGAACACCCCTCTCGCTTGATTTACAAAAAAAAAAAAGTATGGCCCGCCCTATCCCATACAGATTTTGAAAACTTTCCAAAGACATAACTTCCATTTCCTTTGAAATTTGTGACCACAAACCTTTCGTACTTACACAACATCATACATCATCATCATCATCACAACATCATAATAATACATAGTCCTTATCAATTTTGCCAATTTTCTGTACTATTATTTTCCCATATCAGGGTAGGTGTCATTTTTTAAAGTCTGCTCATTAATATTCACCTATTAATTTTCAGAACTACACACAATGTTAACATTTAGACCAACGTTTTTGTCCCACAATATATTATTCAGTGTTTTCCCATCTGGTCTATCATTATTAAAATTTCCAGCTCCCTTTTACCTTCCTTGGTAAATTCTCCCCAAAATTTTACCCCAAGATTAATAGCAGATATTTTCACATGCCAGATAACAACAACAACAACAACAACATGCATTTTAAGGCCATTTTCCCTGCTGGCGTGGGGGTTAGCCTTGCGGTCCCCATGACAAACTTCTCCATTTTGCCCTATTTTCTGCATCTCTCCTTGTTAACCCCCTATGCCTGCATTTCTTCTTCCACCATCTTTAGTCAAGTCTTTCTCGGTCTTCCCCATCCGTCCTCTACTTCAATCTACATTCATTTCCATCACTCTTCTCAACCAGTCACTTTCATCCTTCCTCAATGCATGACCAAACAATCTCAACCTGTTCCTCTTTACTTTACAGCATCAATCACAGGCTCGATTTCCATCATCTTTCGCAATTCATCATTTGTCTTCCTCTCTCTCAACGATACTCCGCACATTCACTGGACCATTCGCATTTCCGCCCTTTCCAGCCTTCGTTGCACACACGCACATATCCTCCCACATGCAGCATACACCTTTCCCTTCAGCTTCATCCTATGACTTCTATGTGAGAGTCATGTTATCATTAAATTTCATGCGACTTTCATAGCGTCTCATTAACTGGTAAATCAATTGTTCCGAAAATTGTCTTTCAGTTCTATTCCCCATGATGCCCCCCCCCCCCCCCTAAGCACATGTGTTAGTTCAATACAGGGTCTTTTAATTTAATTTTTTCAGAATTTCCATTTCAAATTTATTCTCTTCCTTCCTATGAAATATTTGTGAACTTTATGGAAGGTCACTTCTTTTTCCCAAATTTACTGTACGTTCTCCAACGATCATGTCCGACCTTGAACATTCCACGAATCCTGCAACAAATTTTCTCATACACACTCACATTAGATCCATTTCACATATCTGTTCATGAAATTTCATGAATGATCACACAAGTAATGATCCCATTGTAATGACCTCAAAACATTCCTAAACCAATAAACTAGCCTGGCGATGCCAAATACCCCACACTTCTGTCATCTTAGAAGTTGCTTTTTGCTTTGGACAAGTACTTATCAAAGCCTTCAGACAAACTATTAGCAATATTATTCCTAGGATTAAAATTATTAGGATTATTATCAAATATTTATCAAATATTAGGATTATCATCAAACCAATGAATGACCCAATTTTTAATGATTGCACATCCAAACCTAGATATTTTGAGTTCCGTAACTTTAATACCTCAAATTTTCCATTTCTTCCCTTCCTGATCCTTAGATTTCGGGATGGGTTCTTTTTCGGATCATGTTGCATAGAGCATTATTTTCCCAAACAGTATGAACATTAAACTGCACCATTACCTCTGACATCCCACAATTAACATTAGCTTTCCCATGATGTCGCGATATGACCTTATAATCCCATAAAACTCTTCGTTGCTTTAACATCCAATGTGAAAATTCTCATTTAATAGCAATTTTATTAATCCCTACCATAATTGAAATAAACAATGTCACAACGTCAACAAAGATATGCAACATCTTGGTTGGTCAACGTCTTTACACTCATTTTGCTTGGCTGTCTGTACTGTTATTTCATAGTAACCTCTAGCTATGAAATAACACTTTTCACAGTTAGACCCATCAAAATTTTCCAATATAATCGTCAATTATTCATCTTCATCCATTTTTCAACAAAACTACATGTGGAAAAAACATGGAGATTCATCAGTACTATATTCTTTAAAAAAAACAATTTTTGTTTATGTTCTGTGCTTTATTAGTGACACAGAAAGATTAATATTATAAAGTCCCATTAGATACGAGTGAAATCATGTGATCCCCATTTCTTATTTCTTTCAACTTCCATTTGTCCAAGATTCCTATATGACTCTCCGAAAGTAAGTGTAGCTATGAAGTCTTGAAGGTGTAAAAACTTGACTTTTAAATTTTAAATCAACAAGCATTCAACAACTATTCTGCCATATTTTGCCTCATTATGTCCGTAAGTCTTCAGATATATTTTTCTAGGTAATTACTGTCACACCAACACCGAAAATATAATTTCATCTCATAGCAATTTTATATTAAAATAAATAGTATGTCATTTCTCTTGAAGCAATCCAGCCATAAATATTATTTGGAAGTATTTTGCTCTCAGAACACAATTTCTTTGCTGTCAAAGGTTAAAGTTTGGCCTCGGTGACTCCTCAGCCAATTGACACCTTTTTTTTTTTTTTTGACAATAAACAAATATCTTCTATATTTATCCCATTAAAATCCCATTACAAATCCCATTAAAATCCCATTACAAATCCCATTAAAATCCCATGTCTTGTCACCCTTTTCATGCTGAAAGATTATTCATTAAAGCAATTAATTCCATAACTCAGTTTTACTTTACATCCTTACCAAAGGGTTGAATCACACACCCACTTTTGTCAACAATATTTTAGAAGTGAAACAAAATTTGTCTGTACTTTGTCTCAAAGAATCCACAGTACCAACATCGCAACCTCCCATCTTTCTACACCATGTCAACTCCAATTCATTCTTCAAGTCACAACCCAGAGTGATTTGAGAACTATACCCAGTTTCAGAGAGTAAATAATTATATATTTTTTCATTATTTTACCATTTAACTTGTTCAAAGAATCTTTTTTTTTCTTCTTTTTTTTTCGCAAAATCGAATCAACCACAACCCTCACCATTAATATCTATTGTTGTGAAAAACCAATCGAGTTCACAACTTTAGTCCATCTGTTGGTTTAATTCCATTAAGACCTTTGACATCATTCTGTAAATACAGGAAATGCAATAGGAATAAGGTTTGGCATCACATAGGTCAATCAATAACATTCAATGCAAGCAAGCTTAATATTCTATGCAGGCGTACCGTTAGCGAGTCTACGAGGTGTAACATGTCACAGGAGAAGTCCCCTGAGCACCGGCCGCAGCGGGTCTTATAGCAACGCCCCTAGCGGTGTCAGCGAGCAACGAGCATCACCTGAGTTCAGCATTAATACGAATACGATTTCACTACATTCTCCCCACCGTTAGAATTACACTGCAGAGCGGCTAGAATCGCGCGAGCGTCAGCATTAACAGGGTGCGGAAGATGGTATCAGTCGACCCAACCATACCGGTCCGGGCGGCGAATTTCTCTGCCAGCACGCGTCCGAAATTCCCCGGGTACGGCATCACGTATCCTAGAGACCCCGGCATCGGAGGAGCTACCGGAGTCAGGGGACGAAGGGGGTACCGCCAAGCCTTCGGGCACGGGTAGATGTGGCGAAGGGAGGGTCGGCAGACTGTCAGCGACGGAAGCGTCGGAAGAGTCCATAGTCTCATAGATTGGTTCGATCGGTGCGTCCGATTCCCTACAAGGGTCGGCGACCCCACATGGGGCAAGATGACGTACGGAGACAGTGGTCTCACGTCCATCAGCCGTCATCACACGAGCATGCTCAGGATTAGCCTGGAGTATCTGCACTTTGTCCACTAAGGGGTCGTACTTGCTCGTGCGAACCGCCTGTTTGAGGTAGGCCAGCCCGGGCTCAGCGAGCCAACTGGGTAAAGACCGTATACACCCCGTGCTCCTTGGGTGGTGGAAAAGTCTCTCGTGGGGAGTCTGGTTGGTGGCCGTACACAGTAGAGCCCGGATCGAGTTCAACGCCGCAGGTAGCGACCAAGCCCATTTATCGAGGCCCCGGCCGAGGGTCCGGAGGTTGAGCATGACGGCCCTCCATATAATCCCGTTGAAGGGTTCGATCTGCCCATTTGCCTGGGGTCTGTACGGCGTGGTGTAACTAGAAGCGATGTTATTTTGGAGCAGATAGCCTCGCACTTCCTGAGACAAGAAGACCGCACCCCGATCAGTATGCACATAGGCCGGGTACCCGAACATAGAGAACAAATTCTGTAAGCATCGCATTACCGTGGCAGCAGTCATGTCCACACACGTATAAGCGAAGGGAAATCGCGAGTACTCATCGACGATAGTGAGCAGATAGCGAGAGTTACTCGACACCGGCAATGGGCCCTTGAAATCCATCGCCAAGCGTTCCCACGGCCTCGTAGCCTTAACCAGAGTCCCCATGGGAGGGTTATAGAAACACGGTTTGATTTCCGCGCATGTAGCGCAGTCGCGACAGATACGGCGGATATCGTCAATTGAGTATGGTAGATTGCCGCGCCGCACAAAATGAGCGAAACGCGTTACGCCTGGATGCCCCACAGTGGCATGCAGCGCGCGTAGGCCCTCCAAAGTGGTGATACCCGCGCACGTAACCGGTCTCGATAAGGCGTCGGCGGCCTGGTTATCCTTCCCCGGGCGGTATTTGATAGTGTAGCAGAAGTCGGCAAGCTCTATACGCCAGCGAGTGATTTTCTCATTTTTAATGCGCTGGGCGTGTAATGTGTCGTACATGAACGCAACACTTTGCTGGTCCGTGATGATTTGGAAACATCGTCCGAGTAAGTACGGGCGCCATCGCCGAATAGATTCGACGATCGCATACGCTTCCTTTTCGACAGATGAATGTCTCCGCTCAGCGGAGGTAAGAGTCCGTGAAAAGAAAGCCACCGGACGCCCTCCTTAGGAGAGGGTCGCCGCGATGGCCTGATCCGAGGCATCACTTTCGAGGACGAAAGATCCGCTCTCGTCGATCATCGCCAGAGCGGCACTGGCGATGTCGGCCTTAAGGCCTCCAAAGGCCGCCAATGCGGCCGGACGCAGAGGGAATGTGTCGCAGGCCACAAGGGGGTGAAGTTTCGCGGAGAAATTTTGGACCCATTTTGAGTAATGGGCGAATAGCCCGAGGGCACGCTTCAGGGATGCCCGATCGCTGGGAGGGGCCATGTCGAGCAAAGGTCGCAGACGCTCCTTATCCGGAGCGACAGTGCCATGGGTCACGGTGTACCCCAGAAGATCTATCTTGCATAGAGAGTATTGACACTTAGCCTCGTTCATGGTTAAGTGATACCTCTGCGTGACCTCGAGGAAGCGCTTCAGATTAGCATCATGGTGCCCTTGGTCATACCCACAAACCGTAAGATTGTCTAGGTAGACGAAAACATCGGTTAAGTTCTCCCTTGAATGAGGTCATCCATGGCCCTCTGGAAACAGGTGACCCCGTTCGTTACCCCCAAAAGGCAATCGAGTAAACTGGTACAACCGTTGCCCCGACTCAAACGCGGTATAGATACGATCTGCCCTAGAGATGGGGATCTGATGGTACGCACTACGGAGATCGAGAGTGCTGTAGACCGAGTACTGGGCCACCTGTCGCACCAGCACGTCCATCCCCGGAAGGGGGTAGGCATCCAGCTGTGTAAAGCGGTTAATCGTTTGGGAATAGTCGATTACCATGCGTCTGCGGTGTGCATTGCTTCGCACCACCAAGACCTGGGCTCGCCACGGCGACCGGCTGGGTTCTATGATACCGTCTTTCAAGAGCTGTGCCGTTTCATCTGCAATGAATTGCATGTCTGCTCGAGAGTAGCGCCGTGATTTTCCCGCTACAGGGGTACAGTCGGAGGTTAGATTGGGGAACAGCGAAAGCGGCTGGATTTCCATTTTCGCTAGGGCACACACAGCAAGCGCGTCAGCCCCCACAACAAGCATGTCAGGCCCACCAAACTCCATTTCCAGACGTCCATGTCGCTTAAGAAAATCGTGTCCTAACAGAATATCAGCACATAAAGCAGGTAAGACTATAAGGTGTACGTCTGGGAAAACCCGTCCCTTTATCACGAGTTTCAATCGGCATTCCCCCTTCGTGCTGAGTCGAAGTCCCTGGGAAGCCATGAAGATCCGTCTCGTAGACCTCATGACCTGCCAACCATGCCTGTGCACTAGTCGATGGTCGATAAAACTATCCGTAGACCCTGTGTCCACCAAGGCACGCACACAATGGCCCTCGACCATGAGGGGAATAAGGGCTTGAGCCAGGCCGGACGAGCCTGCTGGGAGTGGGACCGAACCTCCTGAGTGGGTCGGCCGAGCCTCGCGGGTGGATCCTATGCCAGCGGCAGTTGTCCGGGCGTCAGAGGGTGCCCGTGGAGTCTCGTATGAGTTGTCAGGGTGTGTTCCCATGCAGTCAGCAGTTTTGCGGTTGTTGCCGGAGTATTTGTTGTTCATGGGGAATCCGTTAAAGCCATCGGAGAGCTTTCCCATGCATTCCGTTGCTTTGTGATTCAAAATCGCCGTTTGATGAGTATGGACCTCCGTAGTATTCGAAATCGCCGTTTGACGATTCAAAATCGCCGTTTGATGAGGATGGGCCGCCGTAGTATTTGAAATCGCCGTTTGACGGGTATGGGCCTCCGTAGTATTCGATTCCGTTGCTTTGTGATTCGAAATCGCCGTTTGATGAGTATGGGCCTCCGTAGTATTTGAAATCGCCGTTTGACAATTCAAAATCGCCGTTTGATGAGTGTGGGCCACCGTAGTTGGTACCGAACTCGTGTCGCCACCAGTGGACGCTGTACGCTCTTGAGAGACACAACGAGAACGTACCACTGGGGCTTGGCGAGGCTCCAAATCCCCTCGCGTGGCCCGGACTCTGGTCAAGGACGCGTGTGCCATGCCCGATTGAGGATGAGACTGTTGTGGCTGTTCGGTGTCTCTCGCCAAGGTCGATTGAGCGACCATCAAAGCCGGGGTGGCGCCGCGTTCCGAGCTCGGCTCGTAGGCTCTGCAATGAGCCCATTCAAGGTCGGGCGCGGCCGCGAGCCGCGTGCGGTTTTCCGGCACACTTTTGTGTAGTGCCCCTTTTGCGAGCACAAATAGCATATGGCGTCCCGAGCCGGACACACTGTCCGGAGATGTCGTTGTCCCCCACAGAAATAGCATGTGGCTCCGCGTAAAGCCTTGGGTCTGGTCGTAGCGGCAGCCATCAGGACCGTATCCTCCTCCAGAGCATCCTGGAGTTCCGCGAGCAGTTCCGCTCCCTCGGCGGTAGCACTCTCCGGCCGTGCGTGTAGCGAGGTTCCCGCCAAGAGGCACGTGCGATCATATGCGTTCGACTGCAACCGCGCTTCAGTGTGTACCTTTCCTTGCTCGAGTGCCGTCGTGAAGGTCAGGTCGGTCTTCTCCAGGAGTTTGAGCCTTAGGTCCTGAGAGGAGACCCCGGCGACGAAAGCGTCTAGGAGAAGGTCATCTTGAGCCTGCTCGTGAGTCCGTGGCTCCCGGGTGCTGTCCAGCAGGAGTTGCCGGAGCTCCTGGGCATAGTGATCCATCGGCTCGTTGGGTTGCTGGCGTCGTGATAAGAGCAAATGCCGAGCATACACCGGGCTCTTTTCCTTTATGTACAATCGTTTTAGCTCCGCAATAGCGAGGTCGTACGTCGCACATTGTACTATACTGTTGTACACCTTGTAGTCGACTTTGGAGTGCAGCGTTGCTAGCTTCGAGGCAGCCGTCGGCTCGGTCTCAGGCTCAGCGAAATGGTTCTCCAACGTTTTCAGCCAGTGCTTCAGTTGCAATCCACCATCCGAGGCTTGCGGGTCGGCGCAGAATTGTGTGACCAACAGCGTCTTGTTGGCAGCCATGTCCGTAGATCATTAATGGAATTAAGTGTTGTGAAAAACCAATCGAGTTCACAACTTTAGTCCATCTGTTGGTTTAATTCCATTAAGACCTTTGACATCATTCTGTAAATACAGGAAATGCAATAGGAATAAGGTTTGGCATCACATAGGTCAATCCATAACATTCAATGCAAGCAAGCTTAATATTCTATGCAGGCGTACCGTTAGCGAGTCTACGAGGTGTAACATGTCACAGGAAAAGTCCCCTGAGCACCGGCCGCAGCGGGTCTTATAGCCGCGCCCCTAGCGGTGTCAGCGAGCAACGAGCATCACCTGGGTTCAGCATTAATACGAATACGATTTCACTACATCTATTGTCACTTTTTCTATGAGCCTCGACCAGAGGGTGGTTGTTACTCACAAACACTCGTCGCTAGCTGTTCCATTGTCTGTTGATTTTCATTCTGCTGCCGATTTCAATTGAGCCAGCAGAGTGGAATTTGGAATTTTTATTTCTCTGAGCTCATGAAATGGCCAATGTCTGTACACAAGCTCTCTTTGCCCTCCTTGAACCCCTGGTACTTAATCCTTGACTCCCTATTTGTTCATAGGTAGTAGGTCGTCGTCTGCCATACAAAGGTGGCGACATTGGGTGGTTTGCCATTGCCTTTCCACAAAAGCGCTTAATTATTGTCTTTCATTAAGCATGAAGCATGTCTCAAAGCTTAGTGATGGGCATAGACAAAATTTGGAAGACAGATTTTGGTGCTCAACAAAGATAATCGGAACAGTCCTTAAATTAACACCAAGCAGAGCCAATCAGTTTAGCCCATCATTTTGACAGCATTCCAATTCATTATATATACTTTCACCTTTCAATAAAAATATATGTACCAACCAAATCTGTTTTCCTGTGCCTGGACCTGCATATGTACCAAAAATATATATATACCAACCAAATCTATTTTCTTGAGCCTGGACCTGCATATGTACCAAAATATATATATACCAACCAAATCTATTTTTCTGAGCCTGGACCTGCATTGTTCAGTCCACCTGTTCCTTCAAGGCACATAAAACATGCAGGAATTTACACGAACAACATCATATCTCCCATTTCACAAATTATGTGTGCAATTTTTTAGCCTGTTCATTAAATTCCCATCATTTGTTATGCAATAATCCTCGATATTTGATTTTGAACACAAGGTCTGCATCAAAACATGCACAAGGGTTGCAATCACATAGAAGGGCTTGCATCTTTTAGAACTTCTCTGAGTCGTCACTCAGAATGTCTGCCAGATCAAAAATATTCACCCATTTCTGTAAGTGATTTTGTCATAATACATTCATTCATATGAAGGTCAAATTCAACCACCATCCGAGTGAATGTTAGTTGTCAGCCTGTCTGTAAAACAACAAAAGCATTTTACATTCACACCCAAGGTACAAGTAGCCTAATTTTAACAGGTGCACCTGTCTACTTGACCAAATGTCACGCACACCTGCACACACAATATTTTCACCCATATCTCTGACACCATTTCAAAGCACACTCTGCCACACACCAAACTCACTCTTGATACTTCAAGACATGTACACACCAATGAACAAATGTTCACCACTGCTTAAGTGAGTGAAGACTGTTGGAACCACCGCTACAAAATGCGGATATCCATGTTTTATCTAGTCAAATCTAGTGCCCAAAACCACATTGACAAAAACACTCCTGGTGTATTTCACGCGATCAACCGTCTGGTATACCTTTATATAATCATATAACCTGGCCATATATAACCATATAACCGATCAACGATCAACCATATAACCTGGCCAAATAACCACCGCTACAAAATGCGGACATCCGTGTTTATCTAGTCAAATCTAGTGGCAAAACCACATTGACAAAACACTTCTCACTGCAAATTTATGCAAGAACAGACAGACAGATGATACAAAATAGTTAACACAATACACCACCCTGTGACCATAATACTCAGGAATCAAAATCTGTAATCAGTTCGTTAGATGCGTTACCAAGCAACAAGGGGAAGAGGAGAGTACAGCTTTGTGCTCAAGTCTTTATTTTCCCAGGTCGTCCTAGAGTTAGCAAGATGTCACGGTCGCCATTTGTTAGGGATATTTTTCTACAGTAGTATGTAATGGATGAACCAAAAATTCAATGTCCATCACTTGTCAGAAGAGAGTCACAAATTTTAATTCCCGAGGAGGACAACACTTTCTGTCTGCCAGAAAATACACAGCAAGAACAATAACCTTTATCAAACCATATTACAATTCACAAATTACATTTCAAGATTCACAGAAGGTCCCAAGTAAAATCCTGGTACAGTAGGGATGTACAAAGAAATGCCACACCAAACACCAGCATGCATAGAGTACAGTTAACATACAGTGTAAACATACAGAATCGACCAGCCAAGTAAAACATCCTAAGTACAGCAAAGCAACATCTTACAGACCCAGTGCTAATCTTACTAACTGGACATCAGTTTCTGATTCTTATGCAATTTCAAGTGGGAGGAGCAAGTAGAGGGGGGTGGAGTGAAGAGAGGGGAGGAGAGCAGTAGGATTGGTTGGGCAAAGTTTGGGTGGGAGGGGACAAGGATCGGAGGAATCTTGAGATGAGGGTGCTTCCCGCTGAGAGCAGGTTTGCATCCCAAATTATTTAATGCGGTTTTCTGCTTTCCATTGTCTCCTGCAGAACACCTCAGAGCCCCGTCTCTCTAATCCCTTCAAGAACATCTGAAGGTCATTCTCATTGAAGAGGATATATCTTTTTACTCATTTTTGACACGACAAGAACAAAGACCACTTACTCTATTTCAAAGCACATTAAAAAAAAATATTATACTTAGCCACAACCAAATAATTACAGCGCCTCCATTATTATACCATATTACGAATTAACACACCAGCAACATGGGTTTTTTGATGTCATGTTAAAACTTCAAAATCAATAGCTATGGCAATCGCATCCTTTCTCAATCTGCAAATCCCACTGCAATCCCACAAAAGGTTAACCCTTATTAAATACTAATAAGCTATTTTGATTCAATGTTTAATTATCGTTCTTGTTGAGAGATTTTCCTGAGAACGCTGGCAATTTCATTAAAACTATTTATTAAATAAACTCCCAAGTAAGAAAGAAAAAGCGTCCGCTGACTGTCTTTACAACGGTCAGCGCAGAGCGGATTATCCCAGCGCAGAGCGGATTATCCGTTCATTGTTTGACTCTGAAATAATTACCAAGTACTTTGCATTTCATTTATCTAGTTTCAGACTTACTCACAATGAAAGCTTGCTCACCGAGTACATTGGTAAACAACCTTAATGATCCAGCGATTGCCTAGTTAGGCATTATGGCATCAGTTGTATTATATTGTTACGGGACAGCGGCGAGAATGTTGTTTGCCGAGCGGATGGCCGCCGCGCCCGAACAGTTACCCGACTAACCCGATTCCTGAACGTTGGCCGAATCGCACCACAGATATTCAATGGGGAAAAGACTAAAACGAAGGATGTAAAGAAGAAAGAAAGACAAAGGGTAAGAAATACCAATATAATTTATTTCTATTTACACCCAAAAGTAACCAAGGAGAAGGAAGTATAATAAAATAAAGACAGAAGGAATCAAGAAGACACAGTGAAAATTGCTAGCTTATTTAAACAGGCTTAACTTATACCCTAGACAGAACAAACAAAGACGGACTCACACGGGGAATTGCAGAGTGGATTGGCTGGAAGGAGGTGGGTGGCTGGAGGGGGAGGAAGGCACAGAGCTGGCTGGAGCTTGATCCCGCACGGGACGTCGGGCTGGACCTCGACGGCCGCCGATGCCACCGATCCTGTCGTGTGCGCGGGATAACGGGTCGGAGCTGCTTGGTGGAGCCAACGCTGCTGGTGGGGGGTCTGGCATGACGGGTTCTCTCTCCCTCTCTCACAAACTCCAGGACTCTCTTTTGGCTTGTCTTTTCTCTCTCTCTCTCTTGCTCTCTTTGCTTCGCTTCGCCCCTTCTCTCCTCTCTCTTAGTCCAACTCCTTCAAGGCTTTCGCGCGCACTTCTTTCCTCTCTCTTAGTCCAACTCCTTCAAGGCTTTCGCGCGCACTTATTTCCTCTCTCTTAGTCCAACTCCTTCAAGGCTTTCGCGCGCACTTCTTTCCTCTCTCTTAGTCCAACAACTTCAAGGCTTTCGCGCGTGCTTTTTATAGCGCCTCAGTCGATCAAGCCGCTGGTGTCCAGGACACGCCGATCGGTGAGCTCGCCTCGGCCCTGATTGGTCGGCACGGCCCTCTGGCTCCGCCCTTGATGACGATGGGCGGGCATGCCCAGGAGTCGGCAGCTCCTCCCCCTTCTTCTCCGAGCCGACCTCGTGGCGAATGGAGTCGCGGAGGGAACAGTTGGCAATTTGTTGGAAGGGGAATGTGAAGGGAAAGGGGATCTACTCTTATAGTCAGAGAGCCTACTACACTCTATTTCAACCCATAGCATACAAAAGGTTTGACCCCCTAGAGTTGTTGGGGGTATCAAGCTGAGTAAAAAAAAGTATGTAAGATTGACCCCCCCTGCTGGAACTAGTCACCAGACCCCCCTAAAATGACCCCAATAATGGGTTATTTCAACCCATCTCATACATGGACCAAATTTGGTTACAATATAGTGTCATGTCAGGACATTACAAAAATGTCAAATCTAACAACTTACCCTGCTGGAAAGGTGATGTTAGACCCCCCGCAAAGTACCCCCCAAAATGGGTTATTTCAACCCATCTCATACATGGACCAAATTTGGTCACAATATAGTGTCATGTTAGGACATTACAAAAACATCAAATCTAACAACTTACCCTGCTGGAAAGGTGATGTTAGACCCCCTGCAAAGTGCCCCCCCCTAAAAACGGGTTATTTCAACCCATCTCATACATGGACCAAATTTGGTTACAATATAGTGTCATGTCAGGACATTACACAAACATCAAATCTAACAACTTACCCTGCTGGGTAGGTGATGTTAGACCCCCCGCAATCTCCTATTGCATATACGAACCAAATTTGGTCACGATGTACAAATATAACAAATCTAACGTTACCCTTCTGGAAAAGGTGGGTGATGTTAGACCCTTCCTCAAAACAATCTACACACAAAATACATGATACTTCAAATATATAAACTCACCATCAGTCAATGAGGATTACTATTTATTATCACAAGACTCAAACATAAACGACCATGATCATGATCCATAATAGCACCATGATCTACAGCTTTGCTTGTCCCTTCCCCGTGCAGTGAACAAATGGGACCTGCATTAACACAAAATAATTAAGGAAAACAAAAGAAAACAAAAGAAATATATGGTAAGCAAATTTGTTGAGGCTTGTGTTGGTCATGTTCAATTTGTCATAATTTGAACCTGTGTGGAAGGAATAAAAGCCCCCCCCCCCCCCGGAATATACATGAAATAGGTAAACCTTGCGTGGTGAGGTTAAGGGAGTCATCTCTATGCAATACTGAGCATCAAGCTTACTTTTAAATCAAGGATAGGAGGGTGGACTTATATTTCAGAGTGACTTGCATTCCTTTCACACCAGCATCATTGCAACATCAAATTTCAAACGGGCCAATGTGCATCATCAAATTCTTAAAATATAAGGGATGTAATTTTGTACCTTGTACATTCTTTTTTACTGTTTCCATTGTGGTATCTCTGTCAGAGTCCATCTGTATCTGAAAATTAATATCACAAATCAAATAAAGTCAGCATACACTACAAGTGTTGGTTAATGAAATCAGCATACACACTACAAGTTACAACTACAAGTATAGAAGTTTGATTTAACTATTAATCTCCATTGTAAGAGGCTTCTGAGCTTTATTAGTTAATCTTTGTAATAAGATTAAACATTTTAAATTATCAAACCAATGCATTTCAAATAATGTTTGATTGTTAAACATTTTAATATCCTCTAATGTGGAACAAATATCAACTTTGTTATCATTATTAACCAAAAGAAGAGGGGAATGTCAAGAGGAAAACATAAATTCTTCAGATTAAGTTTCCATACTTACTATATGAAAGCATGTTGCTTAAAAACTGGAAAATCTAGAATATGCAGTTCCTCAAGGAGGGGCTCGTTCAGTATCTGTGAAAGTTAAATACAAAATGTATTTGCTATTTGACCATATAATGCTCATGAAATTTAGGATAGTATGCCTACAAGTCAATCATCTCTGATTGGTTTCATTCAGGCTTCTATTATTATATTATATTTGATCATGTCATGCTATTATAAGTGCATCAACAATATTTTATTGGTTGTCCTCTATTGGCTTCCGTAGTTTACAAAAAATATTACCAAGGAGGGCCTAGCAAGGTCATTTGCATACTTTTACTAAACTAGGGGCATTAAATGATGATGTATGTCAATGTACAGACATGTCTTAAGCTGTTAAGTTGTTACATTTGATAATTTGTAATATCCTGATGACATGATTGTGACCGAAGTTGGTTCATGTAAACGATGGCTTGAAACAGGGGTACTTTGGGGCCGGGGGGGGGGGGGGTCTAACATCACCTACCCAGCAGGGTAAGTTGTTAGATTTGATGTTTTTGCAATGTCCTGACATGACACTATATTGTGACCAAATTTGGTCCATGTATGAGATGGGTTGAAATAACCCGTTTTTAGGGGGGGGCACTTTGCGGGGGGTCTAACATCACCTTTCCAGCAGGGTAAGTTGTTAGATTTGATGTTTTTGTAATGTCCTAACATGACACTATATTGTGACCAAATTTGGTCCATGTATGAGATGGGTTGAAATAACCCATTTTGGGGGGTACTTTGCGGGGGGTCTAACATCACCTTTCCAGCAGGGTAAGTTGTTAGATTTGACATTTTTGTAATGTCCTGACATGACACTATATTGTAACCAAATTTGGTCCATGTATGAGATGGGTTGAAATAACCCATTATTGGGGTCATTTTAGGGGGGTCTGGTGACTAGTTCCAGCAGGGGGGGTCAATCTTACATACTTTTTTTTACTCAGCTTGATACCCCCAACAACTCTAGGGGGTCAAACCTTTTGTATGCTATGGGTTGAAATAGAGTGTAGTAGGCTCTCTGACTATTATTTCACTTGGTGCAATGGAGTACATATTTCAATTAATGGAAGACACAGCCTTAACCTAATACACAGAATAACGAAATAACTGTCAACAAGGGGGAAATCTATTATTGGCTAACGTGAGTGCTTATGAACTAATTACGGGACGCACTTTGACCTTTATACATAACTGTAGTAAGGAGGGCGATATTTTTACAACAATTTACACAACAACAACAAAAAAAAACCGTTCTCATATCCACAACACTGCACCCTCCTCCTCTTAGGCACGTCCCGGGCCTCTTACCTTGACTTTTAGTGTGGCACGTAGGTGTAGTTCCCTCTACATTTAACCTGACCCTGAGTGTGACAGTTTTAAAACATAAATAAATGTGTCCCGCTGCTCCATTGCACCCTACCTAACAGACTCACGCCCACAGCTAACCGAATTGCGGATTTGTCTTCAAACTATACATTTACGGTGGGGGCGCATTATTTACAATGACTCTGCTTTTATTTACAATACTAACCCAGGACCTGTGATCGTTCTTTTGGGGAGGGGGGGGGGGGAGACAGTCTGCCCTGCATCGATGCACCATGAAAGCACCCAAAAACGCACCAAAGCACCATCAAGCACCATCGGTGCACAGTCATCACTGTTCATTAAAAAATAAAAACAACAAACCCTGGTGCTGGACTTCCTCTTCGGCTCCCTCTGCTGGCCATGTTATTTTCCTGTGGTTGTCATCTTCTTTGCTGGCGGCCTATTTGTCCTAAAATAAAATGCACCAAACATGTCCATTTTTATTTATTTATGGCCCACAGGGCCGACTACGTGTGGTTCACCTGTGGGGCATCGGTGCCCTGTGACCAAGGTCCGCCAGCAAGATCTCGGGCCTTCATGGCCGGTTCCAGCAGAGGGGCCATGCCCTAACCCATGGGGTCCATAAGTGGTGCTCAGCCACAGACATGTGGTCCATAATGTGGTGCATCGATGCAGACAGCTGGTTCTGGGAGTTCCGGGAGCACAATGGCGGCCTTCCGCACGCTCCCCTCGGTGCCCAGTGGCGCACAGTCCTCATGTGGGAGATAAAAGGGGGGGGGGGAAAGACAGATGAGCGAGGGGTAAGGTCACAAGGGTACACATCAAACAAGGCAATGCAAGGTGAGGTGCGTATGGAGACGGAGCGGAGAAAAGCTCGTCCCTACCGTACGTCACCCCCCCTGTCACCTACTCTACCCTTGCCCTTACGCCATATTTACAACAATCTACACATTTACAAATTCGTCACTACATCTTGTCTTCCCCACATTTCCCCTACTCCAAATTCGTTGGTTCAATCCCTTTAAGCAAAATTTGCCATCACCCAATTCATCATCAATCCTCATCAGGAGGAAGAGATGGAACATCAGCACAATGTCACACCCACGTCATGATGCGTCTCACATTCCAAACATTTGCATCAATAAAAATAAAATAACAAAACATCCATGGCATGGTGTGGAGTAGCGTCACCCCAGGTGAGTGGATGTAGATGGTGCGAGGAGACTTCAATCCTAACTAACCTCTAAATGACTTTAACACACTTTACACTACCCGGGGTCTTTCCCTGCCAAACCATTGGCAATCTGACTCTGTGTAGTTTTAAAAACCAAATTCCCATTGACCAAACTGTGGTGCTTCTCAATTTGGGGTCTCACTCCCTCGATTCAACTCCCTGTGCCCTTGCACAATTTCTGGACTGGGTCGTGTAGCTCTCCCAGCAGGTCCACCCACCTGCACACCTCCACCACTGCAGTTGCCTCCGAGCTTACCTGCTCCTTACCTAACCTATCTAACTGGGGAAGGCCCCTCCTGGCTCTGTCACCCCTCGGTGCCCTCTGGCACTGGGCTACACGGGTCCGTCCTCCGGATCCTCGGGCCCCATCCACAACAACTCTACCGGCTCCCAGAGCCCACCTGCGGCCTCACCTGGCCGACATCCTCACAGTGGTGGAGTGCCCATTTAACTACACACACGCTAACAGGCTACACGCCCAGCCATTTCCACAACACTAATGCACCCATCCAAATACCATTCTTCCACCACGCACCACAGATGCCAATATCCAACCACAATTTACCTGTACCCTCTACCTAACACTTACACTACCCTCCCCGGGTATTCGTGATGGGGTCCATCCTCCTTTCCCCCATCCACACCTTCGCACCATCCACTCCACGACCATCCATTCCAATACTCCATATACTCCACACTCCATGTCTTCCACACAACCATTCTCCATTCACCTGTAGTTGCACACCTGTGCAATCACAATACTACTCACAATCACAATCATTTACTCCTACCCTGCTCAATACACTTTCGATCCTCACACACATGGCATCATCTCATCTACCTGTTGCCCTGCTAATTTAGCGCTCCCTGTCTACCCTTTAAACTAAGCACATACCACGTCATTATCATCCACACTAATCTACCTGCGTCCCCACTACAAGTATCATTGTCACTACCTAATCTTAACGTTACCTAAGGTCATCTTCTCTAGATCCCTATCATTATCCTAACCCTCCCGGGCTAGTTTTCACTGCCAACCCCATAAAACTAGTGCTCCTTTGCCCCCGTTGTGAGAGATGGCAGAGTTGCCATCCCACCACATCGGGCATCTTTCACTATAAATTTTGCTCGTCCAATTCAACAAATCAAAAATTTGCCAATCATTTGCCAATCATTCTACCAATCATCAAATTTTGCTTTGCAATTTCGGGTCCAAACCACTATCATCATCACCCGTCTACTCACTAGATCCTCTCGGTGCGCCAATTCGTTTCCAAAGCTCTGCTTCGTAAAGCCGAGCAATGGATGCGGGTGGTTCGTTGCCAGCGGATGGGTCCGTCCGGCATTCGGTGCAGAGAAGGTAGTCTACTCAGCCCGAGATTCCACGCACCGTCGGGGCACGGGACCGTCCGATGCCCCAATCTCGGCCGGCCGGAGCGCGGCAACCACAAGGGGTCGCTGTGTCGGCCCTTCCAACCGGACCACCCACTCCGCCTGGCGGAGCTTGGACGCGACCGTTCCGAGCAAGGCCCAGCATGGATCGCGTACGGTGGTTCTTTCGAAACTGCCATGGTTCGGATCCCGCTGGTCCTCGCGGCACGCGAAGCCCGGCACGTACCGAGGGCCCGATTCGGCTAAACGTCGTTCTAACCGCTAACCCGGTTTGCGTCGATGCTCCACTTGCATGCTCACACCCCGCAGCCCGTTCCTTGCTCATACATCCAGCCGTCTCCATGCTCTTTGTCATTGCACCTTCCCTGACACACCCAGGTACACTCAATCTGCTTACAGACTTGGTCACACACCTGACCACCACACACCTTTGCACACACTCGTCGCACACCTCACCAACACACCTCTTCGCGCCCCCTCCTCAGTCACCTCCTCTGTGACAACCACAGGTGTGCTCTCACTTGCACACCCAACCACGTGCCTCACTACCAACTCCAGCGTGCATTCCCATACGCGCTCTACCATTCCAGGTGTGCATCCTTCCATTCCAGGTGTACATCCTCTCTCACCTGCCACAACCAACTCACGCTCCGTGTCACTCTCACTACTCTCACCTCCACACTCGGTCGCGCACTTACCCTTACTTTTGACAGCGCACTCTTTCCTCATGCACCCGTCCGTTACACACCTTTCTCATGCATCCTCTTGCGCACACTCTCCCGTTACACCCTCCGTAACACTCACCACAGGTGTGCACTCTCTCGTTACATCCTCTGTAACACTCACCACAGGTGTGCACTCTCTCGTTACATCCTCTGTAACACTCCCCATCCCGTGCTTCCATGTGCCCCCTCGCACACGCGCTACGACCAACTCACTCTCGACAGCACACTCACTCCTTGGCGCGCACTTTTTCCTCACACACCCCATAGTCGGACATTCTCGCACACCTCCTCTTTCGCACACCGTACCTGTCACACACTTCACCAGCGGCCTCTCACGAACACCCGGGTCCAAATCAACCCCCAAGCCGACTAAAGCTTCCCTCACACCATATACATTTCCGCGTATATCGCCACTCACCTTGGCACCTCGTCTCCGCACCTCCTTCGCCACCTGCAAACTCTTTATTTGGTTAGCGAGCACACCATCATGATTTGAGCACCGACCTTGTACATATTCCATCACCTCCTCCTTTATCTCCCTCTTAGTATCCCTCCGTCTCTTCTTAATTTCAATCACCCCTTCTTCCACCTCCTCTAATTTTTCCTTTACCTCCTTCATTTCCCGGTGCGCCCCCTCTATCTCTTCCTCTAACGCCACCTTGACCGTTTCTATGTGCGTCCTCACCTCCCGGTCCTTCGTCTCCATTACTTCTGTCACCTCGTCCAACCTCGTTGTCAGTCCCTCACGTACCATCTGACATTCCCTCTTCGTCGCTATCAAGTCGTCTTTTAGTTCTTTCTGTGTCGCTTTTAACCCTCCTAGTACCGCAGTGTTCCTTTGTACCTGCTCCACTAACTCCGTCTGTCCCACCGTCAGCTGTTCCACCTCCTGCGTCAGGTCCTCTATGCCCCCTTGTAACTTTGCCGTCCCATTTCTCACCTTTCTCCATATGCTTCTCACCTCGCTTTACCTCCTCGCGTACCCCCGAGACCTCCTCGCTTACACCTCGTCGTATTTCCTCCCCCATCTCCTCCATCTCTTTAGTAGATGCCGCCCTCATCTGTCCCAATTCATCCCTCTGAGCATCCAGTTTAGCATCTAACCCGATTTTCACCTCCTCTCTCTGCTCTCCCATTTGTTTAATTTCCCGGGCGGATTGCTCCCCTATTGCCCGCAATTTGTCTTCCATCCTATCTTCTAGCCCCGTTAACCCATTCTTTACCTCTTTTATCCCGTTGTCCAACCCCTCAAATTTATTGTCTAACCCCTCAAATTTATTGTCTAACCCCTCAAATTTATTGTCTAACCCCGCAAATTTTTTGTCTAACTGTTCACGGGTACCCCTTGCTTCGTCCCTCATTTGGCCTCCCATCCTGTTTTCCATCCCTTTGAAATTATCGTCTGTTTTTACCATAAAGGCCATCATCTGCTTCATAAACAGGTCCAAATTCATTGGCATCTCGGGCTCGGCTGCTGCGACCATGGGCGCGGCTAAATTTGGTGCCGCTACACCCACGTGCGCGAGGGCACCATTTTGCGCGCCTGATACTCCCTCAACCACCTCCTCATTGCTCTCCTCCATTTCATCCCTGTGGTCCTGGGTTACCCCTAACCCCTTTTCTAGCTCACCCACCTGCATCCGATCGCCTTGACTAGCCATGGCGCGATTTCAAAGTTCGGGTTTTTCTAAAACAAAACAAAACAATTTCGGCCGCTCGTAATTTTGAGCGCGTTAAGCGCGCTTCGGGTCCAATCCCGCTCCCGACACCAATTGTTACGGCCAATAGTACAATTGGTGTCCCAAAATTTGGGCTAAATAAATTTAGTCCCAGGTTCGAATCCCACTCCTGACTACCAATTGTTACGGGACCGCGGCGAGGATGTTGTTTGCCGAGCGGATGGCCGCCGCGCCTGAACAGTTACCCCGACTAACCCGATTCCTGAACGTTGGCTGAATCGCGCCACAGATATTCAATGGGGAAAAGACTAAAACGAAGGATGTAAAGAAGAAAGAAAGACAAAGGGTAAGAAATACCAATATAATTTATTTATATTTACACCCAAAAGTAACCAAGGAGAAGGAAGGATAATAAAATAAAGACAGAAGGAATCAAGAAGACACAGTGAAAATTGCTAGCTTATCTAAACAGGCTTAACTTATACCCTGGACAGAACAAACAAAGACGGACTCACACGGGGAATTGCAGAGTGGATGGCTGGAAGGAGGTGGGTGGCTGGAGGGGGAGGAAGGCACGGAGCTGGCTGGAGCTTGATCCCGCACGGGACGTCAGGCTGGACCTCGACGGCCGCCGATGCCACCGATCCTGTCGTGTGCGCGGGGTAACGGGTCGGAGCTGCTTGGTGGAGCCAACGCTGCTGGTGGGGGGTCTGGTGTGACGGGTTCTCTCTCCCTCTCTCACAAACTCCAGGACTCTCTTTTGGCTTGTCTTTTCTCTCTCTCTCTCTTGCTCTCTTTGCTTCGCTTCACCCCTTCTCTCCTCTCTCTTAGTCCAACTCCTTCAAGGCTTTCGCGCGCACTTCTTTCCTCTCTCTTAGTCCAACTCCTTCAAGGCTTTCGCGCGCACTTCTTTCCTCTCTCTTAGTCCAACAACTTCAAGGCTTTCGCGCACGCTTTTTATAGCGCCTCAGGCGATCAAGCCGCTGGTGTCCAGGACACGCCCATCGGTGAGCTCGCCTCGGCCCTGATTGGTCGGCACGGCCCTCTGGCTCCGCCCTTGATGACGATGGGCGGGCACGCCCAGGAGTCGGCAGCTCCTCCCCCTTCTTCTCCGAGCCGACCTCATGGCGAATGGAGTCACGGAGGGAACAGTTGGCAATTTGTTGGAAGGGGAATGTGAAGGGAAAGGGGATCTACTCTTATTTCACTTGGTGCAATGGAGTATTTCAATTAATGGAAGACACAGCCTTAACCTAATACACAGAATAAGGAAATAACTGTCAACAAGGGGGAAATCTATTATTGGCTAACGTGAGTGCTTATGAACTAATTACGGGACGCACTTTGACCTTTATACATAACTGGAGTAAGGAGGGCGATATTTGTACAACAATTTACACAACAACAACAAAAAAAAAACATTCTCATATCCACAACAATATAATTATTTACAAAGAAAAAACAATATCTTTTATCCAATAAGACAAACTCGGTCCAACCTTACATTATTTGGAAAAACCCTATTAATAATATTATATCCCTCAGTCATTTATGACAATATGTGCTCCGCCATTGCCTCCACTAAGAATCTGGGCCTGTCCCGGAGATAACTTGCCAACTGTAGGGGGATCGCAAAGTTTGCATGGAAACCATAAAAAAACACCTGCAGACTAGGAATGGAGGGTTGAGGCTCATATAATTTGCTTGCTTCATAAATTTACACTTCCACAACACCAAGACCCTTAAAGATCCAAAAGACCACAAAAACCCAAAAGACCCTGAAGACGCAAAATTCCCCAAAGACCCAAACAACCACAAAGACCCCAAATACTCCAAAGATCCAAAATACCCCAAAGACCTTTAAATACCCTGAAGAACAAAAAAATCGGAAAGTTGACAACAGTGACATCATTTGAGGTCAACATTCACGTTATTATACCAGTTGAAGGTTAGTGGAGGTACTATTTTCGGGTGAGTTTAGGGCAGAAAAGTGATTAAAGGAACATGTTGTGCAGCTATATTGCAAAGTACAACGTGATTTCTGGAAACTAGAGCCTAAGCTTCAATTTGATACCACTTTCAACTTGTTAAACCTCCGGGAGGGGGTATGTCCATTTTTCGAGCACTTTTCTGCTCCGTGCCACTTGTCTATATGTCGCATGCCGGGGTTAAACTATCCGAGTTTCTAGAAGCAGGGAACTGTGATAAACCAAGAATAGACTTTCGTCCTGTTTTCACAGAGTATTCATGGTAAAGGAAGTACCGATATAAGGTAGTCATTTTGTTGGTCTACCAGTGACAGTGCCTTCAAGGACGAGTTTGTCCGTTTCCTCATGCAGGAATGGAGGAACCGACAAAAAGGTTCAATCATTGGGAACAAAACTGTGGATGTTGCGCATGGTGGAAATTGTATGGAGATGAAGAATGATGAGGGACTTGCTGCAAGTCGACAAACCAGATCACCTTCAAGTTCGGCAAAGGAAAATGGTGACAGCAAAGAAAGAGAAAACATTGTTTGAAAAACTCGAGTTATTAACCTTTCTTCATTACCGTTAATCCAACACATCACTCGCCAATGATGGAGAAAGATTCAAAATAACCAGTTGGATGACATCATACAATCTATTACTTTACGTCATCATGTGGTCACTCACAGCTTTCAAAATAGTTCCACTGCAAACTTTAGGTACCGTTTCATATTGGTGGATATTTAATTATTATTCTCTACACGGTTTAGTTTCTGCAGAAAACGAATGTCAAAGTGACACTCAGGACAGTGATCAAGATAGTAAGGTTCACTATGTTAACAAATATAATTTCGTTCAAAATTTTGGGAGATGAGCAAACCTGTACATTTTTGGAATCATCAGAGCATGGAGAATCCGAAAATCAATGTTGGCATTTGCACAGACACCTGCATGGCCGCCATTTTGGATTTTCAAAATGGCCGCCATAAAATACATATTTTGCGCAAATACATCTCGGCTTCGAGTCAACCAAGAAACTGAATTAAATATGCTAATCCTATGTTTTCTGCGTCAAGGAATCCAATAAAGGCCTCAAAATAGTGCTCAGGATTATAGAAAAGCAACAAACAAAGGTAATTGAAATACCATTGTCTGTATATTTGTGATATTGTGGCGGGCACAAGGGACAATAATTCCGCGCACCAGTGGGTGGCGCGAGCGTCCAGGCGGGGAACGAAAACGCATGCCCCGCCTTTCGACCGATCTGCCACGCCCGGGGGCAAGGCATGGCCTCGGGACATATATGCGGGCTCTAAGCTCGAGCCCGCCCAGTGCTGAAGTGCGAGCTCTTAATAAAGACTCTTTGTTTGAACCAACGCGTTGTGGCCTACCCCTCTGGCAATCGAGTCGTGTGGGCACAGCACCACAATATAACTGTATTACATAATACATGATATTTCAAGTCCTTTGAAGTTATAGGTATGGGTTTATAAAGCAAGAAAGCAGCCTTGTTAGTATCAGATTGAACTATAAGTCCTATACACTGGATCTACTAGGTCTCTACCGTTCAGGAATATGCTTTTACAAATCTTCATCACTGGCCTGAGTGTCATTTTCGCAAAGGTGTCTACGCAAATGCCAACATTAATTTTTGGATTCCTCATGCTCTGAGTATTCCAAAAATGTATAGTTTTGCTAATCTCCAAACTTTTTGAACGAAAAAACATAGTGAACCTCACTCTACATTCTGAGGGAGGATGACGTCACATTTGGGGGTTGTTGTCATGATCAAGGCCGCTCTCAAAATATTTGGAGGACCCCAACGGAAGATTTGAGATCGATTTACCCCTGACATCTTTCACAAAAATGAATGTCATTTTTCTGGCCCCTTTAATGGTGTTTTATGGGGTTGAAGCCGGAATGCACATGGAAGACGTTGCAGGGGGTGGGGGTGGAGGTGTTCCCATGCATCTATGAGGTGAAACCTTTTGCCGTCTTTCACTTGAATAAATCGTCTGCGCTCCAATTCTAAGAGCAGAACTCCATCAAGTTGCGGTTGCGGTGGATGGGAGTTCAGGTGTACAAAGGAAAGACTTCGTATGATGGAGGATGCCCAGTCGTGGATTGTGGAGGCCAACCTTGAAATGTGTTTTTTTCTGTGTGTGAACATCAAGTTAAGCAAATCCCTCTGGCAGAGGATATTGTTCATCCTCCACAACAAACCTGCACAACTAGGATATTAGTGATAATGATTGTACTCAGAGAATTTAAACCACGAGAGGACTAAACTGTCATCTGATACAGTATGTTCCAGGGATGTGAAGTGGGAGTTTATGTTTTTATTTCCCTTGGAGGATTTAATATTATATATAAATACCAGTTATTCATAAACCAAACAGAATGTGAAGTCGACATTAACAGTGAGTACAATGAAATTGTTGTTGATGTTGAATAATATGAAAGTGAATTTTTGTCTTGAAATAAATAAATAAATAATGTAACAATAATCCAAATGCAATTTAGTAAATAATTATTTCCTTTTTGTGGTAGAGTGGGTTAGTGTGTAATTAACCTCAAATTGTATCAAGTAATTACTTTCACCTAAATTCTTTAAAAACCGACTTTGGATACCGTTTAACTTTATCATCAGAACTCTCGCTCCGCAAGGTGAAATGCTTCTTAACTTGAAATGTAAGGGTTACTTTGATGCTTCCCACGATAAAAACCAGACGATTGTTAATTTTCAGTTAATTAACCTGTTACTTGATTCATCTGTTGACGGAGCCACACTTGGCTCGGCAAAGTCGATTATTCCTCCTCATACTTTTCATCAAATTTTAGGTCAAACGAACTTACTTTCTGAACTCTGTTCCATGGATCTTAAATGTCAAGATTCAAAATTGTCTTTGTAACGGTTTATTAGCGCTGAGGAAGCGCCTCTAGCGAATGACTTCCAGCCAGTGTAACGCGAATTCCTGTCACAGGAATTCTGAGATCATATAAGTGTGACGTGGCAGTTCCTGATTGGTTCGTGTTGGGGAACCCCTTCTCGCTGCCGACGTGACGTAAATTCGCGCACGCGCACTGGTGAAGCGCGAGATTCGGCCCAAGGTTCTTATTATTATTATTATTATTTTTGTATACAAGATCGAGGCTCGAACCATGATCGAGGCTCGAAATTCCATGCCCGAACCTCAGCGCAATCCAAGAGGATTCACTTGTTCCGTTTATTTATATTTATGTTTTGATGTCAAAAGAACGAACAGAATAATAGACAAAAAATAACCGTTTCAGCAAAACAATCGAAACTATAACTAAAACAATCTAAATAACATTGTGCAAGAATGCTGCTGACACAAATACAACGGGACCCGAGGTGAGCTTTCAGACAGCAAAATTTGATGAGTGGTCCAAAATTGGTCCAAAAATTGATGAGATTTTGACCTTTCATGACAAAACATGAAAATTAGGATTTTAATTTCATTTGATAATATTGTATTGTTAGTGAATTCTCCATTATTCCTCCACCAAATATTACCTGGACTGTGAGCTTTCATTAAATCGAAGCAGCTTCAGGTGTGACCCCATGAGAGGTTTTTACTGCCGGAGAGGAACCGCACGGAGTTTCATGATGGGAATTGTGAGTGAGACGAAAACATTTCTCTTTGCTGTTATTCAATCCAAACATTTTATCAAAATCGTCAACACTTGCAATGGTTGTTTACAAAGGTCGATCAAACAAATTAATCAACACAATATTTTCTACCCTGATGATGGAGTTAAATTCCTTTGGCAGTGCAGGCTCATGGAAGAGGGAAAGAGGCATTTATGGAATGAGGTAAATGCTGTTTCTCCGATTATTGGGTTATTCATATTTTAGTTACTTTTTCTATTATTTTCAAATTGGTGGCAGAATGTGCGACATGGGTCCTTCAATAGGAATGACTGCAT
This sequence comes from Myxine glutinosa, assembly GCF_964187855.1. NCBI lineage: Eukaryota > Metazoa > Chordata > Myxini > Myxiniformes > Myxinidae > Myxine > Myxine glutinosa. The sequence continues at coordinate 77,176,845 of NC_136270.1, forward strand.
CGCATTCAGATGTTGTGGTGGAGGGGATCCGGGGGTGTGTGGGTGCTCTGGAGGGGTCAAAGAGGGTGTTTGTGCTTATTCACATCTGATACATGTGAATACTTTACTAAAGAGGGTAAAATGTCAGGAAGTAACCACAAAATATTTTCATTAGGGCGCATTTTGTGGATAAAATTAACATCGCACATTATCAATTGTGAATGTTTGTAAATTATAATAGCGCTGCATAACTAAGTCTCTTATCTTCCATAATGAACTTTAAAATAAACTTACTGATTTGCACTTTGATTCATGGTAAACTCGATAGAGAGCGTACCTCCACCAGGTTGAACAGTTTACGTTTTGTATCCCACTGATCGGTTACATCCCATTTTGTATCCCACTGATCGGTTACATCCCATTTTGTATCCCACTGATCGGTTACATCCCATTTTGTATCCCACTGATCGGTTACATCCCGTTTTGTATCCCACTGATCGGTTACATCCCATTTTGTATCCCACTGATCGGTTACATCCCATTTTGTATCCCACTGATCGGTTACATCCCATTTTGTATCCCACTGAAATATAATCGGCTTGTTGTTGTCACTTAACCAACTCATCCATGAAGTTTTTAAGAACATGTAATTTATCGTTTTTTGGCCTCATCATTCAACGGTGAAGAATCAATAAAAATTTTATCTCATCGGGATCCAAATCCGGATTTTAACCAAAATGTAATCAGTTCATCCATGTCACATGCCCAACCTCGCCACGAAATTTCGTCCGAATCCATCACGATTTTTTGAAACATGCTGTTCACAGACAAACAAACAAACAAGGAGTGAAAACATAACCTCGATCCACCTTTGCAAAGGATGAAAATATCGTGATAATCGTAAATGGTAAATCTTATGGATCATATATGAAAGGCAATCAGTGCAGAGACAAAACTTATTGATTAATTGATTCACAATTTACACATTTTTCCCCCTGGGTGATTAACAAGGAGTCAAGATAATATATCTTCTTCATTAAAAGTGTACCTGAGCTTCTTCTTTTCCCGAGTGCCACCGCTGGTGAGCATTTACACATCGATTGAAGTAATCTATTGATTCAGCATGTCAAACACCTAATGGCCTCAATGGCCTGGGCCGAGGACAAAATGAAGTGTATTTTATTTGGAAGTAAAAGGTCGTGCAGCACAACGTACAGTGCATTCAGAAAGTATTCAGACCCCTTTACTTTTTTCACATTTTGTTGTGTTGCCGCCTTATGCTGAAATCGTTTAACCTCGATCATTTTTTCCCTCATCAATCTACACTCAATACCCCATAATGACAAAGACAAAACAGTATTTTAGAAAGTTTTGCAAATTTATTAAAAAGAAAAAACTGAAATATCACATTTACATAAGTATTCAGACCCTTTGCAATGGCACTTGAAATTCAGCTCAGGTGCCTCCCAGTTCTCTTGATCATCTTTGGGATGTTTCTACACCTTGATTGGAGTCCAACTTTGGTAAATTCAATTGATTGGACATGATTTGGAAAGGCACACACCTGTCTATATAAGGTCTCACAGCTGACAATGCATATCAGAGCAAAAACCAAGCCATGAGGTGGAAGGAACTACCTGCAGAGCTCAGAGACAGGATTGTTTCGAGGCACAGATCTGGGGAAGCCTACAAAAAAGTTCTGCTGCATTGAAGGTTCCCAAGAGCACAGTGGCCTCCATAATTCTTAAATGGAAGAAGTTTGGAACAACCAGAACTCTTCCTAGAGCTGGCCGCCCGGCCAAACTGAGCAATCGGGGAAAAGGGCCTTGCTTATAGAGGTGACCAAGAACCCGAAGGTCACTCTGGCTGAGCTCCAGAGATCCTGTGTGGAGATGGGAGAAACTTCCAGAAGGACAAACATCACTGCAACACTCCACCGATCTGGGCTTTATGGCAGTGACCAGACGGAAGCCTCTCCTCAGTGAAAGACACATGAAGCCCGCTTGGAGTTTGCAAGAAAGCACCTGAAGGAATCTCAGAGTGTGAGAAACAAGATTCTGTGGGCTGATGAAACCAAGATTGAACTGATTGAAACCAATCGAATCATCTTGTTCCTGTTGCCCAATCAACTCATCCACCTAGTTTTGTGATAAGTCGTCCACAACTTTTTGAAATATCATCCAAGATATCGTTTTGGGGCCTCTGACTCAATGGTGAAGAATCACTTTGCAATTTTAAAAACTTGTATCCGGATCCGGATTCAAATCCACCAAAATTGAATCAATTCTCGCTCCGTTAGCAGTTTCTCCATTGTAACAACAACGAAATAAACTTTTCTTTCCGAACAATTTCACTATAGACAAGCAAAGAAGCTCCTTCGTATCACAATTTTGAGAAATCAAAAATCACGTGATACATTTTTTGCGCATGCACGCATCGCGCACTCCGTGCTTGGACCAATGAAATCCAGCACGACATGCACGAGCCGATGCCGTTCTCTGTTATTAAATAATGCCGACCAGCGCAGTCATGATTTAAGAGATAACATATTTGGGGAAAGTAAATATTGATTTATACATCCTCAGATTATGTATTTGGAGAACATCCCACATGTGGAATGTGCAGATCAACGCATTTCATGTTATATTCGAGTACAAATTGGGAGGAATAATCTCCCCTTGTCAAAAAAGTGGAGGGGGGGGGGGAATATGTCCCTCACCCATCGACGCCAAAGCAAGTATGAACAAAACCGGATGATGCATGTTCAAAAAATGGTTGGAGACACATTTAAGCAACAAAATGGCTGCCCTTCGGCCATACATGATCGGATCTCGAAAAGACTTGATGTGCACATGTAAGCCATCATTCGTTATCTGTGTGCCAAGTTTGAACAACATTGGTGAATGCATGTTCGAAAAATGGTTGAGGACGTTTTCAACATCGGGTTTTTTTTAAAGTAAAATGGCCGCCAGTGGGTCATCTTTGATCACATTGCGAAACAAAATCATGTGGATATGGACACCACCATGTTCTGTCTTTGTGCCAAGCGTGAACAAAATCAGTCCATACACATCCAAGATATGGGTGCAGACGAGAGACGCAATCTATAAGCCCCCGTTTCATACTAAGTCCTACGGGGGCTAATAATGTGGGTGAAGACATATCGGTCGACGTTGCGACATTGAAGAGTGCCGTTCTAGTTTTGAGCTCTTTCAACTGGTGCAAAAATCTTTTCCCCTTTTTAGTTCATTTGGAACGTCGTTCTCGGGAGTCAGTCCGTAAACACTTCCAACTTCTTTTCCGAAACTACTCATGGGATTGTGACCAAACTTCGCACAAATTACATTTCGTATGTTGCAACTCAAGTTTGTTCATGGCATGAAAATAAAAATCTGGGTTTAAGGGGTCTGCCGGGGGCAAAGTGGATCCATGTTTGACCCGCCAAAATAGGTATTTGCTTTCTTCTGAGAAATGACACACACAATTCCGATGAAACTTGACCACAATGTTCCGTTCATCACTCATAATGTACCGACCTTTGTTCACAGCGTTTTAAAAAGTTTTGGGGTCTAAGACGGCGAACCCGAGGGGTGGGGGGTTCCCCCCAAAATAGGCATTTGATATTATTCTCAAAAACTGAACACACAATTTTGATGAAACTTGATCACAACCTTCATCACCGGTGATATACCATGATAATGTTTCAAATACCTTTAGTCGGTGTTGTATACTGATTTATTCTACCAGGAGAGTGCCGAGGGGTATTGACCCTATTTCTTAATTTCCTCTCGTGTTATTTTCAACATGGGCTTCCAGCTCGTATTTCCAAAAGCCCTTGTATTTTCTGTTTGACCAAGGTGATGTGTCCTCAGACATCCATGATATCATGTGTGTACAACATTGTGTCCGAGCCTCAGACTGAAAAGATGCTTGATCAAAATTGAAGCAGGTAACACGATTATTTAGGATGAATAGTTTTGGATCAACCTGCATGTTTGCAGATATCGAATTACACAGCAGTCACATGATTACAAAGAAACAAGTTCAATCACCATATGATCTGTTATTCATACCTCATTTGGGAATTAAAACTGGAAAAAAACCCACAAATCATTCTGCTTCATCACCACAAATACACTCAAATTAATAAAAAGAGAGGACATGATACAAATCAAGGAAACAATTTCAGTGGAGAAATACAAAGGTGTGCTCACGTGTGTAAACATTGAACAACCTCCACCTTTGAGAAATTCCCACTCGTTTTTGTTCCCAAATATTTTGGATGTATTTTCTCAATCAGAATTACGTCATCGCAAAGCGCTAATCTTGGTGATATTTTTTCTCCCCAGAGTTAACAAACCTTTTCTCGGAGATGAATCAGTCACTGAAGCACGTGTTCTTCCTCCAAGCGATTTTCAATGAGCCACCTCAGGTTCGGCCCTGGGCTTTCAGTGTCTTCTTCTTCATCTATATTGTTACTGTCACTCTCAACCTGGTGTTGATCCTGCTCATTATCCTGAGAAAGCAGTTACACAAACCTGTCTACATCTTCCTTGCTTATTTGTTATTCATGGACATTATATGTTCAACAGCTGTGCTTCCTCGACTCATGTACACTATCATCGTAAATACACAAACTCGGATAAATCTTTGTTTCATTCAGGCTTTTTACATTTCATTTTATGTTGGAATGGAGCCTTACATACTCGCAATCATGGCTATCGATCGTTACCTGGCCGTCTGCCATCCGCTCCGTTACGGTGTCCTGATCACGAACAGCAAAGCTCACAGAGTGATGTGGGCGACACTGTGCTGGTGTTTCCTTGCTGCAGGTGTTCAACCCTTATTAATTTTGCGATTGACCTTCTGCAAGGATGTACTTCCCAATGTGGGATGTGTTTTCATTGCTGTCGCTAAACTGTCATGTGATGATATCACTGTTCATAGTATTTATGGGCTTGTAATGGCTTTTATCACAATCACCTTTATCATCACAGTTGTTATCATCACATATAGTTTAATTCTCTACGAATGTCTATGTTCAACCAAGCACTCCGAGGGAAGTAGTAAGGCTCTACACACATGTGTTACCCATTGTATGGTACTTTCTCTCTTCCTTTTCTCCTTTTTTTTTACGATCATCTCTCTGCGTCTGTCAGCGAGCAAATCTTCCTCTCACGTTTTTAAACACCTGAGTGATTCATTGTTCTATTTGCTGCAGCCTCTTGCAAATCCGATCGTTTATGGATTCCGTATGGCTGAGATCCGCCGCAGCTTTCAGATTCTCCCTCAGATGATAATGCAGAAATTAATGAAACGGTATCCTGTGAAAGCTACATGACCATTACACCACTGGTATTCATAAAAGCTCTCTTCACAACAGTTCACAACCACCCTTTTTGTTTATACGTCAGTCAAGGCTCGTGTGAGAGCCAACACATATAACATATTGTTGCGGATATGGGACTTGGCCTCAATATCCGCTTGTAAATACTCCCCTATTTCCCCAATACTCCCCAACTATCCCCAATCCCCCATTCCCTAGTCCCATTGCCTGTAAATAACACTCTGTAGAACCGACCTTCCCCTTTTTCCCCCATTAAATGTCGTGCCCAGGTTCACCGCATCTCACGTAGACAACTATAGGACATCTTGCTAGTTATTCTTAGTCTATGTCAGTTAAGGACTCGTTTCCATTAATTCTGACTCTTCGTTGCACCAGAATGTGATCGTATGGCACCAGTAGTGAGTTTAGGACCTCCCCTTACCTCCTCTCATCTTCCCCATGAAACAACAACAACAACAACAACTACAACTACAACAACAGAGGAGAATGGGGGCGGCGCGGCGCGGGGGAGTGTGCGTCCTCACACCGGCTCGGTTAGCCGCCATTGACCATGCGCTCCGACGGGGTTACCACGAAGGGGCTCCCTGTCAGCCCCTCGTCAAGGGCGGAGCCGGTAACCCCCCCGCACGCACCCAATGAGAAGCAACGGGCCGATTCCATCTGGGGCGGAGCTAACGAGCCGAGGGCGTGTCACTCCCCGCCGGATATACGCGGCCACTTACCGGACGTGACGTCAGATGCGCCCCCAGCTTGAGAAGACAAGTCACCACCTCCAAGCGCTGAGTGAGACCTCCCGCATCTTTGGACTGGACCGGGTCGATTTTGCCCCTGAGCCAAGGTGCACCTTGAGCCATCGAAGACCTGCCCCTCCTTGCCATCAATCCCCGTGTGAGTCAGTTTTGTCCCGTTTATCTGTCGTCTGTCGGGGCTAATATAAGAGTGTGTCTAAGTGCCTGCCTTTCTATGCTGTCCCTCTTGTCGTTGTAATCTGACCTTCCGCCCTAATATAACCTCCTCCGGAGGTCTTGAGAACCGTATCCCTGGTGTCGTGTCATTTTAATCCCAGCCGTTGTGTCCTTTTCCTTCATTGATTTAGCGTAGCGCGACTCGGCAACGTTCGAGTATAATCGGGTAACTTGTGCGGACACGGCGGCCATTCCGCTCGGCCCACCATAACATCAAAGTCGTGTCTGTAACAATTGGTGTCAGGAGTGTCGGATTCGGACCTGGGACTAAATTCATTTAGCCCAAATTTTGGAACACCAAGTGTACCATTAGGGTAACAATTGGTGTTGGGAGGTAGAATTCGATCCGGAGCGCGTTTCCCGCGCTCGAAATTATAACGGCGAAATTTGATTTGTTTTACGGAAATAAAAACCCGAATTTTGAAAGTCGCGCTATGGCGGATCAAGACAGCTGGGTTCCGGTAGAGGAGAGTGAGGCAGGGTCGGTCCAGGACCAAATTGAGGGACGCGAGGAGAGCGAAGCAGCGAGGGTAGCAGACGCACAAATTAGCGTCGTTGCGCCCGACATTGCGGGTGCGCAAAATGGCGCCTCGCTGGTCGCGGCGCCCGCGACCGTGGCAGCGCCCCTGGTGGATTCGAACCTTTTCCTCCTGCAAATGAGGGCCTTTATGGAACAAATGGGAGACCAAATTGGAGGTTTGAAAAACAGTATAGAAGCTCAGGGTGAGCGATTGGAGGGAAAAATAGGGGTAATGGGAAACGAAATGGGGGTAATGAGGGACGAAGCGAGGGGTACCGGTGAGGGGTTAGACAATAATTTTAAGGGATTAGACGAGAAATTTGGGAAATTAGACAATAGATTAGGGGAAATACAGGAGGGGTTAATGGGGGTAGAAAACAGAATGGCCGCTCAAGAGAATCAAATGGAAGGGATGCAAAAGGGGTTAGAGGGGTTAGAAAACAGGATGGAAGGCAAATTGAGGGACATGAGGGACCAAGCGGAAAGGGAAGTTAACCAAATGGGGCAGCAGATAGAGGGGGTCAGAATGGGGGTAGAAACCAAACTGGATGCTCACAGGGAGGAAATGGAGCAGATGAGGGTGGCATCTGGGCAGGAGATGCAAGTGATGGGAGAGGAGATCAGGAGAGGAGTGGGTGAGGAGGTCGGAGGAGTGCGCGAGGAGGTGAGGCACTGTAAGGAGCACATGGAGAAGGAGGTGAGAAAGGGGACTGTAAAGTTACAAGGGGGCATCGAGGACCTGACGCAGGAGGTGGAACAGCTGACGGAGGGACAAAAAGAACTAACGGACCAGGTAAAGAAGAACACAGCGGTAATAGGAGGGTTAAAAGCGACACAAAATGACCTAAAAAATGACTTGGTAGCGACGAAGAGGGAATGTCAAATGGTACGTGAGGGAACTGACAACGAGGTTGGACGAGGTGATAGAGGTAATGGAGACGAAGGACCGGCAGGTGAGGACGCACATGGAAACGGTCAAGGTAGCCTTGGAGGACGAGCTTGAGGAGACGTACCGGGGAATAAAAGAGGTGAAGCAGAAATTAGAAGAAGTGGAAGAAGGGGTGAGCGAAATTAAGAAGCGACGGAGAGAGGATAAGAAGGAGATAAAAGAGGAGATAAAAGAATTGGTCCAAAGTCTGTGTTTGGATCGTGATGATGTGCTCATTAACCGGATGAGGGATTCGCAGGTGATGGAGGAGAAGCGAAGAGGAAGAGGACCCGGTGTAAATGGTGACCAATATGGTCGTGCGTATGATGCGCCAGGGGATTTAAGAAGCTTGGGGGTCGAGATGGACCCGGGTGTTCGTGAGAGGCCGTTGGTGAAGTGTGCGACAGGTCTGGTGTGTGAAAAAGGAGGTGTGCGAGAAAGTCCGACTCTGGGGTGTGTGAGGAAAAAGTGCGTGCCAAGGAGTGAAGGTGCTGGCGAGAGTGAGTCGGTCGTAGCGCGTGTGCGAGGGAGCACATGGAAGCGCGGTGTGGTAAGTGTTACAGAGGGTGTGACGGGAGAGTGTGCGCAGGAGTGTGCGCGAGAAAGGTGTGTGACGGACGGGTGCATGAGGAAAGAGTGCGCTGTCAAGAGTAAGGGTGAGTGCGCTGTCAAGAATGGAGGTGAGAGTAGTGAGAGTGACAAGGAGCGTGAGTTGGTTGTGACAGGTGAGCGAGGATGTACACCTGGGATGGAAGGATGCACACCTGGAATGGTAGAGCGTGAGTGGGAATGCACGCTGGAGTTGGTGGTGAGGCACGTGGTTGGGTGTGCGAATGAGAGCACACCTGTGATTGTCACAGAGGAGGTGACAGAGGAGGGGGCGCGAAGAGGTGTGTTGGTGAGGTGTGCGACCAACGAATGTGTGCCAAAGTGTTCGGTGGTCAGGTGTGTGACCAAGGCTGTGAGTGGAATGGGTGTACCTGGGTGTGTAAGGAAAGGTACGAGGAGCATGGAGACGGCTGGATGTGTGAGCAAGGAACGGGCTGCGGGGTGTAAGCATGCAGGTGAGGCATCGAAGGTAACCGGGTTAGAGGTTAGAACGACTTTTAGCCGAATCGGGCCCTCGGTGCGTGCTGGGCCTCGCTTTGAACGGCCGCGTCCGTGCTCCACTAGGCGGAGCGGGCGGCTGGATAGGAAGGGTCGTCATGGCGACCACTTTTTGTTGAGGCATTCCGGCAGGTCGAGATCGAGCCATGGGATGGCTCCGTGCCGAGATGGTGCGTGGGATCTCGGCCCGGGTAAACCTCCTTCCCTGCACCGAATGCGGGACGTATCCAGCCGCTGGCACCAAACAACCCGCATTCATGGCTTGGCTTTACGAAGCCGGGCTTTGGACGGGAATTGGCGCACCGAGAGGCATTAGTGAGTAGACTGGGTGATGAGGTTAGTGTTTTGGACCCAAAATTAGAGAAAAACAAAATTTGGTGATTGGCAAAGGATTGGCAGTAGTGATTGGCAGATGATGGGTAGTGATTGGCAAATTTTTAATTTGTTGAAATTTGATGTGCAAAATTGGTAGTGAGCGATGGGCCCGGTGGGTAAGGGTGGCATCCCTGCCACCCTTCCCATGGTGGGGCAAATGCGCAATAGTTTATGGGGTTGATGGCAGTGAAAACTAGCCCGGGTGGGTTAGGTTATATTGTTAGGGCCCTAGAAGATGACATTAGGTAACGTTAAGTTTAGTTAGTGACTGATACCTGTAGTGGGGACGCAGGTAGATTAGTATGGATGATAATGACGAGGGAGCGCAATAGTTTAAAGGGACGACTGGGAAGCGCAGGTTTCAGAGGGGAGTAGTTAGAGGAGATGATGCTGTGTGAGAGCTGGACAGGTGTGTGGAGCAGTGTGGAGCAGTGTATGAGTAGTGAGTGTGTGGATCAGCGCGAATGCGCTTGGGGAGAGAAGGGTGCAGGTGGCACCAGGTGTGAGAGCACAGGTGTGCAAGTACAGGTGTGTGGAGAGAGTTGGAGTAAGTGGTACGGAGTGGTGTGCATGGTGCGAAGGTGTGGATGGGGGAAGAGTGGACCCCTTTCACGGATACCCGGGGCGGGTAGTGTAAGTGTTAGGTAGAGGGTACAGGTAAATTGTGGTTGGATATTGGCATCTGTGGTGCGGGTGGCAGAATGGTGTTGTGGATGGGTGCATTAGTGTTGTGGAAATGGCTGGGCGTGTAGCCTGTTAGTGTGTGTAGTTGGTTGGGCACTCCACCACTGTGAGGATGTCGGCCAGGTGAGGCCGCAGGTGGGCTCTGGGAGCCGGTAGTTGTGAGTGGGTGCCTGAGGATCCCGGGTGTGGATCGGGCAGCCCAGTGCCAGGGAGGGCACCGAGTGGGGAGAGCGCCAGAGGGCCTTCCCCAGGTAGTTAGGTTAGGGTAAGGAGCAGGTAAGCTCGGAGGCAACTGCAGTGGTGGAGGTGTGCAGGTGGGTAGACCCGCTGGGAGAGGTACACGCCACAGCCCAGAAATTGTGCGAGGGCACCGGGAGATGAATCGGGGGAGTGAGACCCCAAATTGAAAAGCACCACAGTTTGGCCAATGGGAATTGGTTTTTAGAACCCATAGTGTAAGAGGGCCAATGGTTTGGCCGGAGAAAGACCCCGGGTAGTGTAAAGTTGTTAAAGTCATTTAGGAAATAGTTAGGATTGATGAACCTGTCGCACCATACGCAGCCACTTACCTGTGGTGATGATGACTCCACACCTGTGTTTTCTTTGTTTTGTACAGGAAATGAGATTGCTGTGGATTTGTGAGATGCATCACGACGTGGATGAGACATTGGGGTGATTCCATCTCTCCCTCCTTAGGAGGGACTGATGATGAATTGGTAATGGCAAATTTTGATGTTCAGTTGGAGATGGCAAATTTTGATGAGAGTTGAAAATGGCAAATTTGATTGGTTAGGAGGGAGAGAAGACGAATTTGGTTTATGGGAGGAACGGGGAAGACAGTAGGGATGTTTGTTGATTTGTAAAGTAGATGTTTATGGGTAGTGTTGTGTTGTGTGGATACAGTAAGGGGTAAGGGAGGGGCCATGTAGGTTACCTGGTGGGGGGGGGGGCGTACGATAGGAACGTACCTATCTCACCTGGTTCCCATGTGCCCCCAGTGTGCATCATCTTACATTGCGTGCACTTTTGCGCCCTTACCACCTTACTCACTTGTCTTCTTCTTTTGTCTCCCACCTCCGAGGATCTGGCTTTGGGGTAGAGAGAGAGGAGAGAGAGGTGCTGGATCCGCAGTTGTGGGCCTGCACTTTCGCTGCTTGCTGCCTGGATCGATACACCATATGGACCGCAATGTTTGTGGCCACCCACAATGGACCGCAGTTCTTTTGCGGCCAAGCACCACCCATGGATGGACCTATGGGTCAACGTGGCACCTATGCCATACAAGGTGAACCACTAACAGTTGGCCCCCTGACGGCCACAATAGAGAAATGGACGCGGTTGGCGCCTTTCTTTATTTTTGAAAGAAGTAAGAAGGCCAAGTGCACCACATGCAGGCAAGACCAGCGGCAGAACATCGGCCGGCTGCGACACCACCGGTGATTTATAAACACTTTATTGGTGCACCGGATGGTGCTGACTGTGTGATGGGGTGGTGCTTTTGGTGCTTGGACGGGGTGCTCTGCACATTATTAAAGGCCGTAAGGCCACAGAGCACTCGTGGGTTGGTGTATCGATGCTGGCATGCGTGCTCTCTCTATGCATAACATCTGCATGTGTTCCTCCAAAAACAGGTCCTGGATCGTAGTGTAAATATCAGCGTAGTCTTGTAAATAATGCTCCCTACCGGCTGTATGTTTAGTTTGCGAATTCTTTCCGCAATTCGGTTATCCTGTGGGTGTGTTTCTGTGAGGAGAAGGGTGCAACGTCGCAGGGGGACATATTTACTCGTTTGTGAATATCTGTAAAACTGTCGCACTCAGGGTAGAGTTAATAGTAGAGGGAACTACATCTGAGTGCCACACTAAAATAGGTAAAAATTTATCGGGTCGGGACGCCCCGAGGGTAGAGAAGGGTGCAATGTTGCGGATATGGGACTTGGCCTCAATATCCACTTGTAAATACTCCCCTATTTCCCCAATACTCCCCAACTATCCCCAATCCCCCATTCCCTAGTCCCATTGCCTGTAAATAACACGCTGTAGAACCGACCTTCCCCTTTTTCCCCCATTAAATGTCGTGCCCAGGTTCACCGCATCTCACGTAGACAACTATAGGACATCTTGCTAGTTATTCTTAGTCTATGTCAGTTAAGGACTCGTTTCCATTAATTCTGACTCTTCGTTGCACCAGAATGTGATCGTATGGCACCAGTAGTGAGTTTAGGACCTCCCCTTACCTCCTCCCATCTTCCCCATGTAACAACAACAACAACAACTACAACTACAACAACAGAGGAGAATGGGGGCGGCGCGGCGCGGGGGAGTGTGCGTCCTCACACCGGCTCGGTTAGCCGCCATTGACCATGCGCTCCGACGGGGTTACCACGAAGGGGCTCCCTGTCAGCCCCTCGTCAAGGGCGGAGCCGGTAACCCCCCCGCACGCACCCAATGAGAAGCAACGGGCCGATTCCATCTGGGGCGGAGCTAACGAGCCGAGGGCGTGTCACTCCCCGCCGGATATACGCGGCCACTTACCGGACGTGACGTCAGATGCGCCCCCAGCTTGAGAAGACAAGTCACCACCTCCAAGCGCTGAGTGAGACCTCCCGCATCTTTGGACTGGACCGGGTCGATTTTGCCCCTGAGCCAAGGTGCACCTTGAGCCATCGAAGACCTGCCCCTCCTTGCCATCAATCCCCGTGTGAGTCAGTTTTGTCCCGTTTATCTGTCGTCTGTCGGGGCTAATATAAGAGTGTGTCTAAGTGCCTGCCTTTCTATGCTGTCCCTCTTGTCGTTGTAATCTGACCTTCCGCCCTAATATAACCTCCTCCGGAGGTCTTGAGAACCGTATCCCTGGTGTCGTGTCATTTTAATCCCAGCCGTTGTGTCCTTTTCCTTCATTGATTTAGCGTAGCGCGACTCGGCAACGTTCGAGTATAATCGGGTAACTTGTGCGGACACGGCGGCCATTCCGCTCGGCCCACCATAACATCAAAGTCGTGTCTGTAACAATATAATAAAGTGAGTGGGAGACAAGAGGGGGAGAGAGAGGGATGTAGAACAACAGTCGCGAACAGCGACATCGGAAGATCTGTGGAAGGGAGAGGAATGGGGCGGGGTACACAGCATAAACGAGATGGACACTACAAGAACTTGCATGAAAGAAAACGAAATTTGAAGGCGTTTGATTTGGGGTGGATTAACGGGGTTAGAAAAGATCTATGTTTTGGATGGGGGAAGATAAGATATGGTGGTGAACAGCTGTTTTGAAGATCTGGAGGGAGAAGTGGGATTGAAGAGAGGGTGGGCGTTTGTTCCAGAGCCAGAAAAAAGAGGAATGAAAGAGTGAAGGTAAGTAGGGAGTCTTCATTTTGGCAGTTTCACGAGAAGGGGGATGCTGACAGATCTTGTGCGTCCTGCAGGAATGTTTGGGGGACAGAGCACAGACAGAGCTGGGGGTGCTCAGCCGGAGAGGAGTAGGTAGAAGATAGAAAGACCACCAACCTGCCTGCAGTGAAAGAGTGAAAGGCCCTCAGCATCAGCTTCATCATGGGAGATACCAATGATTCTGAACGCTTTGGTTTCTCCAGCGTGAAGCCAACCTAGTTGTGTGGCAGGAGCACCAGCCCAGTGGGGAGAGCAGTACTCCATCAAGCTGTGGATGAAAGCTTTGTATGTGGTTAGAAGCTCAGGTGTGCCAAGAAAATAACTTCACACAATGGTAGATGCCCAGTCAGTGACTGGCTTTGGAGTCCAGCTTGGAAATGTGTTTTTCCCAAGAAAGATCATGGCTGATCGTGAGACGCAACAGGTTGAGTGACAGAACTTCTTCGAGAGGATTGTTAAGAAAGTTGATGGGAAGGTTTTCCAGATGGTCTTTTTGGAGAGACAAAGTGAGAGTATGAGATTTTTCAGGATTGAAAAACATGTTCCACCCATTTGACGAGTTTGTGATTTTATCCAGGTCTGTCCATACAAGAGTGAAGAGGCTGCTGCTTGCCGATCTGAGGGTTGCAATATAGAGCGACAGTGTGTGGAGTTATCAGAAAAAAGACAAAGAGGATTTTCCAGAGAGTTGGAAAGATCATTCATGAAGACCAGGAAAAGCACAGGGCCCAGAACACTGCCTTGAGGTACTCCAGCCTGGACAGGAAGGGGAGATGAGAGAATTCCATTCAGGGCCACACGTTGACTGCAACCGGAGATGAAGTCCACAAGCCCTGTGTGGAGGTTACCATGGATAACATAAGTGGAGAGTTTGGTGAGCAGGGTGGGGTGCCAGACCATATCGAAGGTGCAAGCTACAGTCACGTGAAAAACTAAGTACACCCCATGTAAAGTTTTGACTTTTTCAACATATTTCAACATACAGCTATTTGATCTTCATTTCAACAATATTGACAGATAAAGGTGATATAATATAACAAATATCATGAAACATTTAGATTTTGTAGTCCATTGTGTAATTTAAATAAACATAAATGCAAATTTCACATGTGGAAAAAGTAAGTACACCCCTACATTTATCACTACTTCAAATACCTAAAATTAGAATCAGGTGCACCAGCTCAGGTGCAAATGATTAGAACATCGTCAGAGAGGATCTTGGAGGAACCTGTCTTATTTAAACCTCAGACATTTAGTTTGGTTTGCACTTTGTTGTTGAAGTGTGCGGCGTCACCATGCCTTGATCAAAAGAGCTCTCTGAGGCCTTCAGAAAGAAGGTTATAGATGCCTACGAGTCTGGGAAGGGATTTAAAAAGATCTCCAAACAATTTGAAATCAATCATTCGTCTGTCCGGAAGATCATATACAAGTGGAGATGATTCCAAACAACTGCCAACTTGTTTTGGCCAGGCCGCCCCAGCAAGTGCAGCCCGAGAGCAGACCGCAAGATGCTGAAAGAAGTCTCTAAGAACCCCAGAATGTCATCACGTGACCTCCAGGTAGCTCTTGCCAGTTGATGTCAAAGTGCACGAGCCTACCATTAGAAAGAGGCTGCACAAATTTGATCGACATGGGAGGTGTGCCAGGAGGAAACCTTTGCTGTCCAGAAAGAACATCAGGGCAAGACTAAAGTTTGCCAATGAACACCGAGGCAAAGACCAGCACTTCTGGAACAATGTGCTCTGGACAGATGAGTCAAAGGTAGAGCTATTTGGCCACAGTACCAGAAGACATTTTTGGCGAAAACCAAAGACAGCATTTGACCACAAGAACCTGATACCAACTGTAAAGCATGGTGGTGGAAATATTTTGGTTTGGGGCAGCTTTGCTGCATCAGGGCCTGGGCAGCTCACCATCATAGAACCCACGATGAATTCTTCATGGTACCAGGGGGTGCTTGAGGATAATGTGAGGCCATCTGTCAGAGAAGTTGAAGCTCAACCGAAGGTGGACCTTGCAACATGACAATGACCCTAAACATACCAGTAAATCCACCAAGGAATGGCTGAAAAGAAAGAAATGGAGGGTTCTGGAATGGCCAAGTCAAAGTCCGGATCTAAATCCCATCGAGATGTTGTGGGAGGATTTGAAACGAGCTGTGCATCCAAGAAACCCCTCAAACATCGCACAGCTGAAATAATTCTGCATGGAGGAGTGGGCAAAAATTTCTCACAGTCGATGTCAGAGACTGGTAGACAGTTATAAGAAACGCCTACTTGAGGTTGTTTCTGCCAAAGGGGGCAATACCACCTATTAGAGCCAGGGGTGTACTTACTTTTTCCACATGCGAAATTTGCATTTATGTTTATTTAAATTATACAATGGACTACAAAATGTAAATGTTTCATGATATTTGTTACATTATATCACCTTGATCTATCAATATTGTTGAAATGAAGATCAAATAGCTGTATGTTGAAATATGTAGAAAAAGTCAAAACTTTACATGGGGTGTACTTACTTTTTCACGTGACTGTATGTCAAGAGAGACTGCTCTGATTTCCTATCTGGCGTTGAGGACCTCCATCCATTGTTGAGACAGCAGAAGCAGCAAGTCTAGGGTGGAGAGGCCTGGTCTGAATCCAAATTGATGATCAGCGATCAAGCCATTGGAGAAATTGTGAAATTGTGTCAGTCCCAATGAGTCACAGATGTCCTTTGTGGAGGTTCCATGACTGGTGCGAGAGGGAGACACACCCAGCCAGATGGCAAGATAATCATTTAAATTGAGACATATGCGGCAGAGAAAGTTGGGATGAGTGGATAGATGTTCATCCATGTTGTAGGAATGCGAGATGTAAATGTAGTCATCCCTGTTTGGTGAATGGAACAACACATATAAACAAAAGGTGGGAGCGGAGGGGAAGACGTAGCCAGAGGTACTCATGGGGTTTGGGAGCTATAAGACAGTACACGTAGAGTGAGAAATGTAGTTTTTATGTACAGTGCAACTCTGACACCAGGATGAGGGTCGGGTCTATCATACCAAACGAGGGAGTAACCAGGGAGAGAGTGAGGGACATCTTGAAGGAGGAAAGTTTCTGTTAAGCAGATCAAGTCTGTTTTGTGTGAGGCAACCTGCACAGAGAGATCAGTCAAGTTTGAGCAGAGGCCGCAGATGTTTGGTGTCTATGAAGGTTAAGGAAGAGATTAAGGTGAGTTGAGGAAGAAGGATGAGGAGAATCAGGTTCAAGAAGGGGGGGGGGTGGGAGAGGGTAAGATGGGGGAGTAGAGGAATAGGTAGGGAGAGCAGTTGACAGTGTTTTGGAGATTGCAGAAGAGCAAGGAGAGAGGGCAAGATGAGGAGAAGGAGGACAAAAGGCGAGGTGGTGATGGGATAAGGCACAGCGAGGATTAATATGAGGGGAGCAGAGGGAAGTAGACGATTGGGGGGTGGATGAATGAGTTGGAAGAGAGAGGAAGTGGAGTTTTGAGGGGAGGGTTGATGGGGGAGTTTTGAAAGGGAGGAATGGGAGGATAATTTGAAGGGGAGGCATGAGGGAAAGTTTTGAAGGGGAGGGGTGATGGGGGCAGTTTTTCAGAGAGGAGTGAGGAGTAGTTTTGAAAGTTTTGAAAGTTTTGAACGATTAATGAAATTCAAGCATCCAAAATAAAATGGGTTTGTTGAGATTTTCAAGTCAGAGATACGTTTGAAAGCATTTTCGGGTTGAATGAAGGCGAGTTTAGAGATTGGAGAAAGGAAGAACTGTAA
This sequence comes from Myxine glutinosa, assembly GCF_964187855.1. Lineage (NCBI taxonomy): Eukaryota > Metazoa > Chordata > Myxini > Myxiniformes > Myxinidae > Myxine > Myxine glutinosa. Next base: position 77,193,908 of record NC_136270.1, read on the forward strand.
AAGGTTGAATTTTTTGAATCAGACTGAAAGAGCAATTTGAAGACAGACTTTTCAAAAGGAAAAAGAGAAGCGAGTTGTTTTCGAAGAGTGTGCAACACGGGAGAAGGAAGTTTCAACATTTTAAAACAAAACTGTGAGCACTGTCTGGGCATTCAGTGAAATGAGGGCAGGGAGGCTTAGGGGGGGGGGGGGGGGGGTGATTAAATTCAGAACATGTTCAGATGGAATGGAGGTTGAGGTGTATATAAGCACTTTGTTAGTACGGGAGGAGGGACCTCCTTTTTAGTTTCTTTAGTGATATTTTTTTAATGTTGTTGGAAGCAGATTTGAGTTTAAAAAAAAGAGAAAGGTTGAAAGATTGTGAAGGAGTTTGGTGAATTACAGAATGGGGATAAAAAGGTAAAATCGATGAAGAAAGAGAATGGGAGGGGCGAGACAGGATTTGCTCGCAGGTTAAGGGGTTGGTGGTGAGGGGGGGGGGGAAGGAGGAGAGGATTGGTGTGAGATGGGGGGGGGGAGGAGGGGAGGATTGGTGTGAGATGGGGGGGGGGGAGGAGGGGAGGATTGGTGTGAGATGGGGGGGGGGAGGAGGGGAGGATTGGTGTGAGATGAGGTGGGAGGAGGGGCAGAGAGGGTTGGTGTGAGGTGAGGTGAGGTGGGAGGAGAGGGTTGGTGTGAGGAGAGGGTTGGTGTGAGGAGAGGGTTGGTGTGAGGTGAGGGGGGGAGGAGAGGGTTGGTGTGAGGTGAGGGGGGAGGCGAGGGTTGCTGTGAAATGAGGTGGGAGGAGAGGAAAATAAAAGGTTGTGAAAATAAAAGGTAGGAAAGAGAAAGGACGTTCATAGACACAACGACAAATGAAGGAACTGAGTAGGCCTCAACAGACTCGTGAAGAAAAATCCAACTACTCGAACTAGAACAAAATCGAACTGGAAGCACACAAGACAGCAAAATAAACTGTAGAAATTCGACAAAAACGATCAGGAAAAACTTAACTTTGAGGACACTGGAGGAGCCATAAGTCCAGGTGCAGTGTATGGTGGGAGCCAGTACAGTGTGTGTTCGATCTGTACCGGTTTACTGTACCTTGATGCAGTAGACCAAGTGCTTTCCCACAATTACCATTTTATTAATTTGCAAATGAAGAGGTGGTGGAAGGGATTTGATGATCAGCGATCTTTGCGTTTATGGATTTGCTCTTTGCGTTTACGACTGTCGGTGGTGCTGAAATGGAGAGCATCAATTGTTCTACCTAACTTCTGATACATAACACCACGAGCCTCCACCAGCAAGACTAGTTCTTCATTCTAGACTAGAAATTTAAACCTGGGTTTGATGTGTGCTCAGCCTGGGTTTCAGATGGACACAATCACAGGCCCCAAGAGGCATTAATGGCAAAGAGAGTTTTGATGGACAAAAATGTTGTGTTGTTATTTTCTTAAATTAGGGTCATGTTCATATTTCCCTCTAAAGTGATGTAATGCCTCAACGTTTTTGATAATTCACAACTGCTCAGTGGTTAAAAAAATTGCTTCTTCCATTTTGAACAGCAATTCAACAGAGACCATCTTCTCAAGGCTCAGGTCAACAGTCAGTTTGACAAGCCTAACATCCGGCCTATAATAATTTCGCATCCGCTGATTAAACGGAAGAATGTAGTGAAGGAATTCACACAATTGTTATTTACACAAGATCTTGAAATTTATTTGAGTAAATACACCAATTGCCTCATTGTCGATTGCTTCACTCGGTCATATTTCCAGGGATCTTCCGGAATCAAACGAACACAACTGAGGGTAAAACAAGACTTTATCCACTCCACACGAATCCTCCAACATGTCTAATTCCAGAATAATCTCCTTTGATGAACAAAGTTTTCTTGCTGACAGTGAATCACTATTTATTAATTTATTTTTCATTTTGCCTCTGAATTCAGCTGGAGGTTATTTAACCTGATGCTGTCAGATCTCAGTTTGTGTGAATGAATGAATGATCGTTTTAAGGCCATTTTCCCAGCTAGAGCGGGGGTTAGCCTTGCGGGCCCCATGACAATCATGGTTCCCTGTTTGAGGCAATGTTTTTTATTAGTTTGTGTGTGAGAAAGAAATCAAAGGGGAACCCAAACATATATGGAATTGTACTTTCAAAAACAACAACTCCTCCTCATGTCCTGATATGAAAGAAAAAAAGGTTTTCAGTGACTTCCTTTTCGTGAAAGAATCTCAATAAATGGACACAGCCCTTCCGTGTTCTCTCTTCTGCCACTCCACCCTCCCTCCATCACTCCCCGGACTCCTTCACCCCGAAAACCCTTTTAGAGAGAACGTCCAATGTCCGTGGAGATTCCCAGGAGCTTGTGCTTTTTCGCCAATTCTAAGCAGAAGTTACCAGAAAATTATCGCACCATTTCGGGCATTCTCTACTTATGAACTAAATAAAGGATTAATTCGTCCTTGTATGGAGTACTGCTCTCACATCTGGGGAGGTCCGAGCTCCTCATACTTACTGGACAGAATTGAACCCAAAGTAATCCGACTTATCAACTCTCTATCAACCAACCTGACATACGAACACGACCCGCTCGATTTACATCACAAAGTTGGCTCTCTTTCTTTTTTTTTCCAGATTTTACTTCTGTTTCTGCTCCCAAGAACTTGCTCCTCGTGTATCTCCACCATTAGTGAGACCACAGATTACTCGACAAGCCACGACATCTCATGATTACTGTGTGGACATTGGCAACTCAAGGGTGGGCCGTGATGATGTTTGTTTCTTCCCCACCACTGCCAAACTATGGACCCTTTACCTTCCCATGCATTTACAAACACTTCCGACCTTCCCCTTTTCAAAAAGCAGATTTTTTACTTCCTCAACAACTCTTCGACTATTCTATCTTTCTTCACTTTTCTATCAATGCAGCTGTTTTATTTAAGGCCTGGCCTCGATGAGGACAAAAGTCCATGACTGGAGCCTTCAAAATAAATACATCATACAGGTCAAAGGAACACCCCAATGATAACCTGTTCCCCTTTCACACCAAACAACTTTTTGAATATGCAACTCATCTCCACAAAAGTTACACAATCATACCATACAACAAGGACATTTTGTTTAAATGTTAGGCAAAAGAACATTCATCCCCTGCTGTGCCCATGTACCGCCCAATTTTCCTGCAAATCATGTTCCAGAAAAAGGCTTCGGTTCAAATAACTTCGTAACAGCAGGAGGCCAATCGGTCCATCATCAGACACCATTCGAGGTGTTGGTGCGAGATGATAACAGAATAGTGGATGATGTCTTGTCGGGTCATGGTGGAGGGACATTGCATGAGTTGTGGTGCAAGTGGGTGTTAGTGATGTGGGGACAGTTTATTTTTGGACCTTGAATGTTCCTGACAAGTTGTTGCGTGATAGATTGAGGGAAAGGGGTTGCGATGTGATTTTGTCCCACCACCCTGCCCCCCACTCCAAGATTCTCCGAAGAATGGGTGGTGGTGTTCATCAGAAGAGAAATGGATGTTCATCTGTGGTTTGAGATGGAGGTCAGGGAGGAGTGCAGGAAACATTATTTGGGTTGAGGAAACTGTGGAATTCCTTCCAATGTAATTGTGAATATTTCCTAACCAAAGTGCCCATACTCAACGGAAAGGAGATGGCGAAGTTTGCGGTGGGTATTGAGAAGGAAATCAAGTCTTTTTTGGGAGAGAGTGGAATGGAGTGTAGAGGCTGTTGAAGAGGGAAATTGGCAGAATATATTATTGGAACGTCAATTCGGAAATAAAGAATTTAAGGGAGTGAAAGGTTAAAAATATTTTATACTCATGCCCAGAGTTTGAATAATAATATGAAAGAGCTTGAAGCTAAAGTTGATAACGATATGAGGCATGAACAGGAGAGAGGGTTTCTTGAAGGATTCAGAAAGGCCTGTCAAAAGGGAAGAGTGTTGATTGTCGGGGATTTTTTTTCCAGGGATGGATTGGATCCAGGAATGGGGAAAGAGCAGAGACAGGAAGGATATTCTCGCTCTTATCCAGGTTTGCTTTTTAAGTCAGTTTGTGGAAACGCAGAGAATGGTGAATGCAGCGTGAGATCTTTTTGAAGCAATGATCCCAACATGGTGTATGAGGTGGAGGTGGGGGAGCGTTTGGGGGCAAATCCCCAGAACACAGAGCGTGCAAGTCTATTGTTTCGTTTTGGAGTTGGGTAGAGTAAAGTAAGGCTGTTAGATATTTTGAGAAGGCAAACTTTGATTGTACGAGGACAGAAATAGGTATTCTATATTGGGAAAAGGAAAACAGTGTGCAGTCTGGCTCAGAGAAATGGGCAACGTTCAAGGAGCAAATGTGTGGAGTGCATCGGCGGAATATTGGAGTGAGGTGCAAAGGTCAGGGCAGAAAGAGAGCAGGGTGGACGCAAAGGTCGGGGCAGAAAGAGAGCAGGATGGATGCAAAGGTCGGGCAGAAAGAGAGCAGGGTGGACGCAAAGGTCGGGGCAGAAAGAGAGCAGGGTGGACGCAAAGGTCAGGGCAGAAAGAGAGCAGGGTGGACGCAAAGGTCGGGGCAGAAAGAGAGCAGGGTGGACGCAAAGGTCAGGGCACAAAGAGAGCAGGGTGGATGCAAAGGTCGGGGCAGAAAGAGAGCAGGGTGGACGCAAAGGACGGGGCAGAAAGAGAGCAGGGTGGCCAGCACTGTTATTAAGGATAGGTCGAAGGCATTCATTTCCGTACTTTAAAATAACAGCCCTTGAATCCAACACACATGGGCATAAGAGCAAACAACGGCTTGGGAAGAAAATATCTGGGCAAACCAAAAGATAATGTGAAAAGGATATGACCAAATATATTATCACAAAAGCAAGCCATGCTCGAAATGCAAAGGGGACAAAGAACAGATGAACATAAGTGTGGGTGCATTAAGGACGAGAAGAGAAAATTGGTGGATGGTGAAGGTGAGATGGAAGATTATGAAACATCGTTTTTTGCTTCTACATTTGCACAAAAGCAGTTGTGGGAATCCACGTTTTCCCCTGCCGTGCGTGCAGCGCAGGACACCAGCTGACCTCTGCATGTCGTGGTCTGGATGATCAACTGTTTAAAACCTTAAACTCTCATCTTTGCTGCAGAATGCCTTGCTTTGCTGCATGTTATTCATTGATGTTATGTCTGTGTTGATGCTTGCCACATGCACATGTTTTGCTATTTCCGAATAAATATTTTCCTATTTCCCTTAAAAACAACAAAAGAGCCACTAAGAATGTGATGGTGCGTAGTATGGTTATACTAATAAAACTATGTGCTGTAATTGCACTGTAACCTGGGAAAGCCATATTTCCAAGCTGGTCTCCAAAGCTAGTCATTGACTCATCATCCTCGGTCATGCAAAGTCCTTCCTTGGCACAACTGAGCTACTCACCACTTTCAGATATTTCATCTGCAGCTTGATGGAATATTGCTCTTCCCTCTGGGCTGGTGCTCCTGCCTCACACCTAGCTCGGCTTCACGCTGTTGAGGCAAAAGCTTTCAGAATCATTGGAATCTCCTGCGATGAAGTTAACTCCGAGGGCCTTTCACTCACTCACCGCAGGCAGGTTGGTGGTCTTTCTGTCTTCTACCGACTCCTCTCCGGCCTTGCTCCCCCAGCTCTCTCTGTGCTCTGTCCCTCCAATATTCCTTCAGGTCGCACAAGATCTGCCTGCAACCCTCTTATGGTTAAACTGCCAAAATCAAGACTCTCTGCTCACCTTCACTCTTTCATTCCCCTTTTCTCCCGCCTCTGGAACAAACTCTCCCACTCCCTTCAATCCCACTCCTCCCTCCAGGTCTTTAAAACAGCTGTTCACCACCATCTTTTATCTTCCCCCATCCAAAACCTTGATCTTTTCTACCACCGCTAATTCACCCCAGAGTCCTTGCAGTGTTCATATGTTTTATACCTCTCCCACCTCCCCCCAGGTCCTCCCAATGTCCCTGCTCTCAAATGTTGTGTTTGTGTCCTTCCCCTCTCTCCCCATCTTGTCTGCCGCTCCCCTTGTTTTTTGTGTTTTGTGTGTCGGTTTGACTTTTTGTATGATTAATGTTAACGAGCCTCGATCTTGCATACAAAAATAATAATAATAAATAAAACCGCATAAACACCCCGAAGGCCGAAAATACCCCAAAGGCCCTTAAATACCCAGAAGATCCAAAAAGTCCCAGAAGACTGTAAAACACCCAAAATACCACGAAGACCAAAAATACCCCAAAGACCCAAATACACCAAAGATCCTTAAATACCCTGAAGACCCCAAATACCCTGAAGACCCTTAAAGACCCTGAAGACCCGAAGGACCCAAATGAACCAGAGGATTTAAAAGATCAAAAAGTCCCTGAAAACCCAAAATACCCCAAAGACACCAAGACCCTTAAAGATCCAAAAGACCACAAAAACCCAAAAGAACCTGAAGATGCAAAATTCCTCAAAGACCCTTAAAGACCACAAAGACCCTGATGACACAAAATACTCTGAAGACTGTTAAAGACCCAAACGACCACGAAAACCCAAAATACCCCAAAGACACCAAGAGCCTTAAAGATCCAAAAGACCACAAAAACCCAAAAGACCCTGAAGACGCAAAATTCCCCAAAGACCCATAAAGACCACAAAGACCCTGATGACCCAAAATACTCTGAAGACTGTTAAATTTCCAAACAACCACAAAGACCCAAAATACTCCAAAGATCCAAAATACCCCCAAAGACCTTTAAATACCATGAAGAACAAAAAAATCGAAAAGTTGACAACGGTGACATCATTTGAGGTCAACATTCACGTTATTATACCCGTTGAAGGTTTGTGGAGGTACTATTTTCGGATGAGTTTAGGGCAGAAAAGTGATTAAAGGAACATGTTGTGCAGCTATATTGCAAAGTACAACGTCATTTCTGGAAACTAGAGAGCCTAAGCTTCAATTTGATACCACTTTCAACTTGTTATACCTCCGGTAGGGGTATGTCCATTTTTCGAGCACGTTTCTGCTCCCTTCCACATGTCTATATGTCGGGGGTAAACTATCCGAGTTTCTCGAAGCAGGGTACTGTGATAAACCAATAATTAGACTTTCGTCCTGTTTTCACAGAGTATTCATGGTAAAGGAAGTACCTATATAAGGTAGTCATCTTGTTGGTCCACCAGTGACAGTGCGTTCAAGGAAGAGTTTGTCCATTTCCTCATGCAGGAATGGAGGAACCGACAAAAAGGTTCAATCATTGGGAACAAAACTGTGGATGTTGCGCACTGTGGAAATTGTATGGAGATGAAGAATGATGAGGGACTTGCTGCAAGTCGACAAACCAGATCACCTTCAAGTTCGGCGAAGGAAAATGGTGACAGCGAAGAAAGAGAAAACATTGTTTGAAAAACTGGAGTTATTAAACTTTCTTCATTACCTTTGATCCGACACATCACTCGCCTATGATGGAGAAAGATTCAAAATAACCTGTTGGATGACATCATACAATCTATTACTTTACGTCATCATGTGGTCACTCACAGCTTTCAAAATAGTTTCACTGTAAACTTTAGGTACCGTTTCATATTGGTTTATAATTAATTAATTATTGTCTACATGGTTTAGTGTCTGCAGAAAACGAATGTCAAAGTGACACTCAGGACAGTGATGAAGATAGTCAGGTTCACTATGTTAACAAATATAATTTCGTTCAAAATTTTGGGATTAGCAAACCTGTACATTTTTGGAATCATCAGAGCATGGAGAATCCGAAAATCAATGTTGGCATTTGCACAGACACCTGCATGGCGGCCATTTTGGATTTTCAAAATGGCCGCCATAAAATACATATTTTGCGCTATCTCGGCTTCGAGTCAACCAATAAACTAATTAAATATGCTAATCCTATGTTTTCTGGGTCAAGGAATCCAATAAAGGCCTCAAAATAGTGCTCAGGAATATAGAAAAGCAACAAACAAAGGTAATTGAAAACCATTGTCTTTATATTTGTGATATAGCTGTATTACATAATACATGATATTGCAAGTCCTTTGAAGTTATAGGTATGGGTTTATAAAGCAAGAAAGCAGCCTTGTTAGTATCAGATTGAACTATAAATCCCATACACAGGATCTACTAGGTCTACACCGTTCAGGAATATCCTTTTACAGATCTTCATCACTGTCCTGAGTGTCATTTTCGCAAAGGTGTCTCCGCAAATGCCAACATTAATTTTTGGATTCCTCATGCTCTGAATATTCCAAAAATGTATAGTTTTGCTAATCTCCAAAATTTTTGAACGAATAAACATAGTGAACCTCACTCTACATTCCAAGGGAGGATGACGTCACATTTTGGGGTTGTTGTCATGATCAAGGCCGCTCTCAAAATATTTGGAGGACCCCAACGGAAGATTTGAGATCGATTTACCCTTGCCATCTTTCACATAAATGAATGTCATTTTTCTGGCCCCTTAATGGTGTTTTAGGGGGTTGAAGCCGGAATGCACATGGAAGACGTTGCAGGGGGTGGGGGTGGGGGTGGAGGCGTTCCCATGCATCTTTGAGGTGAAACCTTTTGCCGTCTTTCACTTGAATATATCGTCTGGGCTCAAATTCTAAGAGCAGAACTCCATCAAGTTGCGGTTGGAGGCCTTGAAGGTGGATAGGAGTTCAGGTGTACAAAGGAAAGACTTCGTGTGATGGAGAATGCCCAGTCGTGGGTTGTGGAGGCCAACCTTGAAATGTGTTTTTTTCTGCGTGTGAACATAAAGTTTAGCAAATCCCTCTGGCAGAGAATATTGTTCATCCTCCACAACAAACCTCCACAACTAGAATATTAGTGATAATGATTGTACTCAGAGAATTTAAACCACGAGAGGACGAAACTGTCATCTGATACAGTATGTTCCAGGGATGTGAAGTGGGAGTTTATGTTTTTATTTCCCTTAGAGGATTTCATATTATATATAAATACCAGTTATTGATAAACCAAACAGAATGTGAAGTCGACATTAACAGTGAGTACAATGAAATTGTTGTTGATGTTGAATAATATGAAAGTGAATTTTTGTCTTGAAATAAATAAATTAATAAATAATATAACAATAATCCGAATGCGATTTAGTAAATAATTATTTTATTTTTGTGGTAGAGTGGGTTAGTGTGTAATTAACCTCAAATTGTATCAAGTAATTACTTTCACGTAAATTCTTTAAAAACCGACTTTGGATACCGTTTAACTTTATCATCAGAACTCTCGCTCCGCAAGGTGAAATGCTTCTTAACTTGCAATGTAAGGGTTACTTTGATGCTTCCCACGATAAAAACCAGACGATTGTTAATTTTCAGTTAATTAACCTGTTACTTGATTCATCTGTTTACGGAACCACACTTGGCTCGGCAAAGTCGATTATTCCTCCATAAACTTTTAATCAACTTTTAGGTTAAACGAACTTACTTTCTGAACTCTGTTCCATGGATCTTAAATGTCAAGATTCAAAATTGTCTTTGTAACGGTTTATTCAGTTTATTTATATATATGTTTTGATGTCAAAAGAACGAACAGAATAATAGACAAAAAATAACCGTTTCAGCAAAACAATCTAAACTATAACTAAAATAATCTAAATAACATTGCACAGGAATGCTGCTTCCACAAATACAACGGGACCCGAGGTGAGCTGTCAGACAGGTGTGGTCCAAAAATTGATGAGATTTTGACTTTTGTTGCAAAACATGAAAATTAAAATTTTTATTTTATTTGATAATATTGTATTGTCAGTGAATTCTCCATTATTTCTCCACCAAATATTATCTGTACTGTGCGCTTTCATTAAATCGAAGCAGCTTCAGGTGTGACCCCATGAGAGGTTTTTACTGCCGGAGTGGAACCGCACGGAGTTTAATGATGGGAATTGTGAGTGAGACGAAAACATTTGTCTTTGCTGTTATTCAATCCAAACATTTTATCAAAATCGTCAACACTTGCAATGGTTGTTGACAAAGGTCTATCAAACAAATTAATCAACACAATATTTTCTACTCTGATGATGGAGTTAAATTCATTTGGCAGTGCATGCTCATGGAAGAGGGAAAGAGTCATTTATGGAATGAGGTAAATGCTGTTTCTCCTTTTATTGGGTTATTAATATTTTAGTTACTTTTTCTATTATTTTCAAATTGGTGGCAGAATGTGCGACATGGGTCCTTCATTAGGAATGACTGCATCGCATTCAGATGTTGTGGTGGAGGGGATCCGGGGGTGTGTGGGTGCTGTGGAGGGGTCAAACAGGGTGTTTGTGCTTATTCACATCTTATACATGTGAAAACTTTACTAAAGAGGGTAAAATGTCAGGAAGTAACCACAAAATATTTTCATTCGGGCGCATTTTGTGGCTAAAATTAACATCGCACATAATCAATTGTGAATGTTTGTAAATTATAATAGCGCTGCATAACTAAGTCTCTTATCTTCCGTAATGAACTTTAAAATAAACTTACTGATTTGCACTTTGATTCATGGTAAACTGGAATGGTACTCGATAGAGAGGGTACCTCCACCAAGTTGAACAGTTTACGTTTTGTATCCCACTGATGGGTTACATCCCATTTTGTATCCCACTGATGGGTTACATCCCATTTTGTATCCCACTGAAATATAATCGGCTTGTTGTTGTGACTTATCCAACTCATCCATCAAGTTTTGTCAATATTCCAAAACTTTTTAAAAACATGTTATTTATCGTTTTTTGGCCCCATCATTCAACGGTGAAGAATCACTTAAAAAATGTATCTGATCGGGATCCAGATCCGGATTTTAACCAAAATGTAATCAGTTCATCCATGTCACATGCCAAACCTCGCCACGAAATTTCGTCCGAATCCATCACGACTTTTTGAAACATGCTGTTCGGTTACTTTAAGACAGACAGACAGACAAGGAGTGAAAACATAACCTCGATCCACCTTTGCAAAGGTTGAAAATATCGTGATTATCGTAAATGGTAAATCTTATGGATCATATATGAAAGGCAATCAGTGCAGAGACAAAACTAATTGATTAATTGCTTCACAATTTAGACATTTTTCCCCCTGGGTGATTAACAAGGAGTCAAGATAATATATCTTCTTCATTAAAAGTGTACCTGAGCTTCTTCCTTTCCCGAGTGCCACAGGTGAGCATTTACACATCGATTGTAGTAATCTATCGTTTCAGCATGTCAAACACCTAATGGCCTCAATTGCCTGGGCCGAGGATAAAATGAAGTGTATTTTATTTGGAAGTAAAGGGTCGTGCAGCACAACGTACAGTGCATTCAGAAAGTATTCAGACCCCTTCACTTTTTTCACATTTTGTTGTGTTTCAGCCTTATGCTGAAATGGTTTTATTCATTTTTTTCCCTCGTCAATCTACACTCAATACCCCATAATGACAAACAGAAAACAGGATTTTAGAAAGTTTTGCAAATTTATAAAAAAGAAAAAACTGAAATATCACATTGACATAAGTATTCATACCCTTTGCTATGACAATTGAAATTTAGCTCAGGTCCCGCCCAGTTCTCTTGATCATCTTTGGGATGTTTCTACACCTTGATTGGAGTCTACCTGTGGTAAATTCAATTGATTGGACATGATTTGGAAAGGCACACACCTGTCTATATAAGGTTGTACCTAAGCTTCTTCCTTTCCCGAGTGCCACCGCAGGTGAGCATCTACACATCGATTGTAGTAATCTATCGTTTCAGCATGTCAAACACCTCATGGCCTCAATGGCCTGGGCCGAGGACAAAATGAAGTGTAATTTATTTGGAAGTAAGGGGTCGTGCAGCACCACATACAGTGCATTCAGGAGTTATTCAGACCCCTTCACTTTTTTCACATTTTGTTGTGTTGCCGCCTCATGTTGAAATCGTTTAAATTCATTTTTTCCCTCATCAATCTGCACTCATTACCCCATAATGACAAAGAGAAAACAGTATTTTAGAAAGTTTTGCAAATTTATTAAAAAGAAAAACCTGAAATATCACATTGACATAAGTATTCAGATCCTTTGCTATGACACTTGAAAATTAGCTCAGGTGCCTTCCAGTTCTCTTGATCATCTTTGGGATGTTTCTACACCTTGATTGGAGTCCACCTATGGTAAATTCAATTGATTGGACATGATTTGGAAAGGCACACACCTGTCTTTATGAGGTCTCACAGCTGGCAATGCATATCAGAGCGAAAACCAAGCCATGAGGTCGAAGGAACTGCCTGCAGAGCTCAGAGAGAGGATTGTGTCGAGGCACAGATCTGGTGAAGCCTACGAAAAAATCTCTGCTGCATTGAAGGTTCCCAAGAGCACAGTGGCCTCCATAATTCTTAAATGGAAGAATTTTGGAACAACCAGGACTCTTCCTAGAGCTGGGCCAAACTGAGCAATCGGGGGAGAAGGGCCTTGGTAAGAGAGGTGACCAAGAACCCGATGGTCACACTGGCTGAGCTCCGTAGATCTTGTGTGGAGATGGGAGAAACTTCCAGAAGGACGACCATCACTGCAACACTCCACCGATCTGGGCTTTATGGCAGAGTGGCCAGATGGAAGCCTCTCCTCAGTGAAGGACACGTGAAAGCCCGCTTGGAGTTTGCAAAAAAGCACCTAAAGGACTCTCAGACTGTGAGAAACAAGATTCTGTGGGCTGATGAAACCGAGATTGAACTGATTGAAACTAATCGAATCATCTTGTTCCTGTTGCCCAATCAACCCATCCACCTAGTTTTGTCATAAGTCGTCCACAACTTTTTGAAATATCATCCTATATATCGTTTTGGGGCCTAGGACTCAATGGTGAAGAATCACTTTGCAATTTTAAAAACTTGTATCCGGATCCGGATTCAAATCTTCACCAAAATTGAATCAATTCTCGCTAAGTTAGCACATTCTTCAATGTCACAACAACTAAATAAACTTTTCTTACCTCATAATTTCACTATAGATGAGCAAAGAATCTCCTTCGTATCACAATTTTGACAAATGAAAAATCACGTGATACATTTTTAGCGCATGCATGCATCGTGCACTCCGTGCTTGGACAAATGAAATCCAGCACGACATGCACGAGCCGATACCGTTCTCTGTTATTTAATAATGCCGATAGGCATAGTCATGATTTAAGAGTTAACATATTTGGGGAAAGTAAATATTGATTCATACATACTCAGATTATGTATTTGGAGATCATTCTTACGTGTTCCTCCCCGACCTCCTGCTCTCGGAACCCCGAGAGGAGCCACGGCAGAAAAAATGTGTTATTCTGTGTCAAAATCAATATTGAAACCACACCAATGGTTATCAACAAAAAATAATATATTTAAAATCACACAGGAATAATGATACAACAATGATAGCAAGCCACCATACAATCAATATCTTAAGATGGTAACATCTGTTAAAGTAACCGAACTCACTGCTCCCAGGGCATGGAAAGGACACTCCTCAATGTCTCTATAACCTTCTCCAAGGCGAAGTTGATTCGCTCCAGCGAACGCGAGAACAATTTATGATCGAGATCCATCGAGGCGTAGGCGGTCGAAGCGACACAAAAAGTCACGTGGTCCAACACCCCGCAAACTCGCGGCGGAATGGAAAATCCCAAAGACGCGCACCAGACGTGCACATTCACCGTTCAATCAGTGAACCGCAGTGTAATCTTCAAATGCCGCTTTCGTGCACACCCATCCCCGGCAGACCACCAGAGGGTAAGACCAGCTGATGCGGCAAAAACCTTTTCCGGTGAATGCAGCGCGCGGGGCAAATGGCGGACGGCTCTTACTCGGGCCGGAGCCTCTAGGCAAGCATTCTCTGGAACCTCAATGCCTATACCTGACTACACAGGTTCCTCCATACTCCGGCGATAACACCTATCGCACGAACTTCCTTTCAAGGTCTCAAAGTTCACTCGCGACGTTCGCTCGACCACGCTCGCTACGGAGCTTCGACACGCGTCTTCCCCGACTTTTGCCTCACGCCCTCTTCTTCTTCTCTCGTCGTCTTCCGGTGCTCGATCCGATTTCCTGTCTCATTTTTACCATGAGTGCTTTTAACCTATTAACCACAATAACCATTTCCCATAGACAACAATAATCGCCGTTTCCTTCCAACCCCGATAAGAATAATAATACCTAACCAGAAATGTTTCAAGTGGATGAAAACCACAACCACAGAAGTGCCGAATCCGTAACAACATACCACATGTGGATTGTGCAGATCAACGCATTTTATGTTATATTCGAGTACAAATTGGGGGGGATAATCTCCCCTTGTCAAAAAAGTGGAGGGGGGGGGGGGATATTTCCCTCACCCATCGACGCCCAAGCAAGTGTGAACAAAATCGGATGATTCATGTTCCAGAAATGGTTGGAGACACATTTAAGCAACAAAATGGCTGCCATTCGGCCATACATGATCGGAAAAGACTTGACGTGCATATGCAAGCCATCATTCATTATCTGTGTGCCAAGCTTGAACAACATTGGTGAATGCATGTTCGAAAAATGGTTGAGGACGTTTTCAACATCGGGTTTTTTTTTACAAGTAAAATGGCCGCCAGTGGGTCATCTTTGATCACATTGCGAAACAAAATGATGTGAGTAGTGTAATAATGTTGCTTCTGGGACACCTCCGTTTAACATGGGAAATCCCTATCTAATGTCATTTACCCCCTTGTCTTTTTCAAAAATCATAAACACCTCTATTTCTCCCACCCTCATCTTTATGAACCTTTTGTCTGTAGTACCTATCCTTAATGTTGTTCATTAGACCACTCAAACACTACAAATATTTGTTTTCTCTTATAGACCTATCATCCTTCTTCTACATATCATCTGGCAGATTAATCTTTGACCCATTCACTTCCATATTGCCCCTAAAGACCTCTATTTCTCTCACCCTGTTCTTTACGAACCTTCTAACCTTTTGACATGTTATCCTTATTCATTAGACCACTTAAACACCTGTGATCCTTCTGACCTTATGAACCTTTTAACCTTTTACTCTTAATATCATCTGGTGAATATAACCCACTCAAACAACGACCCTACAAATATTTGTTTATGCGTGGGAAATAATTTAATTCTCTTGCCACTCTCTTCACCATCTAATATATTAACAAAAAATATGTTTGAGTTTGGTTCTTTATTAAGATATTTTAACTGAGCTAAGATAAAATGGTAAACCTCCCTCAATGTTCTTGTTTGAGCACCTCCAGTGCCACATACCATTTTAAAATTAAAGTATATATTTTCCTGACAACCATCAAAGTTTTCCGTCCACTCAAAAATATTTCCATCTTTTTTACCCAATTCACCGGTATTTAAATTAATTCTCTTATTTGTTTTGTGAATTTTTTTACCAGTTGCCTTTTCAATTATACCTATTTGATATTTTTCACATTCATTATGTTTTCCATTTATATACCAAGGTTGATTACACCTCCACTCTTTAGTCTGGTTGATACTTGGTTCTATCATTTATATAATAGTAAAAAAGGCGGCGGTAGCCCGTTAAAATCCCCAACCCCCCCCCCCCCTTTTTAACTTATCACTTATATATATCTTATCACTTATATATATCTTATCACTTATGTATATCTTATCACTTATATATATCTTATCACTTATATATATATCTTATCACTTATATACTTATATAACCATAAGGGAGACTATCAATTCCATTTTCTAAAATAAACCTCTTATCATCAAAAGCCCCCAATGCTTTCTTATTTATCTCTTCTGAATATAATTGATGTTTATAACTTCTTATTCCATTAATCTTTCTAAACTCTTCTTTCTTTGTTGTTAAACAGTTATAATAATCCTTAAAGTTTATTGTTTCTTTAATAACATTTTTCTTTACACCTTTTAACTTCTTATCAGTCTTTTCAACGTTATTCACAATGTATTTATAAGCATAAGCCTTTGACCTCAATCCCACAAATTCACTCATAACATTTCCTCCTAATTCATCCTTGAACTTTCCAATCACCTTTTTATTTTTAGAAGAGAACAACTCACTCTCTGGACTGTAATTACTCGTGTCATAGATATTAATGTCTCTTTTCATGTCTGAATAAACATCGTTGGTATTAATTTTCAAAATAAAACTATCTGTATCCATATAAAGTAGATTAACATCATTTTGATATTTCTTCCTCAAGTTATTATAAAAGTAATCATACATTAATGACTTTGATAAATCAAGAATTGTTGTTCCAATATAAATAGGTTTGTTCATTTCAATACTCTCTTTAATCAAATGGATCGCACAAAAGTTCTCAGTAAAGACCTCAGCTCGAGTAAAACTCGGTCTATTAATTAATTTTGATGCTTGTTCCCAAGATGTTGATAGTCTGATATTTTGTCTTTTCCTCACATTCTCCATAGTCTTACCAAAGACCGCATTATTCATCAATTTATAAAAGTCTTTCTCAAAATCTGTTTTTGACTCTGTTCTTCTTTGTGTATTAAAATCAATGTACCCCTTTAACCAATGACTTTGATTGAACTTTAGAACCCTATGGATCTTCTCTACTCTTAGACCTTTTGATAAATATTGTCGCAAATTTCTTTGGTGTAGAACATAATTTTTCTTGTTATATAATGTAGTAAGTAATTTTTCTGTTGATTCACCTATATCAAACGATCGTTGATAATCACTCAACCATTCTTTCTTTGGACTTTCTTTCTCACAAGCAAATGGGAGATCTTTGTGTAGGTTATGGAGTTCCTCTGGATATTTTAAATCAATTTCAAAATAATAACCAACTTTTTCTTCATCCAATTCTTTTTGTGTAGAGATACATACATCTTGTAAAACGTTTTTGTAGTCTTTTTCCTTTACCCATCTAAGTTTTCCATAAGGAAGAGCCTGAGACATTGCCCAGCCATACAGGTTGTTCGCGTCATAGTACATCAAGTAAGAACTCTCTTTCGTTGGATCATAATTTGGAAGATATTTGTTATTTGCTTTTGCGTATCTACTCGAGCAGACTTGTGAAATTCCACCTCTTTTTGCCTTTTCAATCATCAAAAGCATATCAACATCGGTTATCAAATCCAAATCTTGTTTTGTCATTTTCAACATCGCACTCCAGGCCAATCCAGGTGCTGTGTAGTAGTGAGCAGGATCCAATCCATATCCAGTGCGACAAACAGATCTAAAGGCTTCAAATACATCGGCCAATAAAAGCACATCAGTTTTGAGATACAAATCGTGATACTCGCCAAGATTCTTGATGTTATATTTTTCCCAAACATTTTGTGCGTGTACATAATCTTTATCAGATATATGACTATTATTTAATTTGTTATAGAAATTTTCTTTTGAAGGAAGTTGTGTTTCATTGAATCTCTCAAATGAGTCCATATAGTCATAGGGGTAAATTCCCTTTTGTGTTAGAAAATCTTTATCTAAAAAATACTCTGAAAGACATGGAAACTCTTTTAGATTTTGAACCAAGTTAACCAATGGACTTGCCATGAATTTAAATGTATCAAGAAATCTGATATGAGTAATAGGAGATGTGTGAATTGTTTTTGTGAATGAAATGTATTTCTGATCCGTGTTTGGAATTGCTGAGATACTTCCAGAAGTCTTTGAGAGTTCCTTGATAAATAGATGTGTATCATAATGAGCGTTGTTATGAAGAAAGACAGGAATGAAAGAGGGGAGTTGATAATTAATATTACAACTTTGATGAGCCGGACCTCTATATTTACCAGTGAGATGACAATGGTCTCTAACCTTTAGACCTTTACCAATTTTCTCCTCACAAATATGACAGACATTGTTTTTTATAAATTCCCTTTTTTCTTTACTTGTTAAGGACATTGGTTTATTGGTTTCTCTCATTATCTTGGTTAATCGAACACAGTCTTTTTCTAGTCGTTTCACAAACTCCTCTGGGGTATTTGAGCCTCTATACATCTCTAACTTGTTATATTTATCACCAACGGATGATTTGATATAATAACAAAAACCACAAGGAGTATGTTTTTGATATTTATTTGTGTATGATTCTTTTGGATCTTGAGAAGCAGTATCAATTTTTTCTAAAATACTTTCAAAATCAGCATATATAACAAATGGATGTTTGATCTTTTTATTTTCATCTTTGAATGTGATCTTTGAGCCTTCTTTAGGCATATTGATTACCGTTGATTTATGTTCGCCACAATAATTTGAATGTTTATCTAATCTTTCTTGTGAATTGAAGAAGTTAAGACAACGCAAACAAATATATATTTTATTTGTTCTCTTACAGACTTGTGGTTTTATTAATTTAGCAATATCTTTGATGTATGTATAATGTGAATTTTCGTCTGAATTAAAATATAGAAGATTAATATGAGTTTGTTTACAATTGTCAGAAAGCTTTAAAACCTGAATGTTGTTTGTTTCTGTTAGACCATAAACATTAACTGATAAATTATTCATCTTTTCAAATTTAGGAATATCATTTAAAGTCATCGGAAACTTTAGATCTTTCGTATTTAATGTATTCTCATATTTTTTATAATGAGATACTCTTTCATCATGAAAATGTGGAGGATGTAAGTGTGCTAAAATAGACCAGAGAAAACATTTATTGTCTTTATTTTTGATATTGATAACTGCTTTTCTATTTTTGATAACACTGGGTAAATCAATGTAAGAAGAAGCTTTTAGAGGATCTGATTTAAGAATATGAATGTCTATGTAAATAATTTTTCCTATATTGAATCCACTTCCTACGATTGAATTATCCACATCTTGCTCTTGTTTAATAAGTTCATCATAGACTCCTGATGTTTTAAAATCTTGATATGAAGATATAAAGTGTGGCTCAGTTCTCATGTATGGTGCATCTATAACTCCTTCATCCTTTGTCATTTCTAATTTTACTCCCATATAAAATTTAAGTGGTTTCATTTCCTTTAGTGTTTTTTCAATCAACGTTTGAACAGCAGGTTTAACTATTTCTACAGCATCAACTATAGACTCTGGTTCAGGAGGTTTGAAGTTAAAGACTCTTATTTTAATATGTCCTTTGAATGCTCCATCAGAGTTTTTAGTTGTGATAAAATTTGATAAATGTAGATTTGTTTTAAGATGTATTTTGAAGCCTTTCTTGAGGATATTTTTATTACATGTAGAACAGTGTTTTGTTTCAGGTGGAAGAGGGGAAAGTTTGTTTAAAATGTTGTATGTATGTTTTGCGGTGAGAATATGTTGTTTATAATATTTTACTTCCTTCTCGCAAGTATCACAATAAACCATATTTATAGCGTGAGAAAACGTGGTGTTTTATATATATCACTGTGCTTAAAATAAAACACTTTTGAGCTTTACAGCTCCGTTTTATATATATCACTGTGCTTAAACTAAAACACTTTTTCACTCAGAATCATCTAAGTCATAACTATCACATGAATACTCAGAATCATACTCAGAGTCATCAATAAAGCTACTCTCATAACTATCATTTGAGCACAAACTATTAGTATCATAACTATCATCTGTGTTCAATGAAATACTATCATCACCATCAGCCAAGTTCAATGAAATACTATCATCACTATCGTCCGAGTTCAATGAAATAGTAAAATCTTCACTGCTGTATTGACTCATATTTAATTAGCAAGAAAAATATTCCCATCAATATCTATATACTTTCTTTCATTAACAGATTCAATCTCTACAATTTTTATATCAAAAGTTATCTTTAAATAATCTCTAACTATCATAGAACGAAATGACATTTCACCAGAAATATTAACATCATTCATTTTACTTAGATCTACACCCTTTGGATTATTAAAGAAAATACAAATGTCTCCTCTAGAATTATTAATGGTCTTATCATTCTTTTTCAAAGTATCGTGGTCAATCACTTTTTCAAGCTTTGAATAAATTGCCAGGAGTAGAGGAGAAACTTTTGTTAGATTTACTTTAATGGATGTCTTTCCAGGTATAGTTAGAGCTCTTCCTTTAAATGAAATAGAGGGGCTCATGTTATTTTCCATAACTGGTTTTACCCAAAAATTTCCATATTTATCTTTGTTCAATTTAACATCTTTGACATATTTTTCTATATCTTCCACCGAAGTAGAGATTGATTGAAATTTGTCTTTTGTGCTTTGAAACATTGTATTTATTAATGAATAAACTTGCGTTTAGTTTAAGTAAAAATTTACCACATAAATATGATAAGTTCTGAAGGATATTTAGAATTTCCTGACTCTCCATATGATAAATTAGAGAATTGTCCGGCTTGTGATAGAGTGGGGCTTAATGATGAGGATTCATATAAACAATGTTTATTCTGTGATTATATTCTAATTAATGATAATAAGAAATATAAAAAAACATATAACTCTTTTAAATTAGAACCAAAAATGAATTACTTTACAAGATTAATAAGAGAGATGAATGTTAAGCATTATGGTGATAATACACCATTTCTTACAAGGAAAGAGACTCTTTGTATTGAGGAAATGTATAAGGGTTTAATGATATTTATTATTCAAAATAATTTTAATGGAAATGTTAATACAAGATACTACATAAATAAAATAATGAATTATTTTGAAATTAAACCAGAACTCAGGATAAAATATAGAGTTTCTAAAATAGCTCAAAAAAAGTTGGATGACTTGTTTTCCAAATATATAAATGAATGATTTTTTACCCGTTTGGGAAAATAAGATAAAATTTAATAACCATAAAAACATTCCAAATTCATTGAGATGTCTAATAGTTGGTTCAAGCGGATGTGGGAAAACCTGTTTACTTTTAAAGATGCTCCTTGGTCCTAATTTTTTAGATTATGATAATTTAATAATTTTTACAAAGTCAAGTTTTCAACCCGAGTATCAACTACTCTCACAGGGTTTTAATGCAGGTCTTAAAAAGGAAGACATTATCGGTTTATTTAAACTTCAAAACAAACTGAATGATTATAATATTGAAGATATAATACAATTATTTTGTGATACACAGAAATCAAAATCGAAACCCATAACTTGTATTCTCAGTGATAATACGGATGATATACCTTCACCTCAAGATTTAGATAAATCAAAAAAGAACCTCGTCATCTTTGATGATTGTGTTAATGAGAGAAACCAAACAGTAATGGATAGCTACTATACAAGAGGGAGACATTCTTCTTGTAATTGTATATATCTTAGTCAATCATATTTTCAACTCCCTCGACGCTCAATAAGAAACAATGCCAATACTTTTATTTTATTTAAGTTAAATTCAATAGATGTAAATAATTTTTGGAGAGATAATTGCTCTACGTTATGTAGTAAAAAAGAATTTGAAAATTATATGAAACACACGATTGGAAAATATAAATATATTGTTGTGAAACAAGATGAGATACTAAATGATATTTTTCAATAAATAAATACAGAAAATGAATACTGAAGAAAGAGAAAGAAAGTTTAAGGAACATCAACAATTAGTTTCAAAAGTTGTTAAACAACAGGAAGAGATAAAGAAGAAACGGAGACAGAAACTAACTGGTGAAGAAGCCTTTGAAAGAAAACAAGAGAAATTCTTTAAACCACTTTTGAAAACTCAACACTCACCTACAGTACCCACGGTAGAATTTACTCCGAAAAAACTTCAAATGCTCAAAGATTTTAGTCAGATAACAAAACAAGAACTTGGTGAATTAGAATATGATGACGAGGGATTATTTCGGAAACTTGAGGAGGTAAATCAACCCCCTAATTATGTTGTGGAAGCTCTTCAAAACAATGAATATTCGGCGGGTTCAAAAACCAGAGCAGGTCTCATTCCAACAGAAGAACCAGCAGTGTTTCATCTTGTGGAAGAAAAGGTATTGATATTTAATGATGAATTGATGTTCTTGAGTTCTACTCAACCAAATGTTAAATTAACTCCAAGATTAATGTTTCTTCTAACAAACCCCGGATTCAGCGGTTCAAAATATTTTGAGGAACCACTTGATATGGAAAGAGAGGAAGATAGGGTATATATTGAGTTGCTAAATGCACTTGATTATGGAGTTTCTGTTGCTGGTAAAAGTAAGAAGAATGAGAAGGAGAAACATATTATTGATGCTTTAAGTAAGCTTGGTTCGGGTGTTAGTTTTCTTCCAAATGACCCATCACAATTAGTTAATAGGCTATTATTGTTGTTAGGTAGTAAGAAGGCTGGAAACAACAATTGTTTTAATGAATCCTCAGCCATTTTAGATCAGTTGATGAACATGAAAATAATTAATAAATGTCAATACAAAGATATTTTATTAGATATTAAATAAGATGAGAAGCACAATTCTTAGTTTTAATTTCACAACGAGCGATTACACAGCTTCATTCCCTTACCCACTACAACTTGACCCCCTTACCTCATATGAGGCATCTTTGTTGTCAATGGAAACTTACAATACCCTTTTTAATATCACAGAGAAAAACAACAAGTTTAGTTATAATCCAGGAAGTGGATATAAAACTATAACCGTTTCACCTGGAGCTTACGAGATTTCTCAAATATCTTCAGAAGTCTCTCGCCTTATGAAAGAAAAAGGTGATGAACCAAAAAATATTGTAATAGATATTCAAAAACACACTTCAAAATCAACTATTAAACTTAAAAATAATTATAAAGTTGATTTCACGATTGAAAATTCGTTTAGAGAGCTATTGGGTTTCTCTTCAAAAAAGATTGAAAATAACGGGACGTTTTACAGTGATAATGTTATCCAAATATCCTCCGGTATAAATTCAGTATTAATTCATTGTGATTTGATTGATGGTGCTTATAACGATGGAATAAGAACAAATACAATATTTTCATTCAGTGCATACTCAACCCCGATTGGTTATAAATTTAATATGGAACCAAAAAATCTTGTCTATTTACCTGTGTCAGGAAAAACCATATACAGAGTAAATTTTAGGATAACCGACCAAGATAATCGTATGATATCCTTTAATGATGAAATTATATCCATCAGAATTCACCTACGTGAAGTTTTTCAATAAATAAATAATGGTTATTGTGAGAAAACACGAGTTGGGAAAATATAAAATAATTACAGGGGAGGGCATGTTCCTTTCACCAGACTATACAAGGTATGTGGGTAGAGGATACTATAAACCTAAGAGACAACGAGGTGTAGGTCATCAATTTCGAAATAAAGGAGATGGGATAATTGATACTCTAATGGGTATTGGTTCAACCATCCTTAAACATAAAGACCTAATTGGTTCAACTGCTTCTGCCGTGGGCTCCGTTGCGGGTGCTATAAAGAGTATAAAAGATGCTCAAAAGGAGTCTCATAAATTACAAGCAATCAAAGAAATAAAAAAAGGTAAAACTCAACTATCTTCACAAGAACGACAAAAAATCATTAAAATACTTGGGTCAGGGTTTCAACAATTTTAATGCTATATAAATACAAGTATGGAAGCGATTGATAGTATCTATGATTTGGATGATACGATTATCATTTCAAACTCCACTAAAAAGGAAGACTATTTTAAGGTAAATGCTATAACAGGAACAGACTGGAATTCAAACGGAACAAAAAGTTTTGAAATAAATAATCAACAAACTTACTTGAATATAGCTGATAGTTTCTTGCTGTGTAAATTTAAATTCACTAAGGCTGCGAATAATACTAATGCTACACTCGTAAATGATTTCTTCTGGAAAATGTTTGACAGTGTCCGCCTGTATATTGGAACACAAGAGGTTGAAGCGGTTGATTATGTCTCTGCTACATCTGAAATGATGAAATTTACACTATATTCGTTTAGTGATAGAATGGGTAAGGGAGCTGTTGAGGGTTTTATTCCTGATATGTCAACGGGTACAAACGCAGACCCTGGTTATAGTCAAAGGAAGTCAATGTATAATGATGACGCAAAAGCTGAGAATAGTTTTACCGTAGCAGTACCTCTGAAAGGTATATTTGGATTTTGTGATTATGATAAAGTTTTGTATGGGCTTAAAATTAGATTTCAACTACAAAGGAATGATAATGTAAATAGATTGCTTTTTGGGGATGAAAATGCTTTTGGAGAAAATAATAAATTTGTTATTAATGATTTGTGTTGGTATATCAGTGAATATACTCCTAATCTTAAAACGGAAGAGATGTTAAATAGAAGACTTAACTCAAAGAAACCGCTAAATGTATCATACCTTAAAAGAAGATGTCAACACGTTAAACTGGAACACACTACCTACACTTGGAATTTAGGTGTTCTTCAAGGAAAGCCACGATACCTCTGGCTCATTTTTAAAAAACCAGATGGAGAGGACGGTACTAATAAGAATAATGCCCTGAGTGATAATGCAAAGGTGAAACAACTTCGGGTTTCTCTTGATGGCACATTTTATCCGCGAGATAGATTGGAAATTGATTGGGAAAAAAATGATTATGCGGAAGCCTACAAGTCCTACCAAAAGGTGTGTGAAAGTAATGGTAATAATGATCCTATTTTGGATATGGTTGCGTTTCAAAAACTTTATACAATCTACGCAATTGACCTGAGTTCTCAAAAAAGGAAACTATAAAGTCTAATCGAGTGGATACTTCTCTATACATTGAAAGAGGGGAGAGTGAAGAGGTTAATGCATATTGTTTGCTTTTGGAGGAAACAGAATTACAGATTAATACAGATAATGGTGTTATGATTAATATCACATAGGTTTTTTCTCATAAATAAATGGTTGGGGTATATGTTAATCAAATCAATCTTAATAAATTAACATCTTGTATTCAAAATCAAAAGCCTTGTATTATTAATGTTAATACAATTCAAAGAAAAGGAGCTGTAAGAATTGATGTTTTACTCACACACACACAAGTAAAAACACTAAATGATGTTGGATCACTTAAAATTAAAATGACGAAACCTATGTTAAAGAAATATTCAATAGACGAGTCAAGAGGAGGATTTCTCCCGTTTCTAATTCCTTTATTTGCTGGTTTAAGTGCGGCGGGAGCATTGACTGGTGGTATTTCAGCAGCGGTAAAAACTGCTAACGAAAGGAAGGCACAACTAAAAGCTCAAAAAGAATTGGAAAGACATAACAAGGAGTTGGAGAAACAAATTAGTGGAAGTGGTGTAATTGTAGATTTTGCTCAAAAACTTGAAAGTCTACCTGATAAAGCTAGATTGTTGGTTGGAGATATGCTTTCCTCTATCGCTCAAGCGGGTGTTAAACTAACTAAACGGGGTAATGGATTGTATCTTTCTCATAAATAAATGGATAAATGGTTTAAACAATTTGGAAAGAATACAACGTCAAATATAGAACTAGCTAAGTATTGTAAAACACTAAAAATTGATAATGTGGTTATTTGTATGAGAGATGAATTAACACATATAAATAAGAATACAAAGAATATTATTATGAATTTAGACACACAGAATGGTTCTCATTGGGTTTGTATTCATAATAGTCAGGATAAATATTATTTTGATAGTTATGGTATGCCACCACCTGTTGAAGTAATACAATTCTTACAGAATGGTGTTTATCAAACATTCCAAGTTCAAGAAATTAATTCTAAATGTTGTGGCCAATTATGTTTATATGTATTATTTCAACTCAACAATAATGAAAATTTTTATGATATCATTTTTTATCTAATATAAATGACCTATGTTGGAAAAGATGGTTCTATCTTTGGAAAATCCTCTCAGGATATTGATTTATCAAATTATTATACAAAGGCACAGGCTGAACGACAAAAATATAGTGTAAGTAAAAATATTAATATGAAGAATACTTATAAATTAATCAATTATCCAAACCCTACAGATGCGAATGACTTGATTAGATTCAGTGATTTATCACAATATATATCTTTAAAGAAAACAGCACGTTTTGTGAAACAAGTAAAATTTACAACCACAACACCTGGTTATACTGACCATACACCTTTCCTCATTGAATTTAACTACCTGCTTACAATTAAATTTTATAAAGAAGGACATTTAGTTATTATGCGAATTAATAAATGGGGGTATGATATGCCTGATTTAGGGTATAATTGGTCTTTTTCAATAAACATAGAAGACCTACATGATTTAAATCAGTCTCGTAAAGAAGAATATTATCCACTTGGTGAAGATAAGGATTTATGTGGAAGTACAATTAGTAAACAACAAATACGTGATTTTAAGAAAATAAAAATATATGATAGTATAGCGATGGTTCGCATGACAAAGAAGGAAGGTAATGAGATAAGGATAGAAAGCCGAGGAATACAAACCGATTTGGTAGTGGGAAGATGGGGTGGTATTACCTGTCATAATATTAATCTCACATATATTTCTGATACATAAATGGCAGGAAGAAGACTACAAGAGAATTATAATTTTTGTATTCAAGGATACCTACAAGAAAAGGGTGCTCGGTATTACATACCTTATGATTTGGAGCATATACATGGGAATTTTGTCATAAAAAACTGGCCTTATACTGATATTGTTAAACCCACAAATAGAGACTTGTTTAAAATATTAAATAAAAATGAACTTCTCAAAGTTATGAAATATAAAACTCTTTTAGAAATCGTCAACAAATCTTATTGGTATCCTATTATGAGAAAAATAATTATAGATACAAGAATATCTCAAAATCCAGATGAGTATATGTATAATATTCTTTGGGGTTCAAACTCAAGGGTAGCAAGGGATGAGGAAGGAGTTGAAGAAGAGAAGGAGGAAAGAGAGAAAAAGGAGAAGGAGGAAAGGGAGAGGGAGGAGAAGGAGGAGAGGGAGAAAAAGGAGGAGAAGGAGGAGAGGGAGAAAAAGGAGAAGGAGGAAAGGGAGAAAAGGGAGAAGGAGGAAAGGGAGAAAAGGGAGAAAAAGGAGAAGGAGGAGAGGGAGAAAATGGAGGAGGAGGAGAGGGAGCAAAGAGAGAGGGAGGAAAAATATAAAAAGATGGAAATCACTGAGATTCATAAAAGATTGAGTGTATTAAAGCAAATAAATCAATCTCAACGCACCGAAGAGGAAATTAAAGAATTAACAACTCTTATGAAGATAATGGTTTCAAAAATAAGAACGTCAATGTCTTCAATTTCAGGGAGGAGATTTAAACGAGAAAGTGGTGAAGAAGAAGAAGAAGAAGAAGGAAAAGATTATGTGATTGATGATGTTGGTGTCATTGACTTTAGTTAGTTTTTATTTGTAAATAAATGGAGGAGAGAGTGAAGGCATTCCTTAGGATTCTTTATGTTTTAAAAATAAAGATTGAAATGTATATGTTGAAAACCAAAAAGGTTTTGATACTCTGTCGGAATTTTTCTGATAAATAAATATGAGTTATTGTCTCAAATGTAAAAAGAAAACTAAATCTAAAAATATCTCTTATGTTAAAGCTAAAAATAATAGAGTTTATCAAAAAGGAATATGTCAAGTATGTGGCTCTAAAAAGTGCCAATTCATCTCTCCTAAAAGAGGAGGAGACATACAAAAGTTTCTGTCAGGAAGTAAATTTACAACAACTGGAATTCCAGGGGAATTACACCTTCCAGGGTATTCTTTCTGTGGTCCAGGAACAAACTTGGATAAAAGATTAGATGAGGCTGACAATCCTAAACCTTGGTCTAAACCTACAAATAGGGTTGACGAAGTGTGTATGAAGCATGATATTGCTTATGGGAAAACCACTACGTTGACTGAAAAACATAAAGCCGACAGCGAAATGTTGTATAATTTGTCTTTGATACAAAATCCAACGTTGAGAGAGAAAGTTGATAGGTTTATTGTGAGAAATTTGATAAATGCTAAATTGAAACTTGGTCTTGGTTATTCCTCAAAAAACTATTAGGCTCTAATGATGTCATCAAGACTGAGGAGCTTTTGGCTGAAGAATTACACAAACCTATAATCACAAAGTTTAAAAGAAGGAAGGTTTATTCTAAATACACCGACCACATATGGTCCGCTGATTTAATTGAATTGAATAATGACAGGGGATACAGGTATGCTTTAACCGTTATTGATTTGAGGAGTAGATTTGCCTGGGTTGTCCCTTTAAAAAATAAAAGGGGTGATACTTTAATGTTAGCCTTTAAGCTAATATTTGATCGGGATAAAAGGAAACCAAAGAAGTTATGGACTGATGAGGGAACAGAGTTCTATAACAAAATATTCATGAAATTTCTTAAGGGGAAGGGTATTAAATTATACAGCACCTTTAATGAAGGAAAAGCAGTTGTTATTGAGCGTTTTAATCGTACTTTGAAAGAGAGACTATATAAAAAATTCACACAACTCGGTTCTCAAAAATGGGTGTATTTAATTCAGGATATTGTAGATGATTACAACAATGCAGTTCATTCATCAACAAAATCAAAACCATCAGAAACATTTACAAAATTAGAATATGAAAAGGAGATTAATTTGAGAAAGCCCAAGTTCAAAGTTGGTGATATGGTAAGGATATACAAATGGAAAAGCCATTTTGAGAAAGGTTATACACAAAAATGGACTCGTGAATTATTTAAAATCATTGATGTAATGGATACAGTCCCTTGGACCTACAAATTATATGAT
Organism: Myxine glutinosa; assembly: GCF_964187855.1. Taxonomy (NCBI): domain Eukaryota; kingdom Metazoa; phylum Chordata; class Myxini; order Myxiniformes; family Myxinidae; genus Myxine; species Myxine glutinosa. The sequence goes on from NC_136270.1 coordinate 77,222,481, forward strand.
TTAAATGAAGAAGAAATCTTGGGTTCATTTTACTCACAAGAATTACAAAAAACACAAGTAAGCAGATAATACCCTTGAAAATAATAAATAAATAAATAAAATGTAATGGGGATACGTTTTTATATCTGTGAACCCCAAACACAGAATCCCACAACTTTTTAGTTGGGGCTTAACTTTTGTGTGTGTATAATGGGGATACGTTTTTAAATCTGTGAACCCCAAACACAGAATCCCACAACTTTTTAGTTGGGGCTTAACTTTTGTGTGTGTATAATGGGGATACGTTTTTAAATCTGTGAACCCCAAACACAGAATCCCACAACTTTTTAGTTGGGGCTTAACTTTTGTGTGTGTATAATGGGGATACGTTTTTAAATCTGTGAACCCCAAACACAGAATCCCACAACTTTTTAGTTGGGGCTTAACTTTTGTGTGTGTATAATGAGGATACGTTTTTAAATCTGTGAACCCCAAACACAGAATCCCACAACTTTTTAGTTGGGGCTTAACTTTTGTGTGTGTGTGTATGTGTGAGTGAGTCATAATAATATACAAACCCTAACCCAACCCCAACCCTAACCCAACCCCATCCCTAACCCAAACCCATCCCTAACCCAACCCCATCCCTAACCCAACCCCATCCCTAACCCAACCCCATCCCTAACCCAACCCCATCCCTAACCCAACCCCATCCCTAACCCAACCCCATCCCTAACCCAACCCCATCCCTAACCCAACCCCAACCCTAACCCTAACCCTCACATTCAAAATCCCAACCCTAACCCAACCCCATCCCTAACCCAACCCCATCCCTAACCCAACCCCATCCCTAACCCAACCCCATCCCTAACCCAACCCCATCCCTAACCCAACCCCAACCCTAACCCTCACATTCAAAATCCCAACCCTAACCCAACCCCATCCCTAACCCAACCCCATCCCTAACCCAACCCCATCCCTAACCCAACCCATCCCTTACCCTCACATTCAAAATCCCAACCCTAACCCAATCCCATCCCTAACCCAACCCCAACCCTAACCCTCACATTCAAAATCCCACCCAAACCCTAACATAATCTTTTTTTTATTCTTTTTTTAAAATATGTATTTCATTTTTTTTTTTTCCTCTTCTTCCAATTCTGTCTTTCAAGGCTTTCAAGTTTGAAGAAGTAGAAATGGGAAGAAAGAATTTTCCAGCATTTTCTTCCTCGAACTTTCTTGATATTGCTTAAATCAAGCGTCATTAAACAAAGAACATTGTTCATTGCTTTAGAATCCAAAGAGTCTCCAAGATGGACCCCACAGGTAGAGTCTCCAAAATAAAACCAACTTTCCAAGTTCCCAAGGTATAACCACATTCCTGTTGAGCCTCCAAGATAGGTATCACATTCCGAGTCATCAAAACAAAACCCCCATTCCGAGTCTCCAAAAATATAACCATCTTTCCAAGTCCCCAAGGTAGAACCACAATTTTCAGAAATATTGGGGGTTTCCGTGATAAGTCTCACATAGTATAACTGCGGACCATCAGGGAAAACTTCCCTTTCCCAATTTTTTAGGGTTTCTATGATGTGTCTCACATAGTATAACTGCGGACCATCAGGGAGAACTCCCCTTTCCCAATTTTTTAGGGTTTCTATGATGTGTCTCACATAGTATAACTGCGGACCATCAGGGAGAACTCTCCTTGCCCAATTTTTTAGGGTTTCTATGATGTGTCTCACATAGTATAACTGCGGACCATCAGGGAGAACTCTCCTTGCCCAATTTTTTAGGGTTTCTATGATGTGTCTCACATAGTATAACTGCGGACCATCAGGGAGAACTCCCCTTTCCCAATTTTCAGAAATTTGTGGGTCTCCAATGTATGACTTGTATTCTGGCTCATCAAGGTAGAACTTGTTCAGTGGGTTTTGTTTTGATAACTCACAACAAGTATCA